>NC_066631.1:10065576-10368606 GCF_025201925.1 Gopherus flavomarginatus
AATCTTCCTGTGAGGAAAAAATAGATTTTGACAAAGCCACTATTTCATTGGGAAAATCTGTTTGGTCTAAAAAATCAACTGGCTCTAGAGCTGAGCTCTGTTTGGAAAATTGGGCCCTGGTTGTGAGCATTGAGCACTTGAAAATCTGGCTCTGGCAGGGCTGTGGAAGAGGAGGAATTTGAAGCCAGGCCTCCCAAATCTTAGGCAGAAGCCCTACCACTGGACCATCCTTCTTCACTCAGTCTTGCCTGCAGTTTAGTACTTCTCCATGCATCACCCTGGGGATTCCTAAGCTGTGTTGCTTTGGTTACCCTGAGGAATACATTTTTTTTTAACTGGTGTCCATTCTTTTCCCCCATTTCAATGTGCAGGCACCCCATTCAGACACCCCATTTCAATGTGCAGGCAAGGCTGCAGCTTCATGAATTATCCACAACAAGTGAAATGGCACACAAGGCCCTGATTTTTACAACTGTTACTCACACTGAGTAACACTTACTCACATGAGGAGTCCCACTGGTTTCAATGGGGCTCCTTCTGTGAGTAAGTGCTACTTGCTGTGAGGATAATGGAAGGATTTATAAGAGGTCTCATGATTAAGGCACTGTGCTGGGTTTTCTTCCTAGCTCTGTCACAACCTTTCTGTGTTACCATGGTCTGATCCCTTAATGTCTCCATGTCTCAGTTTTCCCAGCTGTAAAATGGAAAGAATAATGTGCCCTTACCCCTTTGTGCATGTGAGGTGCCTGTGTTAAGAGTGGATGTAAAAAGCTGCATTATACAATAACCGGAAGTGTTATTGGTCCTACCAAACCTGATCCATGTAATGTATTCGCGAGTGCCATCTACTGGTAATGAATCTGTTAACTATCTTCATACAGGGAAACATCTCCGATTTATAGAGCACTCCTGTAACAGTCTAAAGAGCCAGTTGGGTGTCACTTTGGTAAGGGGGAATCCTTGTCTGCTGTAGAGCTCAGCACCAGCCCCATCTCAGCCCACCCCTCCCTGACACCGGGTGTGACTTGGAGGAGTGCTCAGAGCATGACCAGAGCACACTGAGCTCCTGCTGGTGTAACAGCCCCTGAGATGGTGTAGGTTAGAGCAGCCTTAAGGCTGATCTAATCATTTTGGGGTTAGAACCATGGAAAAGCAGTTCCAGGATTGGGGAGCTACAGAAAGCTGCCCCGGGGCTCCCAGCTGCAGCCACTCCTTACTGGAAGCCACTATGGTGTGGGCCTTCAGTGTCTATCTCCTCAGGGTTTAATATTTGAAAGCATGCATATATGTGCACTGATCGTTTCAGTGAGAAACAGGCCCCTGTGCCAAGCAGAGTGGAAAGCCAAGCGTGCCTCTGAAGCACAATGCATTCCTCCATTCTGAGCTGGGCAGCGGGGCCATCTGCTCACTGGCTAATGCAGGAGCCTGGTTGTTCTGCCTCTCAGGTTTCTTCTGTACGTTCCTTTCCTGTGTCTCGCTGCACCGGGCTCTCCTTTAGGAATGGTGGGGATGAATTCTCACGCTCCTGACAGTGAGAGACAGGCAGCTCTGGCTGGAGCCAGTATGCTGAACTGGTGTGCTCTCTTGCCAGCACCTCAGGTCTGACCCGCCTTAACTCCTTCTAGCCAAGCATCAGCCTCCGATGCGCCTTTATGGCCGTACCTCAATCCCAGTGTATAACACCTCTTCTCTTGCTCTCCCTTTCACAGCTCGCACCATCCTACGTCACCCTGCTGCGTCTCTGCCTTAGTCCTGGTGATTCGCAAATGTCTCCTGCTACTCCACTTCAGAGCATCTGCCGAGCGCAGGTACGTCCTTATCACGCTGGTGTTGATGCTTGGCTGCTGCTGCTGATGTGTAGGCACTCCTCTGGCCCTTGTCACCCTGGACTCCCCTGGCTGAGACCCTGGAACTCGCTTCATTTGTGACTTTTATTTAATCCACTCTGCCATCTAGCGTCCCGGCAGTGCACTGTTATGATCTGCTAGAGCTCGTGCCCTCAGAGAGGCCAGAGATCCCCTTGTCCCTGCTGGCTTGGCAGTCGGGGAGATGAACAGCAGCTGGTTTTATCTGAGTGTCACATGGCGCAATGAGCCTTGAAGAGCAGGATGTCGGAAATCTCTCATCTACTCTACCCATGGAATAAGGGGAGAGAGAGACCATGCACTCCATCTCCTCCCCTCCCCTCTCCAGAGAAATATTGCTTAATTAATGAACCCTCCTTAGCCGGGATTCCAGAAGTTACCTGCTCCCATCTATGGAGGAGCCTGATTCTGCCCTGCCCTCCCCAAACATATGTGTGCGTGTGTGTGTGTTTGCTGGATAAATGCAAGGTGAGTTTGAAAGGGGCAGCACTGCCCTCCCTCTGGCAGGAAGAGACCTACCTCTGTAGATCTCTCAAGTCTCCAGAAACCAAGAGACAAATCTGCAATAACACATGTTGGCGATGGTGCTGGGTCGATGTCTGCCTGGCAGGACTGTGATCACATTCGATTGTTTCCATCCCACGCAGGTACTGATCACTGGAAGAACTTTCTCTTCTTCCTGAGCCGACCCCTGGAGGCCATGTCCTCTTCCCCTCCCCAGCAAGCCAGTCTCATCTCACGAAATGCAGAGCGCGCGGGTTTATTTTGAGAGCGAGCCGAGTCTGCTCTGCAGTGGAAACCGGCAGGGCCGCCTGATCGCTGGCAGGAGTCAGTCATTACAAGGCAGGTTAAAAGCATGTGACGCCAGGATTCTGGATAAGTGAGGGAGCCCAGGCTTTGTCAGAACATAGCAATGCCTCCCATTCAAATTAGGAAGCTTTTTAAATAGAAAGAGCTTTTGTAGTAGAAGCCTATTTAATGCTTAAAGCGGCACTGTTGAGTGCCTTTATTTTATGTCAGTTTTCTTCCTCTCCATTATATATAATAGGCTTTTAGAACATGCTACTTCTTTCCCTTCACTTATTCCTCAGCCACTTGGCCAGTCTTGATTTCTTTCTGCTGCTGCTTGCTGCCTGGCCTTGCTGTTTTTCACTTCCCCGCTGTTCAAAGCCTCATTGGATGTTCGCCAAAGGAACATGAGCAAGGGGAGGCAATGTGGGAACAGGGTGGCTCAAAGGGTCCATTCAGCATGGGATAGATTCTGTGGAGGCCCAGCCTGGCTCTGGGAGTAAAGGCTGCATCATTTTGCATCCTTTAGACTCTGGGCTTGCATGGCCGTTGGTGCTACTTAGAGCAGTCCCAGGGGCTCTTTAAGTTAGTGGCTTTGTGTGGCCACCTGTTGGCCACTCCCCTTACTTCCTCACATCCCTGACACCTCCCGGACTCAGCCAGCCCTGCGCCTTTGGGACAACTCCTGCTGTTGGGAGATATTCCCAGAGGGCAGTTCTACTGAGTGTGAGTATAGAATAGGCTACTCTAAGCACTGAAGCGCTGAGCATTCTGAGCAAAATTTCCTCTGTGTTGACTGCTCTGTAACGAGCAGGCATTGTAAAGAATTGAAGCCGAGATGAACTGAGTGATGAGAGAAGGTTGTGAGTGTGAGAGAGAGAGACGTGGGAGCTGTGTCCGTTGAGATACATGGATGAGAACAGGTTAAACAGTTTTCATTAACTATCCCATATTTTTCTATGGATTCATTTCAGATCCATTACTTAGGCCAAAGAAAGCAGAATCGAAGCTTTTTCTGCATCTACAAGTTTTATTAACCAGACAAAACAATAGTCAGAGAAATAAAAAGTTACAGAAAGGAAAAATAAATAGGTACACAATGGGTAAAGAGAACTGGATGTGTGGAATTTAGCATACTTAGTGATCACATTCAGTGACTGCAATGCATAGTAATCAAGGTGCTGTAATCTCACTTAGTTCTATTCTGGGAAGACCATTTCTGTCCATATCTGGATCCTTAATAAAAACCCTTCTACATGTTAGTCAAGTTTATACCAACCAGTCACTGTGATCATCCGTGGCAGATATCAGTGCTAATTCTAAAAGCAAAATTCCAGATAACTGAAACAAATATTTTGTTATGTCACATGATTTTCCCAGGTATTAAAATGAACCATAGTCAGTTTTAACACACAAATGCATGTCCACATCATGTAATCCTGAGCCAGGCACTTACAATGTGTGAGCCCATTGAAATCAGCGAGAGTCTTTCCATGACTTCAGTGAACATTTGATTCAGCCCTGAATTAATTTAAAATTACTTTAGAAATTCACCTAGTAAGTAGAAGAGGGAATTTGTTAATTAGCCTTTATTCTCTCACTTTGCTCTTATGTTTTAACCAAAATCAGAACCAGGCAAACTATAGCACTTTCCTATAAAATCACTGAGGCACACTGATATTTTTCCCTTCGCTGATTTGGTACCATCTCAGATCATGAGCAGATCTTCTATGCTGCTGGGGATAGGCCTCTTACCTTTCCCCCTGTATACAGGTGCCAGCTCTCTGTTTAAGCAGTGATGAACTGGGCTCACTTAATGTAGTGAGTTTTTGCACATTGCATGAGATGAATGTTCAGGTCTGAGCACTTCCTGATTTAAAAACATGTTTCTAGGTGCCTACTGTGCTGTGGAATTAGTTCTCTGCACACACTTACACACACAGGTAAGTAGCTATAGTGCTTTAGCTGTGGATATCTCTCTTTGACAGATTCTGTTCCCCTGATGTGGCAGCATAAAGAGGCCAGGAGAGGACTCCCTCAGCAGAGATGCAGTGTAGAGCTGGGACAAGCTCCCAGTGTAGGGAGTGGGCGGGTGTGTGTCAGAGGTTGTGGGAGGGAGGCTGTGGGATGGAGTGTTCTGGAGGATTCACAGGCAGCTCTTGGGAGGATGCCATATATTAGAACAGAAAGGGACTGCACTAATCTATCATGGGGCCACAAATTACTGGAGTGGCTGGAATCCTGAGAGCACCTCTGTCCCCAATCCCCCTTGTGCTTTGTCTCCTGGAGATGCTCCACAGAATTTCAGCCTTTATGAGAAATAGCTATTGACATCTGTCAGCTCACTTCTTAAATGACATTGGGCTTCTCCTAGCCAGCCGTGTCTGTAACTAGCATAGGAGGTGAGCGAGGGCTCGGCCTTGCATCGCTCCAAAAGAATCACTGTTGCTTTAAAGCCTCCAGGGCAAAGAGCAGCAAACATGCTGTCTCTTTAAATGAGCGCTCCCAGGAGATCAGTACTCCCCGACATACTGTAGCATGGTGAACTCCAAGTGCTCAAAAATCACGAGGTTATTTGAATGCTGGGCTCGGTTTGTATTTGCCTTCTCGTTTGGGAGCTGTTAAGGTCACATTTTCAAGCTTGTCTCAGCATCCACTGGGGCTAGAAACTTACTTAATGAAAGCTGGGATTCTCACATGACTCCAGGAGTCGGGACTTTAAGAAAACCGCCAAATATCGTAAGACTTAATAACACAAGGCAGCGGCCTTTTCTGGAGCTCTCACTGTAACCAGAGACACTTCTGCCCAAAGGCAAGGAGGGACTGAGACAAGCTAGCTGTCTTTATTAGCCACTAATAGGTTTTAATGCAGCTGATTTGCGATATTGATGTGATCAGAGGCTGCTAGTTGCTGGCTAGAGGAAGCAATGAATGCAGGGGAGAGCTGCGGTCCTTGGAGCTGATCCCCTTCATAGCTGTTCTAATAATCCTGGGGCAACATTGTATTTTATAGGCAATGTTTCAGTGCAGAAGCCTTTACAGCAGAGGTGGCCCACTTGAGCCTGAGAAGGACCCTGTTCCCAGTGCCTCCCACCCACCGGCAGCCCCGCTGATCAGCACCTGTCCCTCCCAATCAGCTGTTTCGTGGGGTGCAGGAGGCTCTGGGGGGGTAGGGGGAGGAGCGAGGGCATGGCAGGCTCAGGGGAGGGGGCGGGAAGGGGTGGAGTGGGGGCAGGGCCTGTGGCAGGGCCAGGGGTTGAGCAGTGAGCACCCCCCGGCACACTGGAAAGTTGGCGCCTGTAGCTCCAGCCCCGGAGTCGGTGCCTGTACAAAGAGCCGCATGTTAACTTCTGAAGAGCCGCATGTGGCTCCGGTGCCACACGTTGGCCACCCCTGCGCTACAGACTGTGCAGGCTGGATAACTAGTGTAAAAAGCAGGAGCTCTTCTGATTTTATACCAGTTGAGGATTGGGCCTGGTGTGTGTGTATGTTCTTCCCCTGGAAAGCATCCCCTTCTCTTTCCCTTTCCTGTATCAACCTCCCACCCCCTGTGCCAACTACATTTGACCTTTACTAAGCACTGTTTTTGTGAAAGAAATGGTTGAGAGTTATTGCTGAGTGGCCCCTGGGCACTGGCTACCTACCAACCCTGTGCTCTGCAGCAGCTTGTAAGGGAAAATTACAGTTTGATCTACGTTCCCTCATCTCCACTCTCGGCTTCAGAGCTTGAGAGAAAAGGCAGAAAAGAACATGTTCTCTCTCTCTCTCCCCTCCATGCACTCATTCAATCCTTCCCCTTTTCCAAGGCTGAGGATCAGTGCTCTCACTTATCTGTCGCTACACCCTTCCATCTCCCCGTACCTAAACACCGGGGCAGGGCAGCTTTCGCAGATGAGGAGAGGAAGCCGTTTTGTTCTTGCAGAATGGAAAAAGCCATTGGCATTGCAAAAGCACTGGCTAAACCCTGGTTCTGCTACAGCCTGGCTGCAGCTTTCTTTGATGGGAAGATTGAGTGAATGAAGAGCAAACAAAAAACCGGCTGGGAAAGCGTGTGCTTGTACCACTGTGGCTACAGAGCGCTGGCGCCTTCCGCTGCTTCACCCCCACGCCCATGCCAGCTGGATGCTGCCCACCATTCACAGTACCCATGAGCGTCTTCGTGAGACCCGCTGCACAGCTGGCACCGGGTCTATGCAGGGCCATTGCAGAGAGCTGAAAGAGACGGTGATGCTAGTCAGTGACAGTAAGGCACAAAATGTGCTGCTCTTCTAAAGCTGAAGGGAGCAGGAATTTTTCACACATGCAGTTACTGCAATTGCTGCTGTTTCCCTACAGAAACTTGCCTGCCTCACATGTCATTTCCCAGATGCCCAGAGCGAACCAGCTATTACTGCCAGCAGGAAGGGCTCAGCCTCTCCCCACCGGGCTCCAAGGCCTGCTGACACAAGAAGCCCCTCCCCCATCATAGTTCTGTATTGAATTTCCAGGGTTGTTTCCTGCATGTTGTGTTTTAACTCTCTCGGCAGAGCCCCAAGTGCTGGCACAGGGCATTAAATACAGACTATTTGTTAGGTTTCTCCAGACATGTGCTTTCAGCCAGAATGACCTTAATTTAAGTGACTAACAAATTAACTAAAGAGCTGTAGTCTCTATGAGAGAGCACTGTGGGTGTCTCCTCTGTAACAGTCTGCATGAACTGGACACACAATGGCTGCCAGTCTCTGCAGACAGCAGAGTGCTTAGAGAATTAAAGGTACAATACCCAGAAAACAGTGTCTGTGTTGCTTTGCTACATGCATCCAAATACTATATGCTTTGAATGCATCAGGAGTCCTAATGATCCTCCCAGGGATTATTGCCTCCTTCCCTTTAAGTTCTACCCTCTTACAAGATTTTTCATCACAGCCCAGGAGGACTAAAAGGAAGTTCCCTCCGGAGCTCATGGGTGCTGAATGTGAATGACAGCCGTGGCTTTAAATGAATGTGCCTCCTCTCCTCTCTAACATCCCCAGCCCAGTGCACAAGCCTTGTGACCAGCCTCTCTTGGAACGTGCGCCTCGTTTCTGGTTTTAATGGATAGATGTTCCCAGGCATCAGCTCCAATCCTCAGCAAGGCTGATGAAGTGTGGGGCCTCGAAGCTTACCCCAGGAATGTGATCGATTGGGGTGCCCTGGCTTGTGATATATATATCCAGCCTTACAAGAGCCTCTGCAGCCTTCAAGCTAGACTGCACTTCTGCATTTGAGCCTCGCCACTTATTTATCACCAGGCTCGCGGGGGGAGGGGAAAGGGGAACTCACTGCCTTCGTATTTCCCAGCTGTTTGCACATCCCTGAGGCCACCTGCTCAAGACATTGAACTGTCTCGCTGCATGAAGCAATCTCTCGTCACCACCCAGTAACCATCCACCAGCCCTGGCAGCTCTTCATTTATCCCCCTTCTTCCTCATCAGCCAGCAACTTGCTGTCGCCTCTGCTCCTTTCCCCGGCACATTCCCTGCTGCAGGGGAGGAGGCTTCTTTCTGCCAGCTAGAGTGTTTTATCTGCAGCAATCCTATTTATATCCTTCAGCAAAGGATCTCAAAGCACGCTCAAGGAACTGATCCTCACAGCAACTGACAGCCAGAAGTTTGAGCTATGTTTTCCAAGTGTCGCACAGGCCATCTTGAAGGGCGGAGGGGAGTTCTGCACATTTTGATTCTGTCCCCTTGTGGAGTGCTGCATGAACTGGTAAACAGAGGCCTCAAAACAATGACTTAAACTCAGTGGGGGAGGGGATGTAGAATTACTTGAATTGACCAGATCTCATGAATGAGCTATTTAAATGCAGGCCGGATACTCCTTGCACTTAATCCAGTGTAAATGAGGATCAGCTCCATTGAGACTGGTGCACTGACACCATGTGTGCAACTTCTGTTTAGATAGTAAGCTCTTCAGGGCAGGGACTGTCTCTTATTATGTATATGTGCACAGCACCTGAGCATGATGGGTTGCTGATCTCAGTTGGGGCCTCTAATGATGACATATTTGGGAAGTGCTATTAAATCTTGTGCTTTGGGGTTTAAGCCAGTCTCTAATTATGAGACACCAGGATGAGACCGGTGGGGGGGAAAGAGATCATCCCTCATCTGCTACTGCAGGGTTCTTACACCTTCCTCAGAAGCATCTACCACTGTCAGAGACAGGACACTGGGCTAGATGGACCTCAGATCTGAGCCAGTCTGGTGGCTCTTATCTTCCAAAGTGGTGGTAGACACAGGATGGCTGAGTGGCCTGGGCTGTAACCTGCAAGTTGGGAGACCTGGGGTCAAGTTCCTGCTCTGCCACAGACTCCCTGTGTGACCTTGGGTGAGTCACTTAGCCTCTTGTCCGCCCTTCCCCACCCAGGGGCATGGGGAGTATCTGAGCGCTCCACAGCTTTGTGTATTTATCCTGTGGCAATTGGGGGCCTTTTCTGTAAGTGTCTTGCATAGCAAGATGGCTACTGCAAGTAACAATAGTGAGCGGAGAACCGAGCCTAGGATGGCTGAAAACACACTGTCATGCCAAGCCCTTCCCCTCCATCCTACCTGTAAGCCCGAGAGCTCTTGCTCTCACTGACCAGAAGGGGTCACCAGAGTGACAGGAACTCTCCTTCCCCACTGGGCTGAATGTCAGTGCAGCTGGGTTTGCCCACGAAGTAGCTAAGAGGAGAGCTTGGTCTGTTCTGGGCCTGATCCTTCTCTCCTGCTCATCAGTGACAAAGCTCCTCAACCTCAGTGGGTGCAGGATCTGCCGCTGTGTCTGCAGAGCTCTCAGCTGCAGTGAGAGGGCTCAGGACGACCACCCAGCCGTGCAGCTTCTGGCCCAGCAGCTCCTGCTCCTCGCCATGTATTTAAATAGAAGAAGTGGGGTGGGTCCCGCAGAGAGGACAGATGGTGCCTTCACTTTCACTGTCTTACTGCATTAGAAATCTGTTCACCTGAGACAGTGGCAGAGAAATCCTGGACCAGAGCTCCCTACAGCCAGGAACGGAGTCTGAACTTGACTGACAGCTGTTAACCAAGGCACAACTTGATCTGTTCTTTCTGTGTGCTGTGTAAGGCCACTGCCCCATTGTCCTGCAAATCCCACCACAAGGACGACTTCTGTTGTGAGGCCTACAACTAACTGGTCAACCTCAGGAAAGTCTCTGCCCCTTTGTGCCTCAGTTTCCCTATCTATAAATTGGGGGGGGTAGTATGACTGACCTCCCTTGTGAAGATCTACTGAGGAAATGCACTGAATAATCACTCGAGGTGATGGCATTAGCGACGAGGTTGAGGGGCAGATGGGCAAAGCTGGTGAACGTTTCTTGGACCAGAAAAGGAGCCTAATGTAAATTATGACTGTGTCGTCCCCCCCCAGACAGCAGGCTCTTCGAGGCACTGCTCTGTGAGTTTGGACAGAATCTGAAGCAGGTGGGCACTATTGGGTTACAGGCTTTTTTGTAGGCAGTTTCCAAGCTGCCGAAGGGAGTTAGACACTCCAAAACCCACAGATTCTCCCTGAGTATTGAGTCCATCCCTCACTCCCTTGGGCCTCTGGAAATTCCAGCCTTCCTCGCTGAGCTGGGGCAGCAGTTCGTCTTTCAGCCTAGGCCAGAGGGGTGGGTGGGAACTGGCCAGAGCCCTGTGGTTCTGTTCCTGTTTCACTCTGATCTCAGCCTTTCACAGTGTGCGGTGATGGATGCTTGGTGCATGGCTTAGGAGGTGGCTCCTACAGGTGACGACACTGGCAGTTAGTGACTGTGCACATCTTGTACCCCCCATCCCCACTCCTGGCTGACTACCCCCAGAGAATCCTGCCTGAGAGTTGTGCTTTTCCTGGGACAGGTCTCCAGGTATCCCCATCAGCTGTCTTCATTCCACTCGCTCTCCGCTCTAGAGCCTCCCGTCAGGTTGCAGATGAGCAGTAACAGTTTCCAGTGGCGAGGGCACAAGGCTGGGAGTTAAGAAAGTAGGTGTCTAATCCCAGCTCTGCCACTGACTTCCTGCATGACTTTGGGCAGGTCGCAGCCCCGCTCTGCACCACAGGGTCCCTATCAGTAAATAGGGGATGCCTGCAGTGCTCACTCGCCTTTTGCAAGTTTTACACTAGACGATATAAGTGCTAACAATTTTATTTTCCCAATGAAATCAGATATTCTTGCTGGAAGCCACTGAGTAACCACACCCCCACCCGCACCCCAAGAGACATCCCTATTGCAATCGCCTTCTGGAAGCAACGTTAAATCAAGATCCTGACAGTCCATGGTCATGATAGTTCCCCTGGCGCTTCTCAGCAGCGCGGGAGTGTAAATCCTTTTGTCCTGCCCATCTTCCAGCCTGGGTCGCTCCACTCTGCCGGTTTCAAACTATCCCTCCAGTCTGATTTGGAAGTGGCATTTGTGTTGTAAGCAGTGATCGTGCAGTGTGGCGTGGAGGGGCCTGCATTTCATTAGGCAGGGATGGGACTCCCATCTTTGCAAAGCTCCCTGAGATCCTATGGGGCAGAAGGTGCTAGAAACCTCAGGGAGTGTTATCATGGAGGGCAAGAACCACTGCCTTGGCTACGCCATCTCAGGAGAGCTAGAGCAACAGACAGGTTCAGGGGTAGGGAGTGGGGCCTGATCCACTGATGCTGGTGCAGAGACTGAGGCAATTCACTTCCCTGCTCTCAGGGCTGGTTCAGCACTTACTGCAGGGTAGAACAGCTTCAGAGGCTGCCCCAGTGTTGCCCCAGCAGCCCAAACACCCCAGTCATGTCCCCCGTCCCTGACAGGGTCCAGGCTTGTTCCCTAAAGTGGGGGTGCTTGCAAGGAGAGGGGAGTGATGCAGAGCTGGCCACACCACCTCCGTGCCTGCCGTGGAGGCCCTCTAGCCAGGGGATATCCTCTGTGTATATGGGGGTGGGATAGGGGGACTTTACAGGTTCTAAGGCAGTGCAAAGATACCCAGCCTAGGTGTGAATTTCCCTCTCCTGGGTGTCTAAATCCCCTTCCCCCAGGCCTCCTGAAAAGAACTCTGTTCTTGATAGCCAACATCACCCCACATCCCTTCATCAACCCCAGGAAGCAGCTGAAGCAGATTCTGCCCTGTCCCCGTGCACACAGCTCCCCAGTGCCTCTCGCAGGCCCTGCGTGGGCCTATTCCCAAGCAGAATCGGGCCCTCTTGAAAAATAAGGCTGTTTGGCTCTCGGTCCGTGGGTAGCCTGGCTCAGCCATACAGCCTTCAAGGTGACATGCTGCTCTTCCTTCTGCCGGGCTGGCAGTCAGGCGGGTGAAATGTCAGGACTGATCAGGCCATATGGTGGTGTGTAATGACCTGACAGAGAGCATGACGACTGTTAAAAAAGCAATATGCAGCCCCCTTCTGCACCTGGGAACATCAGCACAGGGAAACGCCTGGTCTGATCAGCATCTTCTGCTCTCCCAAGGGCCGTCTTGCAGCAGGTACCTAAGGGCTGTGAGAGAACCTGGAGGAGCACCTGGAGCACGTCTGAGGAGGATGTGCCCAGAAGTTGCTGCACAACACCATCCTACCAGGAGCTGGGCTGGGTCACTCCCACCCCCCCACGCTCATCCCGAGTCTGGGGAGAAGCAGCTGCTGGCTCAGATGCTGACTCTGAAGCTGTGAGAAAAGCATAATAACCTTTGCAAACTCTCCTGCTGGTGGGCTGCAGTGGGAGAGTTCCATTTGCCTCATAATTCCTCACCAGTGAAAATGTCCCACCCCAGCAGATTTTCCCACGTCAGGCCAAGGCCCCCCCAACAATGCCGAGTGGCTCCCTCCTGTTTCTTTTAGGCCATGCATGCTCCAAACAGCAGCCACCGTCGCAAGTGGCAGATGGGTTGAGTTTGCCAGGTACTCAGGCAGCCCCCATGATGCAGGGCCATATACTCAAAGAGCGTAGCTCTGTCAGTAGCCTGCTGGGGGCCAGTTTTCTCAAGGGCTCAGCTCCCAAAGTGCTGTGCTGCTTTGAAAATCTGGCCCCCTGGGACCACCTTGTGTAGGCAGTTTCTTAGAGGTGAAGAACAGCTTCTTTATCCTGGGGCTGGCCCTTCCAGGGCTGGGCTGAGGCCAAGCAGTGGGCCAGGGACCCTTCTGGAGTTGTGCCTACTGCCGATCAGCAGCACCTCCTGTTCCCAGGGCGGTCAGGCCTGCACTTCTCACTAGCACTAATTTCATGTGGTTTTTTTTAAAAAAAAGTTTGATCCAAACACCTCTCCCTCCCCTCCCCATATTCAGTGATTTGGGCATTTGTCTGAACTGCTATCAAGGCCACATAGCCGAATTTCCAGAGGGCGGCTGTGGAGGGACCAATATCTGATCCCAGCTAGAGCCGTGTGCACTAAACCCCTGGGCATTGAGGGAGGGGCTAGGGATACTTCAGCCTTACTGGGGACGTCAGCACAGCGAGTGAGCCTTTCCTTGAGAGTGTTGCTTACATGGGGAATGAGTGGGCCTCACCCAAGGGGTACAGCTTATATATTGCATGACCTCTTATTGGGGATGGAGTATGTGTAGTCACTGGGCCCCTCCCTGGGGGTGGAGCTTATATGAGGAGTGCCCTCTCTTGGGGGTGGAGCTTATATAGGGAGTGAGCCCCTTGTGGGGCAGGCAGGGGATGGATGCAGATCAAAGTGCGTGTTCTTTCATCCAGAAAAAAGTTGAATTCCTCACTTAAAAATAAGTGCCAGAAGCATTTTTTTCTTGACATCTGCTAAAATGTGCAACTTTTGACAAAGGACACTCACGTAAATAAAACTTGCTAGGCTGCGAGTAAAGAGGGTCATTTGTCAGGCTCCAAAAATAAAAGCAAGTTCAGGGTTATTGGGCTAGATTCATACCTGGTGTCGATTGCTATAGCTCCACTCACTTCAGCTCACACTAGCTGAGGGTCATAAGAACATAAGAATGGCCCTACTGGGTCAGACCAAAGGTCCATCCAGCCCCGTATCCTGTCTTCTAACCAGGAGCGGCGCCAGAGTTTCTGATGCCCTAGGTGGACGGCCATTTCGCTGCCCCCCACGGGTCCGGTGGACCTACCGCAGTCATGCTGGCGGACGGTCCGCTGCTGGAAAGGCTCCGGTGGAGCTGCCGCGGTGATGCCGGCGGGTGGTCCGCTGGTCTAAAGGCTCTGGTGGAGCTGCCACAGGCATGACTACGGTAGGTATGCCGGAGCCTTTAGACCAGCGCACTGTCCGCCGAAATGACTGCGGCAGCTCCACCGGAGCCTTTCCAGCAGCAGACCATCCGCCAGCATGACTGCGGTAGGTCCACCAGACCCGCGTGCCACCCCCCCCGCCAAAATAGCGCCCCCCCAAAATTCTGGCACCCTAGGCCATTGCCTAGGTCGCCTAAATAGTAGCTCTGGCCCTGCTTCTGACAGTAGCCAGTGCCAGGTGCCCCAGAAGGAACGAACAGAACGGGTATCAAGAGATACATCCCTTGTTGCTCATTCCCAACATCTGGCAAACAGAGGCTAAGGACACCATCCCTGCCCATCCTGGCTAATAGCCATTGATGGACCTATTCTCCATGAACTTATCTAGTTCTTTTTTGAACCCTGTTATGGTCTTGGCCTTCACAACATCCTCTGGCAAGGAGTTTCACAAGTTGACTGTGCGTTGTGTGAAGAAATATTGCCTTTTATTTGTTTTAAACCTGCTGCCTATTAATTTCATTTGGTGACCCCTAGTTCTTGGGGTCTGGCTTGACATTAATTTTTCCCATCCCTGCTCCCAAAGATCCAGAAAGGACAGAAATATCCCTTTGCTGTTAGCCTCATCCATTGAGATACTCAGAGCTCAGGCCGTGTGTCCCGTCACTGAGCTCAGATGCTGCCTCCCATCGCAGAGTTCATGCGTGAGTTGGGTCCTTTGGACAGAACTGGAGAACCTTCGTTCAAGGAGGATGTAGCGCTGTCATTCCTAATTAATAGGTTTTAGGGGATGTCTCTATCACTGCTCTGAGCACGTCCTGGAACGTGCATTGTCCCTCGCAGCCTTCTCTGAGATTTGTATTCTCAGTGTGTTGGCTATGCCTTCGCCAGTCGCCTGTGAAGCCTGTGGGTGAAAATCATTAGCATGCCTTTAACCTGACAGTGTCTGCCGGCTGGAAAGAGAGTTGAGGGGATGTAAGAGAATCAAAGGCGAGAGCCTCTGAATCAGATCCCTTTAAAATAATGTCCCTGCCAATCAAGGAAAAGTTGGTGTCAGGTTCTCAGGGCTTTTGACAGCGGCAAGGAGAGTAACCTACCAAGCAAAACGGTAATAAATGCCTCAGCCGTGGCCCTCAGTGCTTCCAGCCTTGGAGTTCAGCGTCCTGTGCAGCAAAGACTGGAAATGCTCCTGCATTGGGGTGTCTGGCAATATTTCCCCACCCTCCTGGAAAAACCAGGGTCTTTATGCTTTGACCTCCCCATCCCTTCTTCCTTTAAGTTCCCCTGTACAGTTGTCATTCTGCAACGCTTACAATCAGGTCTGACTGACTCAGGCTGGGGTTGTCTCACACGCTAAGTAGCATGAGGCTCAGGAGCGGGAGAACTGCCAGGAAAGCTCAGGTGAAGAAGAGATGGTATTGCTTCCTTCTGTCTGAGAATGCCTTAGGGGGCCATTAGAAGTGATGGGCCAAGATCCTCAGATAGTATTAATTGGTCTAGCTCCATTGATTTCTATGCAGTTACACTTATTACCCTGCCTGAGGATCTGACTCCGTATCTCTTGAATGAACTATAAAACAGAGGTCTTGAACTGTTGCTGCCATTAAAAATCCCTTGAAAGAGCAGGGTGTCTTATGGCTAACCAAGCAGTATTGCTTATGCCTTTGTTTTTCCTGTGTACCGCCCCTCTAGCTGTCTAAGGACACTGGTGACCATTATGGCAATTTCCTGCCATTTTCTAGACAAACTTTACTAAAATGTACTTCAGTATCGTAGGAGTTCAGTGTATTAAAAATGCAAATGTTTGTGTTTATTGTGGGATTGTGTGCAGCATCTCTACGGGGGCGACCTGACCAGTGTCCATGCTGGGGAATGTTATGAGCTTCTAAGGACTAGTTGAAACAATGTGCCAGCCAAGAATGAACCTTAAAGTTCAGTGGGTTTCCCAATAAATCTCTAAGGGGCGACGTATGCAAAATGTGCCCGCTTCAGTTATGCCTTTTGGCGTGTCACCCTAAGGAAGGGGACTTTGGCTACTGGTCTCCTGTTACACGAGGACAAGATCACAGGCTCAAACTGCATAAAGGAGGGACTCTCAGATCCCTGGGGTGCTTGTTCTGAGCCAAGGTGCTAGGAATTTGTAACCACAGAAAACCCCCTTGGTAGGCTTCGAAGGACTGACTTCTACCAGAGTCCCTGTTGGAGCTGAGGTGATCGCTGGTAAGCATATTAGCATGCATGCAGGTTCGTTTACTGAGAAAATACATTAAAACAACAATGCTTTCACCTGAAGAATAAACGTACTCGCTTAGGAAAAGCTGAGTGTTGCCTTTATAAGTGTGAGCAATGACACTCTGGATAGCCTCTGTGGAGGAAGCAAAGCAGGCCTGCTCAGGCAGTCTGGCTTGCTGGGGAATTCACAGTGCAGGCAGGGAGCTGTGCAGCCTGGAAAAACCACCTGTGAATGGGTGCCCTTGGTGGCCCATAGAGAGAGAATCCAGGTGAAGTTGCCTTGCTCTGTGACAACACTGCAGGGACAGGAAGTCTGGCTGGGGTGTTCAGTTCAGCAGAGAGTATCCCAGGAGGCTCACGCGCTGTGTGTTCTCTTGGGGAGAATTTACTTTGGCTCACTCTTGTTTCATTTTTTGCTTAAGCTACAGTCAAGGTCATTCTGTCTGATAATACCTGTGTGTTCTCTGGGTATGGGAAAATGAGCATATTTAACCTGATTGCAGCTAGGTGATCCCAGCCTGTCTCCAAAACCTTCCTCTCAGGCTGTAATCAGATACACTGTTCTGCTTGCCCAAAGCCGATTCATAGCGTCACTCCACATTGTTTGAAGGCATCTGCCTCCTACACTGACCTGGCCTTGCTGTGCTAAGGATTGGAGTGATCCCTTTAGAGAGAAGGCCAAATTCTGCCCTGGGTTACATGTGAGCAGCCTCACTGAAATCACGGGGGCTGCATCTGTGTTACTGGGATAGAATTCAGCACAGAACTTAAGTATCGGGGGTAGCCATGTTAATCTGTATCCACAAAAACAACAAGGAGTCCGGTGGCAGCTTAAAGACTAACAGATTTATTTGGGCATAAGCGTCCATGGGTAAAAAACCTCACTTCATTGCCCCCTCCTCCCCTCTGACACACACCCCAGCACCTTCTTTTTCAGGACACTCATACATTTCTCCCCGTTTATGCAATGAGTTCTGTCTGTGTGATTAATCTAAATGTGTAATTGCTGCATTAGTGTGTTAGCAAATCCAGGAGTGTGTCAAGTGTGGGCAAATGCTCAGAAACAGTAGATGTGTAGCACCTAAAGCACCACGCATGGTGGAGTTTTAAAGTTCAGTACCTTGGACAAAACCTTTTTCGACAAAATTCCAAGAGTGATTATTCCTATATTCACTCACAAATTGGCTTTAAGAATCAACTCTTGAGCACAGCAGAGGCTTCTGTTCAGCTTGCTTTCTACTGTCACAGAACAGAAAACCAACTGAACGATTATTCTGAGATTTGGGGAGGGGAGCATTCACCTTGCAATGATATAGCTTGCACACTGTGTAATGGCCTAACCTTGTTAAGTGCTGAGTGCCCTCAACTCTTCCATGGGGTGCCAGTCCCTTGGCAGGGATCTGACCCAAGCACCCTGGAAGGGCCAGGTTGGGGGCAGAGCAAGGACATTTCATAAGTGCAGGGAAATGGAACAATTCCTGAGCCCCCGGAGTAGAAGTTTCTAAAGCCAGCGCTCTTATGCAACGTGGCTTTTTGTTTTGCATTTAGTCATTTTCAAAGGTTTTGCTCCAAAATAATAAGGAATGAACAGCAGCAGAAGTAATAGTTTCTGCAAAGAGCATTGAGTGCCAGCTAATGCCAACAGCAGAGATAGATGGAGGAGTTGAGGACTGAAGGTTGGGTATGTTTTGAATGAAATTCACCTTTCTGTACAGAGCTGGTGCAAAAGCCTCCCCCCATCTCCTGTCCTGCAATGAAAGTGGGAGCGGAGCAGCTGTCCATTTCAGAAGTGTAAAGGCAGCTTGATGAATCTTATGCCAATAAAAGTAACGAGACTTCAATCAGGGAGAAGCGGTGATGAGAGAACACGGGCTGCTGCATGGAACTGCATATCTGGAGTTCTGGATCCTGTTGTGTGACTCTGGGCAAGTCCTACCTCTCTGGGCTGCTGTTTCCCCAGCACCCTTTGTCTGTCTGGCCTATTAGATTACGAGGTGTTTGAGGCAGGGTGTGTACAGCACCGAGCACGATGGGGTGGCGAGAGGCTACAGTCATACAAATAATATGGATAAAAGGGTGAGTGGGGGAGGAAAGGTGCTTAGTGGTGGATGCTGCTTCATTGTAGGAACATACAGGGCGCAGGACAGCTGAACTCATGTGGCTCTAAGCATGCCTTGATCCCGACAATCTCCCTGTTGTTGAAGCTTATTTCCCCTTGGGGAACTTCACATTCCTAACCCAAAGTTCACATGGGATGCTGGGCCTCGAGGACCTGATCCAGTACACACTGAAGTCAGTGGAAATACTCCCACTGACTTCAATGGGCTTTGGACCAGGCCTTAAACGTGCCTCCATGCTGCTGTCTGCTGTTACATGCAACCAACAAATGGGCCCTTTTCTTTTAAACAGGGCTTGCTCTCTGCTGGGATGAGCACCTCCAGCAAGGTGCACTGGACGCTAAAGGTACTTAGAACCTAGACCCAACTGCTTAGTGAAAGGTTTGTCACCAACATGACAAAGGTGGACAGCCAGCCAAGACGTGTTTTGCCCCAGCTGTTCTCCCGCAGAGTGATTGCAAATGCAAATAAAGCACCAAGCAGCCATGACTGAGGCATCGTGAACATGGAGGCTATTACGCACAACGCGTAGTGACATGTGCATGAGCACTGGGAGCGGTGGTCTGCTGACAGCAGGGGGAAGGCATGCAGATTTCTACCTCTGTAATAAAACACCCATCAATCATCGCACCAAACTAATAGCTGCGACGTCTGATGACATTTCCTTCAGCTCGCCTGTCAAGTCACTGATGCGTGTGACTATGAAATCCTGGGCTAATAACATTAAAAAAGGGCGGGGGGTGTAGAATGCGAGGGGAGATGAAGGAACATCATGGTTGCATAGATGTTGGGTTTGCTTGTTGATTTTATTTTTTTTATATCTTTCATGTGGATTCTTGTGAAAATGCAGGTGATGTGCCTATGTTGTTCTACAGTAGCTTTGCTGGGGCTGTGGTTTACACACACTAATCTACTCCCCGGGAGTGCTCGGCAACCAATCCAAACATCCCATCAGTGCAGGGCCGGTGAAACGATTTCCTTGAAGCACTGGATTGGTTTAGTTTTTTAAAAAAATCTTCCGGTGTAAATTCTTCTCCCTTAATGAATTTACTGATCCCAAAGACGGCTATTAGTATCATGGAGCGCCGTAGGCTGAGACTTAGCTTTGTTGTGTCGGGCGCTGTACAGGCATCTAGGAAGAAAGTGTCCCTGCCCTAGAACACTTACATAGATCAGACAGCCAAAAGATGCAAGGGGACAGGCCCTGAGAGGGGAAGTGACTTGACAAAGGTCACCCTGCAGGACAGTGGCAGATCTGGGAAAAGAACCCAGGTTTCTTGCTCTAGTGCCCCAGCCACTCAAACACACAGCCACTTGCTGTCTTTGTAGAAAAGAAGACTTCTGTGTGGGAGACACACATCCTATTTAATCCTTGGCCTCTCTGCTGAGAATACTGACAAGGGGGCTACTTAGGGTGGAGGTTTGCTTTGGGCTGAGACTCAGCAACTCACATTGCCTAGGCCACTGGTTTTCAACCTTTTTTCATTTGGGGACCCCCAAACAATTTCAAATGGAGGTGCAGACCCCTTTTAAAATGTTAGACATAGATCCCCAGGATCTGCGGCCCCCACGTTGAAAGTCACTGACCTATTCCACCGCAGTCATTCTTTTCAGTCTGGTAACGTTGGTACCAAACCAATCAGACCTAGTTGCCCAGAAACCCCAGGGATAAGTGGAGTATGAGACAACAGATTTGAACCAATAACCTAGAGACAAAAATACCCCATTTTCAATAGCCTTAAGCCAATAGCGAGAAGTGGCCTGTGTTTGTATTCTGCTAGCTCCTAGATGCTCCAGCCAAGACTGGGGCCAAGCTATGCTAAACTCAGTATAACAGAGTGCAGAAGGCAGTCCCTGTCCTGAAGAGTTTATGGTCGAAACAGGCAGATAGAAGGGCAGGAAGAGAATCAGAAAGACGAAGGGACTTGTCCAAGGTCACTTGGCAGCCCGGGATTAGAGCCCGGCTCTCCTGACACGTACCCAGCATCTGCTGCTGACATCAGTGGGAGCAGAGCTTGTTTAGGAGGTTAGTGACCGTCGGTGTTAGAGGCAGGAAGTGAATCCAGTTCTCCTGGTGTCTATCCAGTACTGTACCTGTCAGAGCATGCTTCCTCTCCAGCTATAGATGTAAAACTCAGCTAAACCCTCAGATGTTAGGGCGTGAAGATGAATCTGTTTTGAACCACAGCCAAGGTGAACATTTCAGAAGAATTTTCTCTCCCCTCAGCCCAGTTTTTCAGATTCAAGGTTTATTTCAGCACAAGTTTGCCAGCTTATACAAAGCTGCTGGTGTGTGTCTGTGTCTGATTCAGAAGGGCAAGTATCTGCTGTGGCCCATCCATTGCTAAAACAAGAAACATAATGAAACAAAGCATTGTGGAGGGGCATGTGTGTAACGGTCTTTGCATTTGTTAGAACTGAAATCGCTTTAGAGGCTCTTTCCATTTAGAAAAATATCAGTAAGTTTCCCAGCTACTCTCTGATCTTAGTTATATTCAAATGAATTTTTTGGAAAGGGCAAAGGGAGGTGCTGGGGGAGAAGAAGCCTCAGCAGATTCCAGCACAATAGCTAACACATCCACTTAATTCCAGAATGTTTTTATGATGTTTGTTTTCCTGTGTTTTATCCTAACTGCAAATCATTTTTAATAGTAGCTTGAAAAAACTTGTAGCAAATCTTAGCTGACTTTTTTATCATCTACCTAACATCTCCAGTTGCAGCTAGTCCTCTGCTGCATTCTGCAAATCATGCTGAGGAAGATGGGGCTCAGGCAAAAAATACTTACGCTCTGTTAATCATGGGAAAGAGTAGAGTCATGCAGTTAAAGCATAGTCCTCGGAGAGGTGGATTCTGTCCCTGGTTGTATCCAAGAATCACTATGTCACCTTGGGTGAGTCACATCCCTGCTCCGTGCCTCAGTTTCCCCAGATGTGAAACAAGGATGATGCTAATTCCCAACCTCGCCGGGTGCTGGGAGGCTAAATTCTTTCATGCCTGGAAGGTGCTCAGATACTGCCGTGGTGAATGCCATAGCAAAGTCCAGCACCAAAGAAGAGCAATACATCAGCCCTATGCAACAGGAAATGTGAAATCCTTGTGTGTCTTGCCATGAGAAAGCTCAGGCCGTCTCTGCTGATTCAGCAACAATGAGCCATTGTGGGGTTTCTTCCAGTGAGTCTCCCCAAATCCCAGCTTCCCGCGTTCCTTTCCAGTGGGTATGTTCTTCATTCCCCTTTTTCTGCACTGACAGACGGGTGGAGATCATCCATGAGTTGCTTGCTGAAGGGTCTGGGACTATTATTATACAGCATTAGATGTGAATCGGGTGTAGCTACCAACTGGCCCGTGCACCTCCCTGCATATTGGCCCCTCTCCCCACAGAGCAGCCATCATCTCTCCAGACAGCTGTGCCATAATACGCCCCCTGAGCGTTAACCGTGGGTGCAGTCAGTGTCCCCTTTGGAGAGTTGATTAGCACCCTGCTAGGATTAACTAGCAGTCAGTTGCCATTAGAATCGTTGTCCCGGGAGTCACTGAGCCAGGGATCTGTCTGGCATTTGGAGCCTGTGTCCTGCAGCGGAGTTGTTTTGGGAGCTCCCTCGAAGCAGGTTTGGGTTTGTCTTTGTGTTCGACACGTTAATTGCTCTAATTTCTCCTGTTTCCGAGCATGTGGCTCCAGGGCCCCGTGATGTTGTGCAACATGCTGGGCTAGGAAATGAGTCTGGAATTGGCCCCATCTGTGGCAGTGGGAGGGGAGTGAAGGCAAATGGGAAAAAGCAGCAGTGAAAACAGTAGGGGAGGCGCTTCCTTCTTCTGAAACATACAAAGCCAGCCCTCCCCACTGGGAGTGTGTGGACTCACTAGTCTGGGTTGGCTCCAGAAAACCTGTTCCCTGTCAGGGTGATTTTCCAATTGAGACGCCTGCTGGCTGCATGTCTGCACCTATCAAGTCAAATTCCACAACCTACCAATCCCATGGAGAATGAATGCCTCTCATGAACAGCGCCAAGCCAGACTGCCCTCTGTCAGCTCCCTGTAACAAGCCTGCTAGTCACCGGGGCTAATGCAATTATTTTTCACCACTGGAAACTCTCGCCTGAACTCTCTGGGTCATGCATCCTGTGCTGCACCAGTTAAATTCAATGGAGTTTCATGGGGTGCAGCCCCAGGGCAGAATTTTCACTTAGATCCAGGTTCAGATTTACCTACAGTCGCAAATTACATGAACGCTGCTTTCAGGCTGGCTAGACACTTGTCGTTGTGACAAAATCAACACCCGCTCCCATGAAATCCTGCAGGCTTGGCAGTCCCCACTTAGGAGTAGCTTCGGGCTGGCAGGCAATTGTGGAGCCTTATATTTCCCCCCTGCAGGGCGGGTACCATTGACTGACACTGAGCTCCTGGAGAGAGAAAAGGCTGTTTTCTCCAGGGGATGGAGTGGAATTGAAGTGCTGCAGAACTGGATGGCTGGGTGTTGATCTGGGCTGTGGTGCGTGGGCAAAGATGACTTGCACCGGCGAGCACTGTGTTCCTTTTGGCTTGGCCTATCTGTAATATTTACAAGCCTGTAAATTTACCCAGCCAAGTGCTCAGCGTTCTCGACACTCAGTGACTTGATGGGAGGGTGCCTACCCCCTCGTGTTATCAGGCCCCAGGGCTGGAAGGCTTTGAGATGGGAAACTCTTTGCGCCCTCTCTAGGGGACAACCTGCACTAGCCAGCCTTACCTACATGAATGATAGTGTTACTTACCCACCGTTTCACAATGCCATGTGTGGTCTTTTTAATTGGAATCTGTTGATGTGCAGATTGTCTGCGACAATAGATTGCTAGCATAAAGGTAGTCATGAAAAGGGCATCAGAACAGGGCAAGGTGTGCCCTGGGTAAGAGGGTCACCTGGATTGTCCAGGTTGTGAACTCTGTTATGGGCATGGGGTTCAAGGTCAACAAGAGAGAGCACAGGGCTCTGTCTTAGAGACCAGGGCTTCAGTGCAAAGGGTCCTGGTTGCCCTGCAGATTCTGGACCCTTTGCCCCAGTGATTATGCGAGAGGTGGCTCAGTCTGGGCTGGTGGCATGGGGCAGGCTTCGCAGTGAAGCCCAAGTGGCCCAGCAGTGGCACCAAGCTGGAATAGGTAGCCTCACGTCAGAACAACCTGCTGGTGCAGGCTGCTCTGGGCTGAAGAAGGTTGAGGAGAGCCAGCTCCTGAAGCCCCCTTCTGACTAGCACTGAGTCTGCTTGGCCCCATGAGTGGGGCTTTGGGTGGGCTGGACCTCTGCCAGCTGGACAGTTAATCTGTGGATCTGTGGGGCTGGCCCATTCCTCCCACACTGACCAAATAGATCTATGGTTCTCATGTTCGGTTCTGCCTTTCCCCCAAGGGAAAGACACTCATGGTTCCATGTTCCCTAGGACTCCTGAGTGGGGCAGAACCACTTGAAAGGGGACCAGGGAGGTTCTATGTTAGTTTCACAGAGCTCAAGTAGGAGTGTGGGCTCGAGCCAGAGTCCTGTTTATTTTAGAAAAAGACCCCTGGACAGATTGAACCTGGCCCATCTTGCTCTCATGGACAACTGGCTAAAGGGATGCAAATGCATGGCTGTAAACTCTCCCTTTCTTTGGGAGGAAAACTCCTTAAAGGGAGTGGTTTTTAACCTAAGACAGTACAAGGGAAGCACCTGGCTGGGAGGCCATCAGGGGAAACCAGCAGAGGGTCTCCTGGGGACACTAGAGGGTTTCTGAAGCAGTTGGTAAATCATGACACTTTTGGAAGATCCGAGCTGTACGGTTCTCCGCAGGAGAGGAAGTGAAGTCTAGTGGGTGTGGCACTGGCCTGGGGACCAGCCTTCCCCTCTTTAGGGCATCATGGGATTGGCCATACCAGATCAGACCATCAAGTCTGGTGCCCTGTTCTGCAAGGTCCTATTTGAGCGCCTTTATCAAGAGGTGGCATCATGTTCTGGGACCCGTAGGTCTCCTCAGTATTAACGACGGGGCATGTGTGAGCTGTTCCATTTCATTAAAGAAATGCTCCTGGCAGGACGGGAATGCGGCCTTCCTTTTGGGCGACAGAGGATAGCCTGGGCTTTGGGGCCAGGCTCTGTGTGTAAGAGCCTGTGCTGGGAAATAGATTTTTCTCTTTACACGGAGAAATGCTAAGCATGGCAGCTTGTCTCCTTTGCCGGGAACGGCTTTCTCAATCCACCCAAACCCCATGTAGCCGATCAATGGCTGAAGAAAGGGAGCGAGTGGGAGGAAATACAGTGCTTGCCGCTGTCCTTTCCCCTTGTCCCCCTGGTGCTCAGGGATGGCAGTGTGGAGCAGGCTCCACTGGGTCGTCTCTCTCCGCTGAGCACCTCTGCACCCAAGATCCAGTAGGACCATGTCCCCTTAACGTTCTTACCACCCCCTAACTCCAGAGCAGGACAGCTGAGCTGAGGAATCCTCTGCAAGGCTCCTGGTCCCTCCCTGGCAGGTGGAGGTTCACTGCAGCTGTTTACGGCTGGGTGGTTTGTGATGGATTAATTCTCTTCTATTGTTTGTTCCCCCACCCCTCTTGTTGCTGTTTTTCCCTTTCTGTCAGTGCGAGCCACTTTCTGTGGCTGCCTCCCTTGGGCTGCCAAGCGGGGAGGGCGGCAAGCGCCTCGCTAACGACTTTGGATGGAATGCTCTGCTTGGCCAGCGAAGCTGCAATTCGTTTGATAACACCAGCTGCCTCCCTAAAGCTATTAATCTATCTGACCCACAGCCCTCCTCCTTTCTGAAGCCTCGGCCTGACAGCACTTGGCTGTAGACAAAGGAGAGAAAAGAGGCCTGTTGGAGGAGGAAGGAAGGAAGAGCAACAGGCAGGAATGGGGGAGGTATGCAGGTTGGGAGCCATTGCCTTTTTATATGATCTCTCTCGATCCCTGCAGAGGTTCTGTAGAGATGGACCTTAATGGCTGGGAAGGGATGAGCCTTGCTGGTCTCCACACTCTCAGGTTGTCTGTGCTGTGATGTCTAATTTAGTCCCAACGGTCTCGGTTCTGGGAGCGGGAGAGAAGGAACCAGTGGGGATCCTGGTATGCAGTGCTGTCAGTCCCTGAATATTAGAGATGAGAAAACAGACTTAAGCAGTTAGAGGACACGATGAGGAGGCGGGCTTAAACGAGTTGGGCAGTGTCACACCTCAGCCCAGGCCCAGAGCCCAAACCTCCAGAGGGCCAGCCTCCCTCTCCGTCCACTAGCCCACAACTACCTTATAACCAACCCCACCCCTGAATAATTACAACCCTGACAATCCTACTGGGATCCCAGATTTCCTGCTTGAGTTGACTTCTTGCTTGAATTATGTTCACTGACTTGGGGCGGGGGGAGGATACTTGTAGGTTTGCTGGCCCAGATCCTGTACTAGTGTAAAATGGCGATGATGCTTTACATTGCTTGAGAATCTCTCCCATCATCTCCATCCAACTCCAGTGCCACTTCGGTTCTATTAATTTCTCTGTTGGAAAATCTTCCCTTTCAAACCACCCAGCAGGACAGCTCCAAAGCAGAGGCCCTTTAAGGTAACGGCAGTGATAATGAAGGCTCAGAAGAGATGTTAAACCATCTTTCAAGATATAGCCCAACAGCACAGAAGAGTAACCCTCTCCTTCCCTCCACGCACATGTAGCAGCTCTCCTTGTTCGTTACCACCTGTTATGGTCTGAGGCTGTTGATTAAGCTGGCGCTTGCCAAATTGCTCTTAACCCCTCTTGTCTCTCTCTGTATTTCACTGCCTATGTCCCATTTGTTATGTTGCAGTATTAATTTGATTGACGATGGAATCGCCCTACCTGAAGGTTGGGGAGATGGCTCATCTCAGATCGCGTCTATCAGGGATGTAAGTGGAAGGTAATAACAGAAAGCTGCGGCAGGCTCAGGCTTTTCATTTCAATTGGAAATTGAACCAGTGCAATATGATGAAAGTTTAATCTGCATCATCAATAAACATGTGCTGGAAAGACGCTTAGCCCTGCCTGTGTTTCCTGCCTGAATCTGGTGGGAAGTAATGTGCTAGCTCCATGTGATAGATGAGCAAAATCTGCCCCTGGCAGAGGGTCAGCACAAGGCCTTTTAACCATGTTACCCTCTGGGGTTATCTCATGGCTCTGCAGGTTATCAGATTGACATCACATGTCTGTGTGTGTATGTGTGTGTGTAATAGACACACATACACTGTGGATTGTGCTGGACCTCTGCACTGGCAACATTTCATGCTTTATACCTAACATAATACGCAGCAAGAAATGTGTGTGTGTGTGTGTGTATATATATATATATATAGGGGGTATAGTCACACCACAGATATGAAAGTGCCACCACTGATACACTGAAAAGCCATGTGATAAGATTATTTAATGTGCATTTTTGCCTGTCTCTTCTGCACCTCTCCTCCCTGACCCATCTCCCAGGTTAGCTGGCCTGGCGGAGAGTGTGTGTTAGAGCCTGGGTTTTATTTTCACACACTGTGGACACAGGCTAAACCACTCGCATGCTGATAGTCCTCCAGTGCCTTCCCACAATACCTCGTTCCCAAAAGGAGGGACGGTTTCTCCCACAATTCTCTGGGAAAGACTCTTAGGGCAGCTACACTCACTGCAGCTCAAGGAACCATGGGCTACGCCCCCAGACGTCCTTGCCATGCGTATGGATACATGTGGCGCCATTGAGGACACAGTCCCTAGGGCATGGCTTTGCAGGGTGGCTGTTCACCCCTGGCTATGCTAACCCTATCCCCAGTTCTTGCCCTGCAGGCTCAGGAGAGAAAGAAGAACCGTGCCTTTGGAAGTGTGGTATTTAAACTCCGTATTGCCCACCCTGTGAAATGTACGTGAAGCTGCTGATGGGATGGCAGAATGAGGCCCCAGAGAGGTGGAGTTGTGGGAAGAGAGGTGGTCAAAGGGTGATAAATAAAATGAGGACAGGACTCTGCCATCTGTCACATGGCGATCCCCTCCACAGGGGGGGTGGAAGCGTGGCCATACTAAACACAGGCATGTAGCATGATGCTTACAGTGGACTCTGTGCTAGTAACTTCATAACAGTGAATGCATACCCACTGTGTGTGTACAGATACCTGTACCTACATCGCTTGGTCTTCATCTACTCGAGACCTCTAAATCAAGCGCTTGTGACCCAAGGACTGGCTCCTCAGAGAGTGTTGACTGCAGCGGTACTACACCAATTTATACCAGCTGTGGAACAAGATATTTTACATTTTAGGAGAATGATCCATTTTCCTATTGAAATTGGAACCATCAGCCCCCCACATCATCATCACAGCTTTGCTGATGCCCTTTTCCTACCTGAGTGCAGTTCAAAACCAGCCTTTGTTTCCTTATGAAACCTTCCATGGGCTTGCGTCAGCCTGTCAGGCCTTGTCTTTCTCTCTACCTCATCCCACTCCTGCCACTCAGATAACTGCTCTCTTTGTGCCTTTTCACATGACCTCCCCACTGATGGTACAAAAGCCTCCTCCTCTGCAGCTCCCGCTGCCTGGAACAGCCACTTTTCCCTAGTGGGGACCTGAACCTGTGTGGTGCTTGGCACCTGCAGCCCCCAGCTGCATGGTATAGACAATTTCAGTGTAAGTTGTGGGGTTTCCCAGCCCCAGGTCTACCTGCCAGTTTTTCCTCCACTTGTTTGTGTATCTCTCCCTTTCTCCTCCCCCACTCTGTGTCTCTTCCCTTTTGTGGTGTGCCACACAGTGCGTAGGAAAGATGACATCCACACCATTCTCGCTATAAAATCCATGCTCTGCCAGTCAGGGCTGGATTAGTCTAGGGAATAACTGGTGGATGCTTTTGAACAGTGATGGATAGAGGGCACTTCAGTGAATGGTTCCAGTGATAGTTATTGGTTCTAGTAAAGGTGTTTGGCTGTGTGATGAGTGTAGTAACAGAGCTCCAGGGACGAGTAGCGTCGAGTTCCAGGGCTAGATGAAGCCTTGAGGTTCTAGTCCAGCCACAAGTTGTTATTGGGCTTGAGACCATGAGCCAGGCTTCCTTCCTCCGCTTCAGGAATGACTGGGTGATATCCACTTGCCTGCTTTAGCGAACCATAGGGTTAGAAGGGACCCCCAGGGTCATCCACTCTAGCCCCTTGCCAAGATGCAGGATTTGTTGTGTCTAAAGGTGGATCTCAACCGGCATGTTGCTTGCAGCCCAATCAGCACACAGCTGCAGCCCATGTGACATCCTCAGGGCCATACAGGTAGTATATCTGTTGTGTGGCTGGGGCCTGCATAACACACACAGAGCTACATATGCAGCCCACAATGCTAAATATGTTGAGAACCACTGGTCTAGACCATCCAAGGTAGATGGCTATCCAGGCTCCTTTCGAAAACTTCCAGTGAAGGAGCTTCTTTGACCTCCCTAGGCAGTTTGTTCCATTGTCCTACTGTTCTTACAGTTAGGATGTTTTTCCTAAGATTTAATCTAAATCTGCTGTGCTGTAGTTTGAACCCTTTGCTGCTTGCCCTGCCCTCTGTAGCAAGAGAAAAATTTTTTTCTCCATCTCTCTTATGGCAGCCTTTCAAGTATCTGAAGACCACTATCATTTCCCCACTTAATCTCCTCTTTTCCAAACTAAACATACCCAGTTCCTTCAACCTTTGCTTATATGGCTTGAATTCTATCCCTTTGATCATCTTTGTTGCTTGCTTCTGGATCCTTTCCAGTTTTTCTACACCCTTTCTATACAGTAGTGACCAAAACTGGACACAGTACTCCAGCTGAGGCCTCCTGTGATTTGCATGCTATGCCTCTGTTAATGCAACCCAAACTTGCACTTGCTTTTTTTGCAACAGCATCGCATTGTTGACTCATGTTGAGGTTATGATCCACCACAGCTCCCAGATCCTTCTCAGCAGTGCTCCTGCCCAGCCAGTGTTCCACCATTCTGGATTTGTGCATTTGGTTTTTCTTCCCTAAGTCTAGCTCAGAATAGATGCTCAATGGCCATAAAATCTGTGAACACCATCAGGGCATTTCTGGTGAAAGCCTATATCACAGCATTGGAGCTCAGGTACTTTTATGATGCCAACAGTCCCCTTGAGATGAGGCTTTTCACAGTACGGGATTCCAGCTTTTTAAGTTCAAATTTTCCTCTTCCTTTGTCTCACCCCCTCCCTCTCTCTGTCCATTGTACAAGAGTGAGGAATGCTCAATAGAAGTAAAAGGCAGCACATTTCAAACTGTTACGGGGATGCTCCCACCATGCAGAGAGAGCCCCTGGAACTTGCTGCCACCCGATCTCATTGGGGTCCAGAGATGAGCAGGATCCAGAAAATCTCCCGGTTTGTGTCTCAAGTCTGGAACCTGTTGTGAGCTCAGTGATTCCTTCTGAGACTGAACAGCCTAGACCAAGACTTCGACAGACCCAGTGTGTAGCACAGGCTGCATTCAATCATTCTGGGAGCTAGCGAGCCACTGAGGGTCTGTCTGTGTCTCTGTAAAAAACCCTCATATATTCCTGTGAGCTGGCAGAGCACTACAGGCCCAGCCTGTGCCACTTGGACCCATCTTTCTCTCTAATTAGTGCAGCTCAGAGCATCACACATGCTGCCTCGCTCCTGCTATGCCTTGAGCACAGGATAAATCAGGGAACATTACGTTAGCAGCTCATGCAGTGAGCAGGCAAGGGCTGCCCCTTTCAATTGCCTTGGGGAGAGCGTGGGCACCGCAGGCTGCCCGGCAGTGCACCTTGGGGGTTTGCAGGTAGGACGCAGGGAGGGAGAGACAAGAGTTCTAGCACAGCTTGGTTAATCCATGGAAGTTGTTTTCAGGCAACGATCAATATCTGGACTTGAGAGCACAGTGGGATGGGGAAGGAGGGAGCTCAGGCAGCTGGATTGGATGCTTGTCATGTCCGTCCTCTTGTGTGGCTCATTCCTCTCCCCCTCGACACACACCTTTCCAGTCACCCTGAAATAACCACTGTCCCCTTTCTTCTGTTCCACTCTGCTTCTGAAGGCTGCAGAGATTATTCTGATCAGAGGCAGGGAGGATATTCATTTACAAGTGTGGGGTTTTGAGGAAGGGAGTTTGACCTTAATGCTATTAGTCATCTGGCTGCTCTGATACGTGGAATAGTGTAAGGCTCACATTTGTTCACAGGAGATTTTAACCTTGTATGTCTTTAATTTGCCTGACTTCTGACTCAGGCTGGCTGGCCAAGAGCTTGGGCACAATGCTGGATTAAGGGGTAGGTGCTCTGGGCACTTTAGGAGATAAGGGCACATGCCCCAGGCCCAGCTCCAAGGATCTCAGCTTCCATTTTAAAAGATTATGTCTCCAGCTCTCCCCCTGGTAGAGGAAGCCTTACAAACAGGACCTGAGTGTAACAGCTGTAGTGGTGTCTGCCTGAGTCTGCAGAGAGCCTGCAACAATGACTCTGAGAGGTGTGAACTGCCCCTTTGTTAGTCCTGAAACCTGCTGCACTGTGGGTCTCTGCCAACAGCACTGCAGCTGAAAACACTAGGAGAAGGACTCTTGCTGCAAGGACCCCATCATGGCTGCGCTGGAGTAGTGTGAACAGAGCCCCCACCACCACCACAGCCCTCTGCTGGGAGAGTGACAGCTGAGTCCTCCCTCCTCTGTGATGGACCCCAGCCTGACTGAATGCCACATTCTCACTGTCCATCATGTTGTAAGAATGGCCAGACTAGGTTCTCTGTGCTGGAAACTCTGTTGGGAAAACCCCAGTGGAATGCCTACTCCACTCTCCCCTCGGCCCCTGGCATGGGAGCTTGTCCGCCTAAGCTCAGTGGAGACAGCCCCTTGGGGACCATCGCCAGCTGGCACATCTTAGAGCATCGGTTCTTAAGTTGTGGGTCAGGACCCCATTTTAATGGGGTCACCAGGGCTGGTGTTAGACTTGCTGGAATTCAGGGCTGAAGACTGAGCCCCACTGCCCAGGGCCAAAGCCCAAATGCTTCAGCTCTGGGCGGTGGGGATCAGGCTTCAGCTTCAGCCCTGGGTGGTGGAGTCAGGTTACAGGCCCTCCCCCCCATACTGAAGCCCGTGGGGTTCGGCTTTGGCCCCCAGGCTGGGGCATTGGCACGGCTCAGGCAGGCTCAGGCTTCGGTCCCCCCTTCTGGGGTCTTGTAGCAATGTTTGTTGTCAGAAGGGGGTCATGGTGCAGTGAGGTTAGAGAACCCCGTCTTAGAACACGTAGCCTGCACCAGAACCAAGGCTGTGGTAATTCACCACAGTAGAGCCTAGCCCATAAAGAAGAGCTGACTGGGAGCCTACGCAGAGGGACACTGCTCCTTCCGCTCTCTGTGTTGGCTGGGCCTCCTATCGCTCTACAGTGTGATCCATGCACGTCCGTGCTTTGCCTCCATGCGTCGCTTCAGTTTGCCTGAAAGATACACTCTTGTCCATATCTGTAGTCTTCCTGACCCCATGCTGTCCGGCTTTGAATGGGCTTGCTGGGTTTTGCTCTGGTTTTCCCTTTCATCCTGTGTCCCCATGGTAATGCTAAATTGATACATGAAAGAATCAGATATTTCCCCAGCATTATAGATACTAGCTCAGAGGTATAGAGACTGACACTGCTTTTACTCATGTAATTCCACTGACTTCTCCGGAATCCACCTGGCTTACCCCAGGGTGAGTGGGAGAAGACCCAGGCATGCCTCATACAAGTGGATCCACAAACCATTCCAGGATCTAGGGTAGAAGAGCTGGAAATGCAGGTAAAGCCCAGAGAAGCCTGCCCAGCACAGACACTTTCCAGCAGCTTTTGCTGTGTTTGTTCCTTATCTGAGCGCTCAGCGCGTGTGGTTTTGGATTGAAAATCGATGGCTATCATAATGACTCCGATGACCTCCCCTCCTCAGTAATGACACGTATTGATTCTGCTTCTCAGACGACTGAGGACACGCCCAGCAGAACACAGGAGCCCTTAACCCCTTGGGAGGGAAGGGGATCGGATAACTCAGAGGGTGAGTGAGTCAAAGACAGTGTGGGTTGGCCCCAGTGGAGCAATGCCTTGCCACACGCTGTGTGGATCTCTCTGGCCCCATCGCACTTGGGACCAGGGGTTGGAAGGCTGAGAACAGTAAGGGCACAAGGCAGAGAAGCTAGCTTTGAACCAAAGTGCCTCCTAGCTGAGGAAGCTCAATGCCACCTCCAGAGATTTCCCATGCCCCTGTGCAGCACAGTGCTTGCCCGTCAAAGCCAAAGCTAACACAACGGCCCTTCAAGATGATTCGCATGCATTTAGGTGTTCCGGTAGGAGGTAGGCCTGACCTGGAAGATCCAACCCTGCCTAAAAATCTGACCCAGATCTGAGCTTCACAGCATGGGTTCATGAGATTAGGGAGGACAAGGCAGTTATTTCCTGCATGCCCATTAGCGGGCCACAGCTTGGAGAACTTCCCTTCACTGGTCAGTACAAAGGGCCAGATTCTCTGGTGCGGTTTGGCCCCTTCCCACCATTTAGAAGGGGAACAATTCAGCACTATTATAAACTCTTCAGGGGGGGCTCCTGCCCCATCCATGTCCCCCACTCTGGTTTCCCTTAGGAACTTTACACCAGTGGTGTAAATTAAAGCAGTCCCTAGGCTGCTCTAACTGATGTCACAAGCTCGCACATCCAGGGAGCTGTATGCTTCAGCACAGGGATGAATTGAGATCTGCCCTATCTGTCTCCTCCAATATCCAACAAGGTAAATAATCTCATCAGAGCAGACCCCTCCTAGGGAGATACATAGTGTTTAGCACTAAGGCCCCAATCCTGAGAGGTGCTTGGGCTCCTAACTTCTATTGATTTAAAGGGTCTGAGCATTACTGCTTTTTCTGTGTCACTCTCAGAGCACTTTACAAAGGAGGGTGTCATGTCATTTCACAGAAGGGGAAATCAAAGCACAGAGAAGTTAAGGGTCCTCTTGACATCACACACTGCATCAGTGTCAAAGCCACACTAGGATCAAGGCATCCTGATGGCCATTTCTGCACCACATCCCTGCTTTAGTATCGATGCGCTAAATGTTACACTCACTCAATCTGTGCAATGCTATCCTCATCCCGTGGTTTCTTCATGAGCCAGCAGCGGCAGCAACTGGGCTAAAGCCAGAGGCACTCTGGGCGAGTGAGCTGTAGGAGGCCGCGTTAAAGTGCAACCTTACAGAGCAGGCACCCATGTAAAACAGAAAAAGATGGAAATAAATGCATGGCCAGATGGTAACTTTTGTACCCAAAGACGGGAACGTCAGGATTGATCCAGCCTTGCAAGACTGTCAGGAACATGTACCAACCCAGGCAAACAATGGACTCTCTTGCCCTTGGTGAAGAGAAAAACCAGAGGCGATTTTACTCACCTGCCACAGCAGAGAGACTGCTTGGGCTGGGCAAACGGGTGGAGAGGGTTTTGGCTGGCTGGACTAGTCTCTCATGCACTGTTATTCTCTTCATTCGTCATAGGCGGTGCTGTGTTCTGGTCTTCTGATGGGGCAAACCTCCCATTCAGTGCCAAGGGAATTCTGTGAGAAGGAGGGAACTGTTTAGTATGTACATTCAGGCCATTTGGCCTGTCGGCTCTGTGTTCAGATTCCCTGGGGTCACAGCGGAGGAAGATAGTTTTGTGGCTAAGGCACTGGGGCAGGACTCAGGAGATCTGGGATCAGGTCCTGCCTCCTTATGTGACCTTGGCCATGCACTTAGGCCCAGACTCTCAAAGATATTTAGGGGCCTAACATCCACTTACATCAATGGGACTGAGGTACCTACATATCTTGGAGAATCTGGATTTTACTCTCTTTGCCTCATTTTCTCTCTGCAACATGGGGCTAATCCTGCTGCCTTTCCCCTACCCAGGGGCTGTTTAGATTGTAAACTCTTTGAGGCAGGGACTGCCTCAGGCTATGGGTCTGTGCTAGACCCAACACAGGGGCCACCTGATCTCAGCTGGGGTGGGGACTATAGATGCTCCCAAAATACAAGTACCAATAACTCCAAGTGCGTTGGTGCATCTCATCCTTGCTCTCACTGGACAGCTCAATCTGTGCACAAGAGAGGGTGAGGGCTGTTGGAGGTCAGGATTCAGGTACATTGCTAGATGTGTGCAGGTACCTCTTCGTAACTACCTCCCTATGCGCACTAATAAATAAATACATTGACCCCTCTCCATTAACCTCCCCATCTCCCTAAGGATGTGTCACTCTGTTCGGTTACATGTCAGCTTTCCCACAGAAGCATAATCTGCTGTGCTTTGTTTCTTTGATTGTATATTACTGCTAGTATGAAACTCAGACCGGCACAAAGCTTGTACTTGAAAGCGGAGTGAAAAGGAAAGTGCCTGCTAGTACTTTGAGCTGGCAGAAAAGCAGCTCCACATTGATTTTTGGATAGCTTAATGCATCCCAGCCCTTTGGTTCTGTTATTAGGCTGGATTCAAGGCTGAGAGAGGCTTTTGAATTTGCCTGTTGAAAGAGCCAAGCCATTTGTATCTTTGCACTTAGTGGTTTGTACTGATTCAAACAATTTTACCATCCTTTGTGTCAGGTGCATCAGGGCTGTCAATTTGCCCGCTTTAAATCCTGTTTGTAAAATGGACCAGGAGAAACATTTCAGACCTTGACTCCTGTATGTGAATTCTTCTAGATGTGGACAAGATAGAATCATAGACAATTAGGGTTGGAAGGGACCTGAGAAGGTCATCTAGTCCAACCCCCTGCTCAAAGCAGGACCAACCCCAACTAAAATGTGTGTCCTGGTCACAAAGCCAAAGGGTCCCTCACCCCAACATTCTTAGGAGTTCATCTCCAAGGATTCAGATTTATTTTTACAAATAAGGCAGAGGAGACATCAACCCAAGCCTTTTGCTGGGTGAGATGCTACTTAGAGGCTGCCAAATCTAAAGAAAGCCTTCTTGCAAATGAGTTTTGAAGGCGGATGGACCCATTTGTCCGGCTCGGCTCTGAACAAAGTGGTGTGTTTGTACAAGGCTGCTTTCTGTATAAACCCATGTCATATTGACTGCAAATCCATCTCTACTTCTCTCCTCTGTCCCTCTCACCTGCAGCCTTTTGGAGCTCCAAAAACAATGAGTTGAATAGAATGCAGAAGTATCTAAGGGCTGGTCTACACTAGGGGAGGGGATCGATCTAAGATACGCAACTTCAGCTAGGTGAATAGCGTAGCTGAAGTCGAAGTATCTTAGATCGATTTACCTACCGTCCTCACGGCGCGGGATCGATGTTCGTGGCGCCCCCTGTCGACTCCGCTACCACCGTTCGCGTTGGTGGAGTTCTGGAATCAACAGGAGCATGTTCGGTGATCGATATATCGTGTCTAGATGAGACGAGATATATCAATCCCCGAGAAATCGATTGCTACCCGCCGATACGGCGGGTAGTGAAGACGTAGCCTAAGAGGCAGAGGTGCCCACTCTGCTGAGCATGGGGACATAGAAGAGCTCCCAGGGCAGAGGTGTAGGAAGTTAGTTGAAACAGAAGCTGGATTTGGGCCAGAGCAAGAGAAATTCTCCCTGTAAATGCTGAGAAACGCACTGGAAACGGAAATCTGATCTTTTTGCTGACATTTGCCATCTGAGTGAAAATCCAGGTTCTTGGTGATATTGGCAATGGAAGGGCTCGGATTGTGACATTAAAGGCTATTTCCACCCCTCCCCCTTAAAGCCAGGCTTTCATGTCATGGTGGGAAATTCAAATAGGAATGTTTCTCTTGCAACTTTCCAGTCAGTATTAATACTGCTTTGTGGAGCCTGTCGTTAGCCCCCGACTGAGAGGCCGCTTCTGAGACTTGTCTGCTAGGTGAATAAATCCTGCCTTGAGATAACTGGCTAGCCCCACCCAGTATAGACTCCAAGGCCAGAAGGGACCATGGTGATAATCTAGCCTGTCCTCCTGTGTAACACAGGCCAGCAACATGCCCCCGATTCATTCCTTTTGAACGGGAGTGTATATTTTACAAAAACATCCAAGCTTGATTTAAAAATCACCAGTGATGGAGACTCCACCGTGACCCGTGGCAAATTGTTCCAATGGTTTATTACCGTCCCTGTTAAAAATGTGTGTTTTATAGATTCAATCTCTCTCAAAACCGACTTCCTTCCAGGAGAAAGATCAAGGGGAGGTGCAAGGGCAGGCATCTAGGTTGAGATTCAAGCTCACATCTCCAGGGGAAACTATGGCTTTAACCCAGATCACTCAACCACCATGACTCATGCTTTTTTTACTCGTCTGGCTCTGGACTGGATGGGATTAGAACCCAGGACCTTCATAAAACCATAAAGATGTCCATACTGGGTCAGACCAATGACCCATCTAGCCCAGTATCCTGTTAGCTGACAGTGGCCAGGGACACATGCTTCGGAGAGAAAGAACAGGAATCATTGAGTGATCCATCCCCTGTTGACCAGTCCCAGCATCTGGCCGTCAGAGACTTAGGGACACCAAGAGCATGGGGCTGTGTCCCTGATCATTTTAGGGAATAGCCACTGCTGGTCCTATCCTCCATGAATTTATCTAGTTCTTTTTTTTTAACTCAGTTATACTTTTGGCCTTCACAACTTTCCCTGGCAATGAGTTCCACAGATTGACTGTGCCTTGTGTGAAGACGTTCTTCCTTACATTTATTTTAAACCTGCTGCCTATTAATTTCTTTGGGTGACCTCTGGTTCTTGTCTTATGTAAAAGGGTCAATAGCATTTCCTCATTCACTTTCTCCGCACCATTCAGAATTGTAGAGACCTCTCTCATGTCCCCCGTTAGTTGTCTCTTTTCCAAGCTGACCAGTCCCAGTCTTTTTAATCTCTCTTCACATGGAAGTTGGTCCATACTCCTGATCATTTTTGTCGCCCTTCTCTGCACCTTTTCCAATTCTAATATATCTTTTTTGAAATGGAGTGAGCAGAACTGCGTACAATATTTGGGATATGGATGTATCATCAATTTATATAGTGGCATTATGATATTTTCTGCCTTATCACTGCCTTTCCTAATAGTTCCTAACACACTGTTCACTTTTTTGGCTGCCGCTGCACATTGAGCGGGTGTTTTCAGAGAACTGTCACAATGACCCTAAGCACTGGAGGCTGCTCATTTATATCTTAGGACACCAGCACAAACAGAGCCATGCCCCAAAGCGAAGTGATTAATGTGCTGCTGCTAGCACCATACATAACCTGGGGGGTTACTTTGGGCCTAGGTACCAGGTTGACCTTGGTCTTATTTGCTTTGCAGCTCAGCGGTTTTTAGCAGGTGGTTTTTCTCTAACCCGGCAATGAACAGCCACCTCTGCTGCGTGCCCAAGTCCTGCAGAATCCCAGCTCCTGGGGGCTCCAACATACTTCACTGGGGCATGTTCCTGGCGATGTCTTTGCAGAGGTAGGGTTCACCCTCACTCTGTCTGCTCTGGATTGCGCTGTGGACACCTGCACGCTGGAGACTGGGCTGAGATAGGGTTTTTTGATCCTGGTCCATGTCAGTCTCTCTGGTTCCCCGCTCTCCCAGCACCCCCTTTGAGCCCGGGAGGGGGGATCCTCTCTCCCTAATAGAGTTCCCTAAAAGCAGAAGTGAGCTCTCCATGGTGCTGAAGCACCTGCTTTGCGGTTGGGTTTCTCTCGCAGCTCTCATTAGGCAGGCTGGCATGCAGCGGGCTCACTCCCGAGCCCAGAGATGCTGCCAGTCCAGCGTGGCGAGCTGTAAGTAACACTATAGTTTGTCTTTAGCTTAGAAAGGCAGGCACCCGGCAGCCTGAGCGTTGCTCCTGGGGTAACCAGAGGACGCTTATTGTTCATGGATATGTGGAGCAAAATCTCGCTCCCCTCGGCGGTGGCGAAAGTGCATATTACTGTATTTTTTTTACCAACCCATTAATTCTCATTACTTTGCTGGCTAAACATGTTCACTCTAATACGAGGCTCCAGAGTTTGCCGTGATTTTGCTTTAAAGAGCAAATCCATTTAAGCTGTGATATATGAGGGCCACTGGCTTTTCTTTTTCCTCCTTCCCTGGCAGCCCCTCCTCCGTCTTTCTACACTGTTCCAAACATCAGGCTAATGTGGTTACAATAAGCAAATCAGCGCATCGTTTGCTAACTTTTTGATTTAATTTTTAATTGTCCATTAAATCAGACATGGAGATGTTTATATTTTAATGCTGAATGTCAGGAAGGTAAATCACTTTCCAAATGAAGGTTAACCAAGCAAGCTGGAGTCCTGGCTGCAGTGCCTGGATCCCTTCCACCCACCAGCACTCAAGCATGATCTGTGAGGCCGCTAGCGTGTAGCCGAAAGAGCAGCCCTTTGACGGCATCGGTCTGGCTGCTTCTCACACCAGCGCCCGATGAATAACTCATTTGGTATTAAGCAAGAAGAACAAAGAGCAGGACCATGATCTCCTCATGCCATCTGTGCTCCTTTCCTTACTGCTGCACCAGGGCATTTATTTGTTCAGCGGGGTGACCTATGTGCAGGCTCTAGTGCCCAGAAGCTACCTCAAGAGCACACAAATTGAGTCGGAGAGCCTGCAGGAATCCATTCCAAAGACTGGTATTTATGGCTGCAATTTTCAAAGCCCTCTAGGGCATCTGGATGCCCATTAGAAATTTAATTGCAGTTGGTCATCCATATCCTTCAGGCAGCTTGAGAACCCTTCCCTGTGTGATTCCTGTTTGCGGGGGGGTCTGTTCTGAGTGTGGTGACTGCTGCATCGGTGTTGTGCTGGCCTTCTGCCTAGAGTGTATCTGCCCCATGCCCAGGGCTCAGGGCACATCTGTGTGCACAGCCAGGATGCTGCATGGACGCATCAGCCAGTCACAAGCTCAATTGCCTCTTTCTGAATGTCTAAATGCAGGGTTTGGCGTGCAGGCAGTGTGGTCCAGTGGGTAGAGCCTGAGCATGTGCTCTCAGCATAGATAGTCATGTAGAGGCAGGACGTGATCTCCTTTTTGGGTATATGCTAATGTGCAGGAGCCTTTGGCAATGTGTGATCATTCCTTGTTTGGAAGATCCTTCCCTTCATTACAGCTAGGTTCTGTGCGGGCTGCCCAGAGAGGGCATGCAGTGGCCAGAGCCCCAGGAAAAATTGTGCTTGGTTTTCCCAGACTTCATCTTGGGTGCCCCTAGCAACCTACAATGTCAAGCTGGGACATGAGGCAGCAGCACATCTGCCCTCTTGCATCTGGCCAGCCTCTCTCTGTGTCTGTGGGGGGCGGGGGGTGGCCCCCTCCCTCCCTCTAGCCCCTTTTTCAGGCACTGAGTTCCCATGGGAGGGAAGAGGGATTCTGCTCTCTGCTAGAACACTGAACAGCCTGTGCTGAGGCATGCAGGGGAATGGAAAACTCCCTTGAACCTTCCCCCATGCACGTAGCCTGCACATCAACAGGGCTGCTGCCTCTCACTAGTCCCTACAAGCAAAAGCCTGTTTCCCACAGATGAGGGCCCCTAGGAGCTTGTATGCACTGTATCCTCCTGATGCACTTCCATTCTCAGGCTGGCAGCAGAACAAGGCCGTGTCAACAGAGCCCTACCTGAGAAGGGGCCTAGCAAACAGAGCAGCAGATCCCGCATCAGTGCCCCTTATTATTAGATCCATCAGTGCTGGGGTCCTCCATACCCCACACAACACAGGGAAGACACAGCCCTTGGCCCAAGCAGCCATTTCAGAATCACTCCAGATCAAACCCTGCTCAGAGTGCTCCAGGGCAGGGCTGGCTGCCTGGCAGGATGAGTTTAAACAGGGCTGGGATGGAGCTTTGTTCACAGCCCCGATGCTTGCGGCCCCAGTATGAGCTGGGCCTGGAGCAGTTACTCCCTGGCTGCATGGGGAGGCCTTCTCCCCCTGGGAGGCTCCCTAGCTCTTTCCCTGTGAGAGGTCAGTATTGCACCTGGGCAGCACCCCATGGGGAGAACCCCTTTACACCGGGCCTGTTGGAAACATTTCCCAAGTCTCCGGGAGTGTGTACCAGGAAGGGTCATTAAAGGTGGATTTTCCCCCTCCCAGGATTGTCCTAGTAAGAGCACTTCCATAGCCCTTCACACAGAACCACTGGCTCAGCTCTTGCTAGGACAGGCGATATGAAGACTACTCCTCATGTTACAGGTGGGGAAACAGGCATAAGACGATGACGTGACCTGCCCACAGCCAGTGGCAGAACAGACACCAGAAGCTCACACTCTAGCTACTAGGTCACACTGGCTCTCTTCCTGTCGCCCACCTCTGGAGGAACTCCAGCAACACTAGCTGTTATTCTCCAGGCTGTTGTTCACAGGGCTCTTTTGGAAACCTCACATAGCCCAAGTGTTGCCTAGGTGACATGGGAAATTTCCCCCCCAACCTCAGGCTTCATGGTTGAGAAGACAGCTTCTCTGGAAGGGAGGGGAGTTCATGCTCCAAGACATACCCCTAGGAAGTGTCTGAGCAACGCTCCTTTTGGGGTGCTCACATCTTTCATCCCACTGTCCCCCTGCATTCTTTTCCTGCTCATCAGAAAGGTGATGGAAGGCCAGCCTAAAGCTAGAGAGCAGCTCTGTATAGCTAAAGGCTTGCCCCAGTCCAGCTCCAGCCCCTGACAATATGCCAATTAGACTAAAGCTGCTTTTTCTATTTCAACTCGATCAGTCGGTGTTCACGCAAACTAGAGCTGAGTACACAGTTGAGAAGGAAGAGCAGCCGGTCAAGCCTTGGGCCCCACTTCCATCCTCACGCTATGGCTAGAGGGGTGCAGAAGCATTCTGCCAGCCTTCTGCACAGAATAAATTTCATCTTCACTGAACATACAACAGGTGCAAACCAATTCAGAAAGTTAAATAGTTACAGGAAAACATTTGCCCCACTCTAAAACAAGCCCTAATTTCTTCTCTAATAGCTGGGGGTGTATTAAGAATCACAGTGTATTTAAACAGATCTAATAGGAAAAATCCAGTCTTTTGATTCCTGTCTTCAACAGATGATTGAAATTTAACATACATAATTTTGCCCTGAATTTATCATCTCTTTCCACTTGGAGTCTAAAGCTTCTTCATTTCAGCCTGCTCTAGTGGGTCCTTCTGAAAAAACACCTCTTTCTTTATAAACATCTAATTCCTAATAACCCCCTCCCCCCACTGCGTGCTTGCCCTCATTTAGGAACTCTTTTCCCAGCATGCCTTTCTGGGAGCTGGCCTTTCACATTTGGCACAGGCAAGCAGCTGTAGCTAATCTCTAACTAGTTTCTGCTTAGTGTGTTGGGCTTTCTTCTAACTGGGTAAGTCTTTGCTATGTTTTTCCCTTTTTATTTCTGAGGTGCTGATTTCTTCCCTAAAGTATATATTATCTGTAAAGGCCTAACTCTCTAGTGTCTATACTGGGTTTGAACTACTTAAATAGCCTGGTTCTATAAGTTTTGCGGGGTGGGGGATATGAAATCAATGCATTATTCTTGTAAGGGAAATAAGTGAGCTCTGGACATTTTTCTGTGTGTCCATGAGAATTTGAGAACCATGGTCTTTTAGGTTTGGCTAGCTATTAAATTTCCCATGGCAGACTTTGCAAGAGGAAAAGTTTGTCCTTTTGTTTTTGGCTGAAATATCTCCTTCCCTTGACTGTTGTGCCATAGTTGGGTGTTACCCTCCACCCCAGAAGTGGCTGAACATTAGTGGTGCTGTCTGTGTATAGTACATGGTGTGCTTAGGAATCCTCCTATATAAAATTCATGATGTAAAACAGGATTATTACTCCCTGGTGATAGAATGATGAACTGGATGTAAATAGTTTGTAGTGCTGGAGACTTTCTCAGAAGGCAGCTTCTTTAGGGCTGGGAGGCTCGAGGATGAGAGTTGAAGTGCAATGAACTGTCACCCTGATGAATGGCATGGCTGCTTATTTGTAATGACTGCCCCAAAACAGTACTCAGCGCTTTCTCTGAATAATGGTTTAATAGCACACCAAGTGTGGCTACTGGCCTATTCACTCTACTTTAGAAGGTGCAATTGTCTTTGCTGGCATAAATTTCCCCCCTCTGCAGCCTTTTATTAAATTCAGGTGGCTTCTCTCTCCTGTTATGGTTGACAAGCAAATTTCTTGCCTTAATTCATGACTCTATTTTCAGATGAGAGGAAAAGCTAGGATCCTGACCATTAAAGATCACTGGGAGTGTGTGCAAGACACATGTTGGTAATTAACGTTCTACCCCTTTGCGATTCTCTCCCCCTTCCCCATCCCCCCTGAAATTTCTTCTCCAGAGAACTCTGTCTCCCAATCCAGGAGTGACTCTGCATTACAGTTGATCGGTGACTATTTGGAAGTAAAATGTTTGCAGGTGGCAGAGAACTCAACCGGTGTTTGAGTTGTAAATGGGGGGGAATGAGAGGAGGGTGGAGTTCCACTTTCTTTTGACTGAATAAATGACCTTGTTGGGATAAATGAACTAAGGTCTGTATTATGTATCTAAATTTGGGAGCATGGAAGGTGTGTGAGATGCTGTTTATAGCACAGAGCATAACACAAGCCTGGGGTTTTTGGTACTATTTTCCATGTTATAAAAATACTAAACATTTATGTTTCCATTTGCTGTTAAACAACCGCTCCATTCCACCCCAGAGGGTGCTACGTTTCAGACCAGGCCCAATTCTGCTCTCTTTTGGCCTGCTGAGAGAGTTCCTTTATTCCTGAAGCAGTATCATTGATTTCAAGGACAGGAGGGGTGGCCCAATTTGAGCCTAGTTTGCACAACACTTTGCGAGTCTTTGTGCTAATAGAGGCTGTAGAAAGGTAAGAGATTTTCTACTAATAATATAGTTTTCCCATTTTAATGCTTTTTCAGGCTGCTTATTTATAAAACAATTTATTACAGGCAAGTGCTTATATACCAGGGAAATTGTATTCCTAGGAGCCTCTTGATAATTGGGCCAATTGCTTAATTGGCACATTTATGTCTCCATTGAGGTAAGCTACTAAAGAGGTTTCCAGTTGTACTCTGCAAAGCCTCACGTCTGCCTACACACCATCAGTGCTGCTAACTTAATAGTCCAAATGTTTATTATTCCTTTTATTTTGTCATTTATCTCGTTGTGTTTAGAATTGTTCCAGGGCTGCTAGTGCCACAAACACAAAAGCAAAGCATCAAAGCAATATGCATCATCGAGCGAACAGTGTGGAACTCCGAGTTCTCATATCTCCAGCTGCTCTACGCCTGGCTTGCCTCCCGCAACAAAGGGCAAACCTAATAAACCTGCCAATCAGTCATTCTGTGCTGTGGTGTTTGAGCCCTCTGCTAGGGCACGTATTCAAGGAACGGCTGCAATCTCTGTGCTGGTTCTCTTTGGGACCACAGCAACCATTAACGGACATTGGGTAATCTGCCCAATAAAAGTAGAGGTGCTGACATATTCAATTCTCAGGGACCACACTGGGGTGGCCTTGTGGTTAAGACCCAAGACTGAGCCTTGGCGAAGCTGAGTTCAATTTCTAGCCCTGCTACAGTCTCCTTGTGTGACCTTGGGCAAGTCATTGTGGTAAATTTGCAAGTGCTGCAGTTGGGTCTAGATTTCCCCAAGAGCAAATGCCTAGTGGGCCAAGCTCTTTGGAGAACTGGCCGCTCACTTAGCTGCCTCTGTGGGAGCTGAGCTTGTTGGAGAATCTGGACCTGTTTGTGGGGGCCGAGCATTTGAAAATCTGGCCCCTGATGTCTTTTTTTAAAAAATGTGAGTAGTAAGCTATCGCATGTCCTGGGGGTGTTCACGAGATAAATTCTCTACCAGCTGGGAGATGCTGGGGTGCCCGGATGCTGCAAGATGAAGTTCAGAAATGTAACCAATATCCAGCAGCTGTACGGGAGGCAGCTGCCAGTAAAGAGCAGATGCTTTTATTTGGGGACAATCAGCAGAGAGGGAAGAGGAAATACAGGGTGGGAGAAGGATACAGCTGGTGGTGGCAGTAGACTGATCGGCCCCGACTGAGCTTGGGACTTCATTGTGCAAGGTGCTGTACACCTTAACACTGGGAGTGTTAGTGCCATTCCCATAGTATGAGAAAGGAGCTGAGTCCCAGAGCAATGATGTGACACAGGAAGGAGAGTGAATCCAGATCCCGGGGCTTTAAGCCCAGACCTTCCTTCCTTAGTTAAACTAAAACTTGCTTTTAAAAAAAAATTAGTGATGGTCAAGTACTTACATAAAACACCTGATCTCTTTTGGTCGGTTTCATGCATCTGGACAAAATGTGTTTCTAGCTAATGGGCAATGCATCATGGGGCCTCTCTGAAGGGAACAAAGAAGCCATGGAGGGTTCTGTTTGTTTTGCTCCGTAAGAGGTGAAGTCGGATGGAATCGCCAGCCTTCCCCCCCCGGCAGCCCTCTGTTTGAATCGGCTGGAGTGTGCTCATTGTGCTCTTCTCTTTCAAAGTCACTGGTGCGTGCTGTGCTGTGACTGAGGCTTTGCTTGTATCTGCCTAGCAAATGGAAAACAAACACACTGGAATAAAAAAAACCCTGAAATGACTGCACACATCATAACTGGGGAGCGATCAATAGTCTGTAAACAGATGTGACAGAGACAGAAAATATTGGGAATAAAAAGCCAGACTGAGTGATTGCTGGCATGCTAGGCCCAGCTCCCTGTTCCCTCCAACACCCCTCCCCCCCGAAAGTGCAGCACCTCAAGGTACATTCAGTAGCTGGAAGAATCAGTCAAAGTTGGATGCTTTCCTTTGGGTTATGGGAGGTGTATGTGCGTGAGGGAGAAATAAGGGATCTGACGTCTCCTTCCCTGAGCGCTGCCTGACTGAAAGCAAGCATGGATCCTGTGTGTCAAATGAGTTCAGACTAGGAGCCAACCACACGCTAAGTGCAGTGACTGTTTCCTTTACATGTACACTGCAGCTGTATTTGCTCTTTTAAGTGAAGGCCTGAGCTACAGAAATAAGTGCGGAGCCACTCTGAAGGGAGCTGAGGCCACGTCAATTGGAATCTCGTTCCAGTGGGTGAGCGATGATTGAATAGACTGAAGCAGTGGGCGGATGAACCCATTCCCCACAGGACTTTTGGTTTCAAACCATTTATGAACTGCAGAGTACTGTGGAGCAGAGCTCTGAGTAACCCTGTGCACGTGTATAGGCCTTTCATCTGGCTGCCAGGGAGGGATCAGAACTATTTTATGGAGAGAGGAAACTGAGGCACAGAGTTGTGACTTGCACAGAGTTGCACGGTGAGCCAATGACAAAGCTGAGATGAGCTTTTCAGGATTCTAACGTGCGGAGCCTTGCATGGGGGCAGAAGGAGTCTTTGCTTTTGAGCAGTGCCTGTCTCGTTCTCTCTCTTGCTCTCTCCTTGCTATGGAATTGGGGTCCAGATTTGGAGCTTTCATTTGCAAACAGTTTTGTTTCTCAGCCTTATCATTTTGTGCCAGAATCAACGGTCTCTGGAGGGACAAGAAGGAAAAGCTGCAGGAAGTGTGACAACCTCATAATTAGAACGAGGGTGTGGTCCAGCTGGCTTCAGTTGGTTATTTAATCTTTAGCAAAACCTGCTGAGCATGGGGGCAGAGCCTGGGGCCCTCTCTAATTCAGGCTCTGGGTGCGCTAGGGGCTAGCAGGAAGAGAGAGAGAGGCAGGGGACGGTGTGGGGCTGAAGGACTGCCAGGGAAAGAGCAGCAGGATACGCAGAGTGGGGGAGGCATCCCCATGGAAGGGAGGTACTGAATTTGGGCACACAGGTTGATGCAATAAAGACCAGTGAATCTTTTGAGAACTGCTGGCTCTCTGGCTGCCTTCTGCTCACCGTTCCTGTGGTGGGCGGGTCCTGGACCCAGTGAGTACCTGCTGACATAGCTGCTAAAATAACCTGACAGATGTGAACCAAGCGTAGTGGTGCAGCAATTTCTGCCTATTAAGGATGGCTTGGAGAGCTGCTCCATTTGTCCAGGTTGAATGTTAACTCTGGAACCTAATGACAATGCAGTGTCAACATTCTTAACACTTCCACGGCTGATCATTTTAGCAGAAACCTTTAGCCATTGTCCTTATTCTGCAGTTCCAAACTAATTCCCCAGGTGCCAAAATCCATAATTACCCCCTGTGCAGCGCTGGCTAGCTGTACTATGAAGTTCCGCTTTCTTAGAAGCGTCAAGCATTGGCCATGGCTGGAAGCAGGATACCCGCCTCGATGGCCCAATGGTCTGAGCCACTCTAGCAAATCCTGTGTCCTCTGTCTGAAGCTGAGCAGTGCAGTGATCAGATGGCTGTGCTGGTGACTGTGGAGCAGAGCCCCAGAATTCAGGAATGACCCTTGCTTTGCTGACCCACCCAGCACGGCAAAGGTGCAGCTGGCACTGCTGCCCAGACAAGTGGCTGGATGTAGAAACCCCAAATGACCCCTAGGGTGGCAGTGACATCAGACCAAGAAGAAGTTTCTCTTCTCCCACCTCCCCAGCTCGTTGTGGGGTCTCATTAGGGTTGCTGCCTTTGCAAACTTAAACTGTTGCTTTTGGAGCTGCACTTTGTTTTGCTAGCATGGAACTGATTTCTTTAAGGCGCTGAGCAGCGGCCAAGTCTGACTCCTGTGGGAGTTAGTCTCTCAGCAAAGCATTAGAGCCATGGCTTTTGAAGTGGGATACCTGCACCTCTAGGGCACGTGAGCTTTCGTCAGGGGGTACATGAGAAAAACCCGGTAATGGCAGACAGCGTATTTTATTTAGTAAGACTCGACCATCTAATCTTGGGTATATTATGACCCTATCTCAGATTGGAGTGTGCAGTAGACTACGTTATGTAGCCTAAAAAGTTTGAAACCCACTGATCTAGAAGAATGTGATTTCCTCTGACCAGCTGGCTGGTGCTTTCTCTCCACAGAGCGCAGCACGCCTTCAGCGCAGCTTTTAACCACAAAATCCATAGCCCCCTCGGCACCAGTCGGCCACAAAACAGAGCGGAAACAAACATTTGCCTACATCAAAATGTCCTGTGCCAGTATCTCATTGTGTGGCTGTGCAGCACTGCCCTCTGTTGGGTTTGGGTGTGGGGGACAGTTCCCTCCACAGACCAGGCAAGAGGGGGCAGTTCCCCGTAGCTCAGGGAGCAGAGGAGTCTGTGTGTGGTTTAGCTGGGCGAACAGAGTTCAAGCCCATATGCTGTGTGTTGTTGGCAGATAGACCAGGGGCCTACAGAATGTGTGGCCACAGGAAGTGGCATGCTCCTGACCCATGGTGGTAAGGAGGGGACCATTTTAGTTAAAGGCCTGGAAGGTAATGGTAGGCTGGGAAGTGTAGGCAGTTTGTTGCAGGGCATGGAGCCTTTTGCATCCCCAGTGTCCATCCAGCCCAGGGTGGTGGCTGTCTACTGACCTGGTGGGAATGGATCCTGTGATCGCCTAACCAAAGCTGCCATTGTAGCTAGCACTAAACACCCTGCTGACACTCGCAGCAAAACTGCCAAGGATTTTCTGGGCCACAGCATGTGAACGAGAGGGGTGTCGCCCCAGCTAAGCATTGAAGCATGTTAACAGGGGTTAATGTGGTGGTGAGGGGAAGCTAGCAACACCACTGCCCGTGCTATGGATAAACAGTGCTTCTGCCTCTAAGGGTCTGTCTGTGCTTCAATCAGAGCTGTGATTGCAGCCTGTGTCGACACATCCGAGCTAGCTTAAAGCAAGCTGGCTTCTGTACCAATAGCAGTGAAACCGTGGCCGCGTGGGCTAGCTACCCCACCGCAAGCTGGTCAGGGGGTGGATCCTTACTCAGTGGTCAGCCTGTGCTGCTGCAGCTTCATTGCTGTAGGTACCTGAGCCAGCTAGAGTACAGCTAGCTCCTGTGTATCCAGAGGTGCTGCGGTCTCACCTATGTCTGCACTGTATTCAGAGCCTTCGGCTGCTGTCCCGGCCCCTTTGCCATGCACTAAACTGGGCTCGGTTCTGATCCCACCGAGGTGTGTGGGAACATCGCAGGACGGGGCTGCCTTGTTTCATAACTTATTTCCGTCAGGGAGCCCAATTTCCCCTAACCTGGAGCTGTTTTTTAAAAGAAGCCTCTGTTGCCTCAGGCTTTTCTAAGGTCAGCAAGTGGCAGTTGTGGTGCCGCTTCCCCCATCCCCCTTCCACCATCTGGTTCCTCACTGCACACTTGAACTCACCTCCTGGCTGCAGCAATGTCACTGATTCAACAGCCGCAGTAAATGCTGTAGATAAGGTGTGATACTTAGATGGCCTCTTGGGATTAGAGCGTTTAGAGATTCCCAGGGGCCATCCAAAAGGAAATGAAACTGCCTCCCTGAACTTCGGAGCAGGGGAATGCACAACAGGGGCATGTTGCTATCTGCATTCCCAGTTACCAAACAGGGGCAGGAGAGGAGGCTGCGTCTGCCCTTCCAGCCCGTATGTTTGCTAAATTCTGTGAAACAAGCAGCTTTCTGAATGGCTCCGCTGCAGCTCTGGCAGGAAGCTGCCTCCTAGGATGGGGGAAAGAACCGAGCTTCAAATTCCATCACCAGTTGGGGCGCAGAGGGGCTTTGTGCTTGTAAAAGGAGCTAGTTAAATAAATAAACAGTCGCTTCCCTTGGTCTCCCCATGTTGGTGAGAAGCAGCTGGAGGAGTGGTGGCCCATCAGCCCCTTGGGCTAAACAAGAGGAACGACACAGCCGCTGACAATGCAGGCGTAACCATGTGTGCGCACAGCAAGTGAGTTATAAAATCAAACAGGCCAGGGCCGATGCGTGTTTGAGAACCCAACCCTGCTGCTGAGTTAAGCGAGGGAAGAGCACTGGGTCTCCCAAGTCCTACTGACCTACCACAGGCTGTCCGAGGTGCTCACGCTGTGTAGCTACCAGCTCTTCGGGCTGCTCTGGCAGTGTGCTGAGTGCCCCTGCGAGGTGCTGAGCAGGCTCGATTGCGATTGGTGTCAGTGTTCAGCGCCTTACAGGATCAGGCCCTCACATGGTCCCATTGTAGCGTTTGGTGTGTCTGGGACATGACAGTCTGTTCACCCCCCTTAGTCAGACATTGGTATGACCCAAGCTTTGTTCATACGTGTTCACAAACAGCCAAGTTGAGTGCCAAAGCCACGATTCCATGTGATCACAAGACTGGCTTCCTATCACAACAGCTCTGCTCCCCTGTTCCCAGTCCCTTAGCGTCCACTATCTTCCTTGATGCATCGATCCACTGCCCAGTTCTGGCTGGTGCATTACTCTTCTGCTAAATGAAGTGATAATCTGCCTGTTGTGAATCCCTGATACCCCCATAAAATCAAAGTTTCTCTCTGGTTCCCCAAGGATGCTCTATTTTATCTGTAATTTTCATAGGTCTTGTCTAGGGCTATAGGATCTATGTACTTATCCCCATTACCCTATTGTCTGACAACCTGTGAGATGTGGCAGGGCTCTTACGGGCACAGAAGTCCCTTGTCCAGTTCTGGGGACTGCACTTTGGGAAAGATGTGGACACACTGGAGAGAGTCTAAACAGGGCCGGCTCTACCAAAGCTGCCCAGACTGTGTCACCTCAAGAATAGACAGAATGCCGCCCCTTAGCATGTGCCACCCCAGGCACGTGCTTCCTCCGCTGGTGCCTCGAGCCGGCCCTGACTCTAAAGAGAGCAACAAAAATGAGAAGGTTTAGAAGAGCTGACCTGTGAGAGAAGACTGGGGATTAGGTGGGACAGGATAAGTTTTCAAATCAAGACTTATCAGGTCTCACATATAAAGAGGATGGTGATCAATTGTTCTCCATGTTCACTGAAGGAAGGACAAGAAGTAATGGGCTGAATCTGCAGCAAGGGAATAGATATTAGGAAAAAGGAACTCGAAAGGTCGTTAAGCTCCGGAGCAGGCTTCTAAGGGAGGCTGTGGAATCCCTGTGGTTGGAGGGTTTTTAAGAACAGGCTGGACAAACGCTCATCAGGACTAGGTATTCCTGGTCCTGCCTCAGTGCAGGGGCTGGGCTTGACCCTCGAGGTCCCTTCCAACTCTGTTTCTGTGCTCCAGTTTTACAGCTGAGGAACTGAGGCAGAAAGAGATTCAGTGACTTGCCCAGGACCACAGAGAGTCTGCAGTGGAGCAGGGACAAGAGTCCCAGACTGGCACCTGAATCGCTGGCCCATCCATCCCCTCCACTGTTTCCCACATGCAGTAATGCCTAACCTGTAGGAGCAGCCGTAGCTAGGACACCCCAATTCTGTCGGGTGCCAACCCCCATCTCGCCCATGTGCAGAAATCAATACAAGTCAAGCATCAATAGTACGTCAATGGGTGGTCTGGCCCAGCAGAGAGGCTCTTCATTAGATGTGAGCAGCATGCAGGATCCTGCCGGAGATGAGAAGAACAGAGCCCGTTAACAATCAGATCAACCTCTTCCATATCTAGCGACTCTGATCTGAAATCCGCTTGTTGAAGCTCCTGGGGCCCCTTAGTGATGGCCGGTGTTATGCAAATGTGAGCCATTACCACTGATGGTGATTGGTAATTGGCCTTCACACAGTCACAGCTATTGTTCAGGCTACAGCCATCTTGGGTGCCATTGCGCTATCACTGCTGAGCATGAGGACCGCTAGGCTAAGTGCTTGCAGAAAGCCCGGAATCGGTGGGGGCCATCTAAATCACGGCTCTGTGTAATAAGCTTACCCCCCTGTGACAACTCATGCTTAAAACAAGCTGAATAAATCTGCTAGTCTGGACAGCACACATCTAATTTAGGAGAGCCCAACAGGTGGAGGAGCAGTGTGTGTCTAAGTAATGAGGTGAGGTAAAGGAGATTCTGGCTTCTCACATTTTCCTTTCTTCCTAACTGCTGGGTTTTTGTGGTGTTGTCTCTCTTGTAACTGAAGCCAACTTTTGAGCAGCAAACCTGTCTCCAAGGCTCTTTTGGCCTCTCTTCTCCAGTGAAGAAAAGGATTTCGCCCCTAATGAGGAATTTCATGGGACATTTGGCTCCCTCCCAAGCAGCGCTGCTGACCAATGAGCAGAAATCCTACCTTAGGCTCAAGTCTAGCCTAGAAATATGAACAATGTGGTGTTTACACATGAAATTCAGGCAAAATAGCCCCCAGGGCTCTGCCTTGATCCACAAAATCTAGGCCTGCACACCAATGGGAACTGCCACGTTCTGGTGGTCTCTCTGGAGCTGTGGCAGGGGTGTATGAACAGCCTCGGAGAGAGGAGGTGGGTGAGGTAATATCTTTTATTGGATTGGCTTCTGTTGGTGAGAGAGACAAGCTTTCGAGCCACACAGAGCTCTTCCTCAGGTTTCACCAGCAGAAGCTGGTCCAGTGAAAGATATTGCTTCACTCACCTTGTCTCTCTAATATCCTGGGACTGGCCCGGCTATAACAACACTGCATAGGACATCAGTAAATCCTTGGCAGGGACAGGGTTAACAGCAGATCTGCCGTAGGTGTTTCTTCTGACTGCTAGAGCTGCTGCAGACCCCAGCTGTAAAGGGATGGATTAATCTGAAAACCGTTTCCTTTCCGTGTGGAGTAATAGGGTCCAGAATTGATCTTTGCAAATTTTTGAGATGAATCCTGCAGGCCGGACCATGGCCAAGCTCCTCATAAAATCCATGGCTTCAGTAGATTGAAGGCCTGTTGATTTTGGTGTGAGCTGAGGCTGCTGGACACCCCAAAGGGGAATTTTCTTGTGGTATTTCAGGCGATGTATGGAAAACACTTTGCAGGATTTTCCCCCATCCGCTCCCTAGAGTCATCCACTCCCCCTTGCTTGCTTGTTGCTTTTAGTCTTAGGCACAGTGGTCATAACTGGGAGAGACCCTGGCAAACGTAACTCCCTCTGAGCTACCATGACAAGGGTGGGCATGTGAAAAACATTAGAGCCTCCAGGAGCGACCACCTGTCCTCCACTGTGGAGAAAAGCCTCCTGAGTAGCCCAAAATCCAATATCTCCTGTGCAAACAAGAGTTGGCAGGTCTTCAACCATTGATCCAAAGCAAGGAAATAGCAGCTTTTAGCAGCAGCCATTAGACCTGAAGACGGTAATCAAATCCCTAACCATTTCCAGAGGTGCCCCCTGGAGTCCCAGGCGGGACGTGATTTCCATCCTAACACTGGCTGTCTCCTGTTGCCTGCCATTAGGAATGTAAGCAGGTAACTCCTTCTCCAATTTGCCCTTCATTACACTGAAAACTCTCCCTGGTTTGGCTCGCAGGACGCCTGCTCTGTTTTGTGAGCGCTGAATTCAGTTGATTGCTTCACTGGGGGATGTTCCATGAACTGAGGCGAGGCAGCCATGCTACATAGGTTCTGTCTCTCTCACACAGTCTCTGGGCTTGAGTCAGTGGTGGTAATGAGAGAGAGCTCGAAGTCTAAGGAACAGTGACACCCAAATGCACCCAAAGACATGCGGAGCAGCGACCGGTGAGGGTCCTTCAAAGCTGTTGCCTAGCTCGGTCCCCTGATCACTGCAAGAGTGCAAATAAAAGGAGTGGTGCTTCTGCTGAAGGATCGCCATGAACTTTACAGAGATTAACGAATTAAGCCCCAGGGATCCTCTGTCCGTCTATTCCCATCCCAGCCGAGGATCAAGGATTTGCAAACGGAGAGGTGATGGATGCACTTGCTCAATCCATGCATGCGCACAAAGGGAAGAAGGGAGCAGAAATGGGAGGCAGGGATGGGCACAAGGATGTGCTGCTCCTACACCAAACCATGGCTGGGGTCACTGAGACGGGGAGGACTTTAACTTTCCTCCTAAGCTGCAAGGAGCATTTAAAAGCTCAATGGGCTGGAAATCTCCCCTTGTCCCTTATTGTCACTTCCTAGGCGGAGCCTGCACACAGTTAGCTATGGGTGGGGATGCTATATCTCCTGTCTCAGGCTCCACCGGGCTGTGCAGAAAGCCACACCGTAAATGTGCTCCCTTCCGTACTGAAGAAGAGATGCTCTGTGGCTCCCAGGGAAGAGCTGCCTCTACCCCAACCTTCAGTGATGCTGCTAGTAATGGCTTGCAACTCATGTGCCCTATCGCAGGGGCACCTGGCTCCATTAACGCCCATCAGTGTAGACTTGCTCTTTCAGTAACCCTTTGTCCAGCATGCCTTTGTTACTGGCCCTTTAAATTAGGCAGCACCCAAACAGCTGCAGCCCTACACTGGTCATTTTGCAGGCGGCTGCTGCTTACTGCATCTCTCTTCCAACTGCCTGAGTGCCATTTAACCCCTCTGTGACTGGGGACCAGGGGAGCCAGCTAAGTTCACTGAAATAGGGTTAACTGCAAAGAATGGGGCAGGCAATCTTCAAAGATGGTGGATATTCCAATACTTAGATTTACCAAGACAGCCCAAAGCAGCTTCTATTATACCTCACTGGTTACTCAGAAGCTAACAACACAATTCTTCTAAAGTAACCCAGCCTCAGACCTCCACCCAGACACCCAAGTCAGGTATGAAAATCTTATTTCATCATATAAAAGGGTTCGATCAGACACATTTCCTCCCAGGCTAGTGAATATTCTAGACCTTTCCTGAATACACGCTTACAAGCAATTCTTACTAACGAAACTAAAATTTATTAAAAAAGAAAAGAGAGAGAGAATGGTTAAAAGATCAATATACATACAGACATGAGTTCAGTTCTTGAGGTTCAGATACATAGCAGAGATGGTGAGATTTGTAGTTGCAATGAGTTTTTAGAATTTAGTCCGTAGGTTATAATCCAATGACCAATGTCATTCAGGGTGTTCCAGTTCAGGACTGGGATCTCATCTTGCGACTCCAACTTCCCCTGATGAAGCTTAAGCAGATCTGAGATGATAGGATAAGGACCCACGTGTCCTTTATACAATGTTCTAGCATCTACTTGACCGAATAGTCCTGGGTAAACAATAGGCAATCAGGGTGACTTTGAAGTGGGTCCATCGTCAGTACTTAGCTACACGAATTAACATAAGGCAATTGCCTGTTCTTCCACCATTCCCAGATTTGCTGTATGTTTCAAAGAGAGATCAGTACAGCGACATCTTGTTTACAGTTCATTTAAATATTAAGATGTTCTTTCTTTTGATCTCTGAATTAACAGAATACAGCATAGACATTGATTACATTGTTGACCACTACCAATAGATATGTAAATACACAAACATTATCTCCCCATATGGCTTTGAGGGTTGAATTTGAGTCATTCATCCTGCAGGACGCGTAATCCTTTCTGGTCATGCGTCACACCCTCCTGCTCTCCTGAGGAGACAGTCAGTGTGAGGAGATGTCCTACTTCCCTTCTGATGGGTCTGGGCAGGTGGCCAGACACACACAAAGTGTTAATGCTGCTCAGGGGAAATATGGCACTGTAGAACAGGGTTGGAGAGATGAGTCAGACTAAGCAGAAGGTTCCTGCCTGGCATGCCATGGGGTGGGTTGGTTTGCTGCTGCTAACGTGCTTAGTGCTGTACAAGGCACCGGATGCAGACGAGCCTTATGTTGAAAGGTTCATAATCGGAGACTGGCCTGACGGAGTCAAGGATGTGCTGAGCAACAGAGGAGGGTGCAACTTAGGGTGTATTTTTCTTCCCTGTGTAATTCCTAGGAGAGGTTAGAATGAGGAGAGCTTGGCTCGGCAAGCTAGGCCTGGCAGGTCATGCTGTGCCAAGGGGGCTGCGTGGGAAGGGACATAGAAGGGAGCAGGCGAAGGAAACCAGCAGGATGTCAAAATTCGCCTTGTTGCCAGAGCATGGAGGCCATAGGGGATGCCTAGGAGGCAGTCTGAGATATAGGCTAGGGCAAAGTTGACTGGGGCCTTTCACCCGCCGCAGTGGCTCCTCCTTAGCTGAAAGTGGCAGAGAGTCCCTGGAGAAGTTGTTTAACACAGTTCAGGCTTTATGTTGCCATGGAGCCCGTCAGTGTGGGAGAGTCTCCTCTCTAGGGAAGGTCCTGTCAGCCTAGCAGCATCTGGGAAAGAGATGCTGGGAGGCAGTTCAGATGCACAGGGACAATGCTGGCCTCTGTCGCTGAAATTCATGGGTTCTAGGGTGTGACCATCCACCTCCCCAGTCAGTGCCATCTGTTGGAAACTCTAGGGAGATTCCTGCACCTTGTGTGATATTTTTCTCTCTTTCTGCTGTGTGTGTGTTTGCGGGGGGAGGGGGATTGTGATCTATCTCTTGCAAGCTACTGTTTTGTGCTGTTTGACACTTATTCAATATCTCATTATATGATCCTGTATTTAGGCTCCAAACCTATGAATTGTATAGAAAATATCTTCCCTTCTCAAGAGCAGGGGCAGTGTTGTCTGGTGCCTAGAACACTGGCTTGGGGTCAGGAGACCTGGGTTCTTTTCCTGGTTCTGCCACAGACTTGTGTTGTACTCAGCAACACATGTCCCTGCTCTGCACCTCAGTTTCACCATCTGTAAAATAAGGATAATGATCCCCCTCCTCTGTAAGACACCTGGAGATGAAAAGGCCTATAAAAGAGCTAAATATTTTATGCAAATACAAGTTTTTTTCTTTAACCAGTGCTTTAGCTGCATTTTCCAAAGACACAAGCTTGCATGTTTTTCCTACTCTATATTTTTGAAAAACCTAAACAAGGAGGATTGTTTAAACACAAAAGCTGGTTGAATTTGCAGTTTATTTCAGGATCACATTTCAGCTGCCTTTGTAAAAATTAAAAAGCTATTTATTTTTCTTGTCATTTAAAAAAACACCACCACCCCAACTGTTGGTTGCTGTGAAAAGGAGTTAAGGCTGTGAACAATGCTGGCAAATTCAGGATGGTTAATAAAACTGGTGGGCTAAGGGAATACTAAATGTCCAACATATCCATTGCCCAGCCTAGGGCAAAAGACTACACTCATCACATTCACTTCCAGACTCTCTATCCTCATGACTTTTTACATCAGGCAAGAGTCCTGCACAGAATGAAACCTAGAACAAAGAAAACAACAAAAAGGTTCATTCAGGGGAGGAGGGTTGGAGTGCAAGCCCAAGATCTTGCAAGCCCAACCCTTAGACTACATGGGGGAGGACTTCCACCAAAGAGATTGGTACTAAAGTAGTGAATCAATGTCTGTCCGATCCTGATACTGGGGACTTCTCTGCTGTTGGAGGTGCTGCCTTTTGGATAAGAGGTAAAATCTTGGCCACAAGTTGTCATTAAGGACCACTGAATCTGTAAGCAGGAGATGCTGCAGCTTCAAATGGGTACAGTATCTTTGTCCTAGACTGCAAGGTACTGTAGTGGTACTGCTATACATGGTTAACCGTGCCTCATCCCAGAAGTAGCTGCATTTTAGTGGTATATTAAGTGATTCAGGTTATATACATGGTATACGAGTTTGTAAAGCTTTTTGGCTTCCATTAGGATGCAGGACTCTCAATTAAATTTAGGGGGCATTAAATTGCTATATATTGTTTTGTCTCCGCTAGTCCTAGACACCACACATACAGTGCACTGAGAACTCCTCAGCTGGCTTTCTGAGGCTGACATCCCTTTCTTATGCTGTTTGGTCCCAGGATATGCGAGACAAGGTGGGTGAGGTAATATCACAGAGCTCTGTGGAGCACAAAAGCTTGTTTCTCTCTCTCTCACCAAAAGAAGCTGGTCCAATCAAATATATATTGCGTGACCCATCGTGAGTCTCTCAGCCTCTTCTTCAGATTGATCAGCTAACAGTTCAAATGGGAGTTGGATCTCTCAGGCTCATGCCTCCCCCTCTTTCAGAAGGGCTTAAAGAACTTTGTATTTTTCCACTTGATTTCCACCCTCTTCTCCCCCCTCCCCCAACCTCCTTTTGAGTGGAGTGATAATTAATATGGCTGCCTTTGGTTTAACATTAACTAACGGAAGCTCCCTTGAGACTTTAATGCACCAGCTTCCGTTCTGAGAGCAATGGACTTGGAGAGCAGCTGGCTAGCTTCATCCTGGAGGCCGGCAGGGGGAGCACCCACCATAGTTTTATGGGCCTCAGCAGCGGTTTGATGGGCTTTTTCTTATTTCAGTAGGAGATCATCAGTGTGCTTTAGGCCTAAAATGTAAGTAAAGCAGGGGATGTTTCTGCATGTTTCTAGTTAAAAACAACAACTTTTCCGCAGTAAGGTTTTAGTGACAATAAAAAGATAAACTACAGTGTTAGATCAGATCATAAATGATCTGGAAAAAGGGGTGAACAGTGAGGTGGCAAAGTTTGCACATAATGCAAAATTACTTAAGCCCAAGAGGACTGAAAAGAGCTAAAAAAGGATCTCACTAAACTGGGTGACTGGACAACAAAATGACAGATGAAATTCAATGCTGATAAATGCAAAGAAATGCACATGGGAGGTGTGTGTGGAGGGCTGGGGGGAGAATAATCTCAACTATACATACAAAATAACAGGATCTAAATTAGCTGTTAGCACTCAGGAAAGAGATGTTGGAGTTCTCTGAAAACATCTGCTCAGTGTGCTGCAGTGATCATAAACACCTAACGGTGTTAGGAACGAGATGGGTAAGAAGAAAATATCATAATGTCACTATATACATTCATGGCATATCCCACACCTCAACGATTGAGTGCAGTTCTGGTCACCCGATCTTAAAACAAATATTAGAATTGGAAAGTGCAGAGAAGGGCAACAAAAATGATCAGGGGCATGGAACAGCTTCCATGTGAGGAGAGATTAAAAGGATGATTAAGGGGGGGCGTGTGATTGAGGTCTGTACAATCATGAAAGGTGTGGTAAAAGTGAATAGGGACATGTTATTTACCCCTTCACATACCACAAGAATGAGGGGTCACCCAATGAAACTACTAGGCAGCAGGTTTAAGACTAATAGAAGGAAGCACTTCTTCACACAACACACAGTTAACCCGTGGAACTTGTTGCCAGAGGATGTTGTGCAGGCCAAAAGTATAACTGGGTTCAAAAAGAATTAGGTAAATTGATGGAGGAGAGGTCCATTAATGGCTATTAGCCAAGATGGTCAGGGATGCAACCAGTGCTTAATTTGTAATGAAAGAGGTGCTGGGGCTCCAGCCATTTTTTTATCTTCATAATTGAGGCTGTAAACCAGAGGTGCTGGGGCTCTGAACTAGGGCTCAGCCCTGGCACTACTTAATGACTGGACAAAGCCCCAGGCTTTGCTGTCCCTAAGCCTCTGACTGCCAGAAGCTGGGACTGGACGACAGGGGAGAGTCACTCAATAATTGACCTGTTCTGTCTGTTCTCTCTCATGCACCTGGCACTGGCCTGTCAGAAGACAGGCTACTGGGCTACATGAACTGCTGCTCTGAGCCAGTGTGGCCTGTTCAGAGGTTAAGTAGTGATTTTTAAATGCCCTGTAGAGCCCAAATGTGGTGACTCTGTGTCCAGGGACTGAAATGAACTACAAACAAAAGGGAAATGGCCCAGACCAGTCATTGTCCAAGATGAATTAAGTGCTAAAAGCAATCAGCAGTGGGGTTTTGAAGATTATTAGAGTTAATGATTAAGGCTATTTGCAGCTGATGAGTACGCATGAATTAAATCCTGAAGTTATACAAACCTGACCCTGCAAGGACCAGCTGTAGGCCCTAGCACAGGGCCACCACTGCAGGCTTAGAGTGCAGGATAACCCAGTTGGAGCTCTGTCATGTTGCACAGCAGCTTCCTGCAGTGGCTGCCCATGGAACAGACTTGGTAGGGGCAGGGGACAGTTTTAATGGAGATTTTAAAGTCAGCATGAGTGATGCAAGGTGGAGTGCAGTCCCTCCTCCTCCCCCCTCCCCTACGAGGAAGGCTGAGACACCCATGATCAAAAGGTAGGCAAACAGATGGGCTAGTAGGGGCAGCACCCAAAAGGGAGTGTGTGTGTGTGTATACGTGTGCACACGCATGCACTTTGTCTTGTCTACCCCGCTCACGTGAATCCGTTCCTGGTGTGAAAATCCTGTAGAGCACAACAGAGTGATGGTCTCTGTAAAGAATTGGGAAACCAGCCTGCAGAATTCCCTAGCAGGGATCTCCTCTAGCCAATTCTGTATGACTGTTTAGAAATCCTGTGGAAAGGTCACTTTTCTCAGTTACATTTTTAGAGTAATGTCTATAGGAGCCTATTTAATGTGTATAAAACCCCTATTGGATTCATTCCTATTACAATGGTATTAGTTGTCCATAAGATCTGTCTTTGTAACTATTTATGGCCACAGAACACATACTCTGTAATTGTCAGTCAGCAATAGACATGCAGTCAAAGTGTTCACGTTCACGACTCTTGGCTTCAGAAATGCAGATTTCCACCTGGTGAACTAAACAAGAGCAGCTTCAGTAGGTCACCCAACAGAGGTGGCGCGTTATACACAGACAGGTGTGACTCTTCAGTAGAGGGCACAGAGCGGTTGTGTACACACGAGTCGCGCTAGCTCAGAAAACAAAGGAGTCCTGTTACAGCCTCTTTTGTTAGGCTGGATCTCATTTTTTACCAATTGTCATAACCTTCCTAGGCCCCTCTGTATTCCTCTGTCCTCTCCACAACTTGCCACATTGCTGGCATTCTTAACCTGTGATCCTCCAACAAGTTTTCACTCTGACCTCTCCCTTTCCCATGCCAAATTCAATTTTTTTTTCAAGCAAGTGTAAGCCACTGCTTCAAAGTGTTAAGTGTTCCTGTAGTGCCTGATCCCCCACAAGCCTAGTTCTGCTACCCGCTAATGGGGATACTCCTTTAGCTCCAGCAATAGAGCCCTCTGCTTTTAGCATTAAAGGTTCGGGTCCCAGCCCTGCCATCAGCCAGTAATACCTCACTTTCATATAATGCTTTTCATCAGCACCTCTCAAAGTGCTTCACAATGGAGGTCTGGATCATTGTCTGCATTTTACAGGTGAGGAAACAGCAGAGAGGGGAAATGACTTGCCGAAGGTCACCCGGCAAGCTATGGTCAGAGCTAGGAATAGAAGCCAGGTGGCCAGAGTCCCCTGTTCTGTTTTCTAGGCCACACTGCCTCCCAGTGATAAAAGGGTCATTGCACAGGGTTGTGTGAGGTGCTGCATCAGAGCTTTAAAATCCAGATCTATCGTATCTATAGACTCCCTTCATCTCTTAGCTTTCTCCAAAAAAGTGGTTCTGATTCTCTGGGGTGATTTTTGTTCTTTACAAATGCATACTGCGTATTGTTCCTGGTTCCATTACTCTCTAGTTGCTTACACAAATGTTTTGTGCAAGATTCCAAGGTGTGATACAGATAGTCTCATTCATTCAAGGTCAGCTGCTTTTACTGGTGCTTCAAAGTATCTGGTACAAGAAGCAATTTTTCTAAAGACTTTTTTTTTTATTGTATTCAGTACAAAGAGGCCCACAATTCAGCAAGTCCTACTGGTGTCAAAGAGCCACCTCCAACGTGTACAATTGCACATAGCATTGATGTCGATAATGAGAATGTGTATAAAAAGGGCTTTTTAAACCTGATTCCTAGGGTGCCAACTGTCCATTCTTGACGGCCTAGTGGTCAAAGCCTTAGGGGGCACTGTATCTTCCATAGGCTCAAAACAAAGTTAAGTATCTCATATGACTGTGGATACAGACTAACATGGGTACCCCTCTGATACTTCTCATCAGGGCTGCTGAAACAATTTGTGCAGTCGGGGTGCTGGGAGCCATTGAACCAAACTGCAAACCGTGTATATGATGGAAACCACGTCAAGCCAAAAGCACGAGGAGTACTTGTGGCACCTTAGAGACTAACAAATTTATTTGAGCATACAATGCCCATGAAAGCTTACGCTCAAATAAATTTGTTAGTCTCTAAGATGCCACAAGTACTCATCATTCTTTTTGCTGATACAGACTAACACAGCTACCACTCTGAAACCTGTCACTTCAAGCCAGGGGGTCTGGAAGCATCCCGAGTTCCAGCACCTATGTATCTCATTGAATGAGTCGCATTCGTGACTTTCTCTGGCTGTTCCTTGAACCTGGTTCCATCGGTGTTCAGAGACTTTAGGGTCTCTTCCAGGACAGCCAGACAGTGCAGAACAGGTGAATTTTAGGACACCTGACCATAGGCAACAAACATGGGACACTGACTCTACAACCTTGACTACACTGGCATCTTCTGTGTAAATCTCCTGCCACTGCCCTACCACCGGTGCTACTCCACTGTTGGTTGCAATAATGGAAGGGCCAACAGTTGCAAGCAGCCATTGACATTTTTATCACTATGATGTCTAGATCCATTCTGACTTCCAAATCTAGCCAACAGGGACGGGTAAAATCAAGCTGAAGATGGCCCAGAGGCCCAGTAATCCACTTGTAAATTGTGAAGAGTCCTTCTCCCTGCCAGTCCCTCAGCTGGTGTAAGCTGGTGAGGCTTCGCTGACTTTTAATGGTGCTTTGGTGCTTGTTTAGACTGACTGGACAGCTCTCCTTGTCACTGCATGTAGTGTGAAACTGCAGCCCTGCCACAAACTACTACTCTCATGTGCCACGTGTTAGGAAACTCTTCTTTAAAACAAGTTGTCAGCCAGCATGGACAGGGTGCAGGTAGCTCTCCCCCAAGGAATGCTTGGAATATCCAGCATGGTGGTTAAAGTGACCCTGTCCTAAGGGGCTTTCAGTGGTAGCTTGCAGGTGAAGGAAGCCTGGTGGGGACGTTTCTGGGACCTCTTGCTTTCCAGGTTGATCCTAGTCTGACCCCTGCTTTTTCAGCCCCCTCTCCACTGAGAGCTGGGGCCTGCTCACTGTCATTCCTGCTCTTTGCATCCGACAGAGGGGGTCACTCAAGTGCCTCCCATCACTGTCACTGCTTTCAAGGGCTGATGGCTCTGCTTGCACAAAGGGACTGGTTAGCTCCAAGGCATTATTCTGCTAACATGGAACTGCAGCTGCTGGGCAGCACCCTAGATGTGCTCCCCCAAAGCAAAAGCAAGTTCCCTGCCCTGAAGAACTTATGGTCTGGGTGTGCATAGCGTGGTGAAAGGGCAGAGCAGGCAGGGGAGCTGGCCTTGCCAGCAGGTTTCATGGATCTCCAGAAGTTGTTGGAGGAGCTGGCAGGGGACGGGATTGGTGGCGTACAGCCTGGTGGCTGCTTCTGTTCCTAACATAGGTGGTGGCACAAAGACAGGGATGTGAGCACGAGCCCCGTAGCGAAGAGAGCAGCTCAGTTGGAGATGCTGGCAGAAGGGAAGCAAAGATGTAGGCAGGAGCATGGCTGTGACCGGGAGAGGTCTGAAGGGTATGTAGATGCTGGGTGGGAGGCAGAGATTCAAAAGGAGCATTAGGTGACCAGGGTGGGCGTTCTGGCCAGCCTGGAGCTGGAGCGGGAGGGGGCAGTTGGAATAATCAAGATGCGGAATTCACAACCCATATAAAGATGTGACCATGTCCCTTGGGATCACAGGGCCACACCAGAAAAAGAGAAGCCGCCCACCAAGGGCTCCCAGGTGCCGGGTTTTGGCAGTGATCGTTCCCTCCTGGCTACCAGCCAATGCAGCATCTCTCTGGGCAAGCTTGGGCCCACCAGAGAGCAGCCGAATTTCTGCCCCATCCGTCTCACCCCTGGGGCCACCTGCAGGCTCCGGAGTCCCTGCTACAACAACCCGGGGGAAGTCTCTTCCCTCCCTCGCTGGACTCCATCTTTGAGCGGTTCTGCCCTAGTTCAGCAGCCAGGCCCGCTTCCCCGCCGAGCCCCTGGCAGGAGCCGCTCCCTGCGGGCGGATTCTCGGCGAACCGGGGGCGGGCGCTGCCCTGCCCCGCCCGGAGCTGCCAGCTGCACTGGACCAGGGCCGGGCTCCTTCGCGCCCTGGGCTGCGCTTGTTTGTTCTGGAGCAGATGTAAACGCGGGTCCCTTGCGCCGGAGGCAGAGCAGATGGCGAAGGCTTCTCCCGACAAGCGCGGGGCCCCCGCTGAGGCCAAGCCCTGAGGCCCCTGGAGGGAAGGAGGAGGGTCCCGGGGCGCACACCCCCCCCCATCGGGTCTGGGCTCTGGTCTCTCCCGGGTCGCTGCCGAAGCCAGCCCCGGGCCATTGTGGCAACGGCACCCGCCGCCTCCTCCCCGCGCCCCGCAGTCTTTTGTTATGCGGAGCCAGGCGGGGGTGGGGGGCGATGACCAGCCCCGCTTCCACGTCACGGAGTGAGTGAGACAAAACAGGAGCCAAGCTCGGGCGCGCAGACACTGAGCTGCCTCCCCTCGCGCGTCGGCGCCCGGCTCCGAGCCGCCCAGAGGCCGGGAGCGCAGGGCGGCCGGGCTGGGGCTGGGGCTGGGGCCGGGCGCTGAGCCCCCTGCCCTGGGCTCGGCAGTTCAGCACCGCGGAGAGCTCCCCGCGGCCGGCCGGCCGGCCCCGGGCATGGCCAGCGCGCAGCAGGGCGAGAAGCAGCTTTTCGAGAAGTTCTGGCGAGGCACCTTCAAAGCCGTGGCCACGCCGAGACCCGAGAGCGTCATCGTCGCCAGCATCACCGCCCGCAAGCCGCCGCCGAGGTGAGGCTCCGCTGCCCGGGGTCAGAGCGCGCTGAGCCAGCCCGTTGCGCTCGCTGGGGCTTGGCTGGAGTGCGGGGGAGGCAGGGTATGGGGGGTAGGTTGGGGGTTATCTCCCCGGGAAACTTTCCCTAGACTCAGCCTTGGTGCTAGGGTGACCAGGCAGCAAGTGTGAAAAATCGGGGCGGGGGTGAGGGGTAATAGGAGCCTATATAAGAAAGACCCCAAAATCAGAACTGTCCCTATAAAATCAGGACATCCGGTCACCCTGGCTGGTACCGGCACGGAGCGGAGCGAGCAGCTGGAGGCATGTGAGTGCTTTGGTTTCCTAGCTCGACTCCGGTCTCTGGGGCAGCCACGGATGGAAACTCATCTAATATCTCCTCTTGCTGCTGCGATCCGAGGGGGAAGGCAGGGTGCCAGGCTGAGGTCTGGGTCTGGGTCACTGTCCGCCTGAGAGACGTTTTGGAGCATGAGCTTTCCTGGGTGAATACCCACTTCGTCAGATGTATTCACCCAGGAAAGCTCATGCTCCAAAACGTCTGTTAGTCTATAAGGTGCCACAGGATTCTTTGCTGCTTTTACAGATCCAGACTAACAAGGCTACCCCTCTGATACTGTCCGCCTGAGTGGAGTTGGCTAGTTGCCGCATGGGGAACCAGACTCGCTGGGGTGGAGGTGGAAGGGTCAGGCGTGCCGCTAGTCAATTGTTGTGGCGGGGTTTGAATGAAAGGAAACGGGAGAAATAAGACCAAGGACCTGCCTTGGAGGAAGGAAGGTCGGTGGCGAAGGAAGACTGAGCAGGTGGAAGGACTTAGTACTTGCTTACAGGTGACACGGTCAAAGTTGGATCATTTCAAAATTAACCCTGAGCAAAGTGGTTCCTGTAATGAGCCCTGTCCTGCTATTTCATCCCAGCCCCAGCAAGCCCTTAGCTCTTCTAGACGGGAAACAGCTCAGGTGAACTCCTGCTCCAAGCTCCTAAAAGAGGCAGGGATCCTCAAAGAGCTAGTGTTTCCAGAGGAGATACAGCGGGCTGAATGATGCAAGGACTGGTGAAGGTTCAACCAGCAAGCTCTCTTCGGGGTCTGCTCATCCTTCATGGTCAGGCCCAGTACAGACAAATAAGCACAACGGTTCAGAGAAATGTGCGCAGAAGGCTTAAGCATCACAAATGTTCCTGCAAATCTGTATTCCCCAGGGTACTAGCCCAGAGCCTTCACCTTGTGCTTTTGGGAGTCATCCAATCTTTGTGCTTTAATAATACCGTGTGACTCCACTGACCAGTACCACCAGTAAATAGTCTGAAGCAGTGGTCCTGGTGAATGCTGGAATATATTTGCATAGCCCATTTGTTGGGGTGGGGGTGAGGGGACCTCCAAGTCTTGAAAATCCAAGTCTGGTTCCTGATAACTTGCAAACAGGAAACTAATTCCCAGTGGCTCTCAATTTTTCCAGACAACTTGTACCCCTTTCAGGAGGCTGTTTTGTCTCCCGTACCCCCAAGTTACACTTCACTTAAAAACTACTTGCTTAAAAATCAGATATAAAATACAGAAATATCATAGCACACTAGTACTGAAAAATCGCTGACTTTCTCATTTATACCATATAACTATAAGATAAATCAATTGGAATACAACATATTGCACTTACATTTCAGTGCATGGTTTATAGAGCAGTATAAACTAATCATTGTCTGTATGAAATTTTAGTTTGTACTGACTTTGCTACTGCTTTTTTCTGTAGCCTGTTGTAAAACTAGGCAAATATCTAGATGAGTTGATGTATCCCCTGGAAGACCTCTGCATACCCCCAGGATATGTGTACCCCTGGTTGAGAACCACTGCTGTACACCACCCCCTGCAAATCAGTTCACTTAACTCTAATTCTGAGTTTATGCTAAAGTGTCCCTGTAAATTTAGTGATCAGTAACTTAGTGGTTTGTGGCAGGTTTTTTTTCAGGATGACTCGTAACAAGAATAGGCAGATGCATAAATATCCTGGAAATACCCAAATCTGTGAAGCTGGCATTGGCATAACCTGCTACATCCTGGGGCTAAAACTTAAACGTGGTAGGTTGTGCTACCTGCAATGATTCAGTATCTTGTCCGCCTTTCATTCCTTAAAGACATGAGATAATGACATCTGATTGTGGTATTTTATTTCGTAATTATAGAACACACTGGTCTACAGCTGTCTAACAGAGAGGCAAATATTTTACTTGACGTCTGTATCTTTCCCCTTTATTGTTGAGGGGAGGGGTTGAGGTGTCTATGAAGGTTGAAACAGAGAGATGATGGTTGTTGATGCCTATTCCAATCTCTTGTGCTTTTGAACTGATATTTATGTTTAAACAAATAAGTGTGTAGGTGTCTATCTGTAATTCCTCAGAGGATTTCTCATAAAAAAATCAATCACAATCAAAATGCAGGGACAGCAGGATAAAAGAACTGAATAAAATAACGTTGAGAGCCATGAAAAGTGAAAATGTTTCTTTGCTTTGAACTAGGAGTATAGTATAGTGTTTTAAGGTCAGGGTTTCTCATTTTCTTGGGTTACTGCCATTAATTTCATCCTTTGATGACTGAGGAATACTGTGAGTTGCGTGCAGTTCTTAACAGAAGAAAATGATTGGATTGTATATTATCCTGGAAACTTACAGCACAGCGCTTACTCCAGAGCCTTTCCCTTTATTGTTGTGCCAGCAGCTACGCCGTCTGTCCTATAAGCATTTTTAAAACCTTCAGTCAGATTTTCCTTTTTTAACATCTTCCCACCTTTACATTCTAGAAGTCAAATCCTCATTTGATACAAATCATTACAATTCCATTGAAGTTAACAGATCTGTGCTGGTTTACATCTGCTAAAGATTTGGCTTTAGATATTTTAAAAGGAGTTCCATAGCCCTCCTATTTCAAATCTTTTTTAGCATGCTGAGAACCCCGGCTCTCTTTTTTGCCCCCCAGAACCCCGTATCCATTCTGGAAAATAATCATGCTTTAAAGCCAGCTATAGTAGCATCTCTCTAGAGCCAGCACCCCTAGATTCTGTAGAAATCCTCTTAGAACCTCCAGAATTCCCACTGATCCAACCTGCATTGCTGTCATTCTAACTCTAGACCCTGGAACCCATAGAATGATTGCCTGCTTAGCACCCCTGACCCTGAACTTATCACCAAGTCAGTAAAAATGCAGGTGAATATTTTTTTAACTTGTAAACTCTGGAGAGGACCTAGGAAGATTCCAATTTAGGTTTAGATCTGCTCCCCTTTCATTCACAGCAACTAACTGGCTCACTGTGAATAGGTGGACTCGGATGAAATGGGAGTCTAAATACAGACATTTTCATGTGTTAAGTGGTAATGCAGCATTATTGCAGCTGGGCTCCTATAAAAAGCTGTGTCTTATTGGTTGCATTCACAAAGAATCAGTTACTTTGTATCTTCCAAATAGAGCCCATGCAGGAAGACAAGATGGGGCCTGATTCCTACTGCCCCATGCCTTGTGTAATCATGTACCTATACCAAGTGGGGGCAAGTTGCTACCCAATCAGAATGGCAGGGTTTTTGCACAGGTGTAGATGCTGGCACAGGGCAGCAGAGAAGCTGACCCAGACTCCAGCCTTGTCTGCCAGCTACTGTCCTCTTTCCAGAGTTTTGCTGATGTGCTGAAAACCAACGCTTGGGATTGGCCTTACATGCCTGGCCATGCACAGCACTGGGCAGGTTAGAAGGGTACAGAGGGGCATCCAGCAGTCTGTGCCAAGAAGGAATTCTAGTGCCATCAGCCAGTGTTCTCCTGCAGGTTCCTGGGCAGCGCACCCTGCCCCCCCGAAGGAGGAACAGCATAGTCTCCATTTTTCACCTGCCGGTAGGGAATGGGAGAGAGAGGTGGAACCATTGCCATTACCCTCCCCCACCTCCTTTCAGACAAGTAACCCTCAAAGGAAGGTGCAAGCAGGGTCTCCATAGGGATTTTGGGCAGCCCACATGCAAGACGGAACCCTTCCCTTCCCCCATGACACCCAGGCTACCAGGATCCGTTAGGGTTTGAACAGTGCCAGTCAGTCCAGTGTGGGAGCGGGGCTGCCAACTGCACAGATCAGTCACTGATTAGTTGCCATGGGAGCTGCACCCCTACTTGCTCTCCAGCACACCCTCAGGATAAACCCAAGCCCCTTGCATAGATGCTAACTACACAACAATGTTTACAGGCAGAAAAAAAATCTGTCAGTCTCGTAACATAGCAATAGATTTTCCATGTATGGTTGGCTGATTTCTTGCAGCTACTGTTGCCTCCAAGTGGTGTTTTTGGAGCTCAACACCTCTGGAAAATCAGGCCTGAATAGTCTAGAAAGGTTTATTTAAAGTGTTTTTATTCCTCAGTCAGATGCTTGTACAGTAATGTAAGGAGGCCCTAGTGGTTTATTCCAGCTGAGAAAACAAGCATTCATATACCAATTTGCTTCCTAAATTTCAAAGACTCAGATTACAAGGTGGTAGCTCTCAGTTAATTACAGACACACACTGGTAAAACACATCCAGTGGCTTTCTCTTCCTTGTGTTGTAGGTCCTGACCCTCTAGCTTCTCTGTCACTTATAAGGGAAGAAGAAGAAGTAGTTTAAATGCATCGGGCAGAATTATGATCTCTAAAAAGTGAGTCACAGCTTTTCTATAGATAGAACATGAGAATGGCTTTCTACCCGTTTGGTTCAACCAAGGATTGCGACTGCAAACCAAAATAGCGGTTAGTAATTCAAAGCAATGTTTGTGCTGCACGTATTCAGAGGGGTTCTTCTGACAGCCTGTGGGCCATCACAAGTGCTGTATAATGAGTGGCTCTGAGCTTGGAAGAAACTGATGCAGTTTTGTGTCAGAACTGGTTTCGTGTTTTCTTCTTAAACATGAATTTAACAGGGAAATTTTTGTTGCCATTTTCTTGATTTTATGGGGCAGGTTCATGTTATCTCTAAGGACACTAACAGTGGGCACTTCTAGAACACTTTGCATCTGAAGATCTTAAAAGTTTAAGCATTGAATCCTTGAAGCATATTATTAGCCCTTTTTCCAGAAGGAGAAACTGAGGCAGACAGCTGAAATGCCTTGTCCAAGGTGTGTCAGCACATCAGTGATAGAGCTGGGATTAGAAACCAAGATTAACATTGCAGCACCTCTGAGTGGGATTATTACTTTGTTTTAATAATCAATTTACAAGGAACCTCAGTTTCCCCATGAGGTGAAGTGACTTACCCAAGGTCACACAGTTATTCAATGGCAGAGACTGGAAAGCGTGTGCGGTTTTTCTGACCCCCAGTCATGTACTTCAGGCACTAGATGGTGCTTCCTCTCTGGTGTCAGAATTTTCAGAAATAATCAGAGCACTTTGTTGAGGCACCATTTCAGGACAGGAAGGTAAATGCTTCCACTCAAGCTTTACACATTGATATTCATGGCATCATGTACCATTTGAATTTTTTTAATCAAATAAGCATGCAAGTAGATCACTTGATTTTCTCTGACCCACCTCCCTGGCATGTTGTAGGATGGGGTGGGGGTGGGGGGCTGACCCACAAGTGCAGAGAACACAGTTACCAAGTCAAGGGAGTAATTAGTAAGTCTCTTCTGAAGTGTTGCCCTTTTACTTTGCCGCCATAATGGGATATTACTATGTGCAGAAAACAGTCTCTTCTCTCACACATTAGATCAAAGCTAATGACGATCCCATTTGGCTAAATACGGATCGTGCTGAGGGGCTAGAGAGGGAGATGCTGAGACAGGACTACTTCCTGATGCTAACACCATGGGGCAGAGGGCCTAGTCCTGCAAGATGTCAGGCACCCTCACTTCCCACCACAATCACTGGGGTTGAGGGCATTTGGTAACTCCTAGGATTTGGCCCTAAATACTTGTATGTTATATCTTTGGGGCTAGATCTTCATCCAGTGGCAATCAGCAAAGCCATTGAAGTCAAAGGAGCTATACCAGTTTACAACAGCTGATACGGCTCCTGATGCTGTGACATATAAAGTGCTGGATTTCAAAAGTCTGCAGCAATATTTCTCCTGGGGCAGATTCTGCTTACAGCCACACCAGTGTGAATCCACTGGGCTCGATTCGCAGCTGTTCCTCTGACTTTACAGGGAGGTGGCTCAATTGAAATCAGCAAAGTTCCTTTGGTAGGAAACAGGATGATCACTGGAATGAGTCATCCAAAGGGCTTCAGTAGTTGTTCTAGATTTACACCAGTGTAACCAAGCACAGAATTTGGCCCACAGTGTCTAATTGGTAAGACACACTTCCCCAGAGAATAAAACAGTTCAAGCTAAGTGCAGTGACAATTTAATTCATGAGCAGGGTGTCGTGCTCTCTAATATTAGGGCTGTTTGCACTTCACCAAATCTGCATTTCTCTTGGTCCTTCAGCTTCAGGAATGGGGGAGGGAAGGGGAAAGCTATTTCCATTCCCCTCTTGGTGGGGGGGGAAAGCGCCTCCCCCCAAGTCAGGATGTTAGATGGTCTGCTGCTTTCTGAATGGCCTCCCCAGACTGTCCTGCTTTTTGCCGCCTGTGATGTATATCTACATTAATGCAGACTTTCAACTGGCGGTGTCAGAAGACCAGCTGCAGGAGCATGTTTTGTTACGGACAAGCGTGAAATTTACAATCTCTCTGATTGTGATCAGTCAGATTAGGAAATTGAAAAAGACACTGCTTAGACTTCCAAATAAGAACAGCAAATCTAGTTTCCACAGAAAGCATTCAGAGTATCTTCTGTCTTCATGCATGAGAGAAACCACAATTTCTACCCAAGCACCAGGCTATATTACTTGCACATAGCTACCAGAGCTGTGTCTAAACGCTATGCTTTCTCTTGAATTTCACCGAAAGATCCTTGCTTTTTAAATATGTCACAATCGAAGATGAAATAAAACACAGAATTAAGATGTCATAGAAACAAAGCAAGCCCAAGTAACAGGAACAATACCAGGCTTCCAAAATGGTGATTAAGTAATTCATATTGATGAGGGACTATTCACAACAAATATTCAGATACTATGGACTAAATGTTTCCTGGCTGTTTGATTTGCCAGAGCTTTATTTCTAGTTTGACGGCTATGTGGAGAAACGGAGGATGTGATAATTTTCAGGCTTCATTAAAAGTTAGCAAATGCAAGTGTTCTTTCATTTTACAAGACAATAAACACTCCAGTGGGAGGGAGGGAACCATCTGTGCTTAGGTGTAGAAGGCTTTTAATGTAACAGGAAAAGTGGTCTGATAAACTCCACTTTTGGCTCTTTGCACACAAGCCAATTCTGCTGCTAACCCAATGGAACAGAGTTTCTGAACTCGCTCTCTGTTAGCAGCATTCTTGCTGAGAAGGTTCAATATCTCCATGCAAAGTCAGAATTGTGCTCTCTTGTCTTCCCACAGCATATGTTGCAGAAGAGCAATACCATGCACAGGAAATGTGATAATCCCTGTGATCTGTCCGTCCCCACGGAAACGCCCTGCCACAGATGTTAGGTTCGTATTGTTCCCAGTAACAAATTTCAGTTACTCCATCCAGCAAAGCCACCCTCTGCTTCTCTAGCTGGGGCTCTGGTTCTGTTCCTGCAGATGAGGCATTTTGCCCCCCACAAAACCAAATCTTGCCCTCACTCGTATCCATCAGGGGATGGCTTTGTGGTTAAGGTGCTGGACTAGACTCAGGAGACTGTGAGGCAGTTCCCTGCTCTGCCCCAGACTCTGTGTAACCATGGGCAGGGTCTCTTAATCTGTCTGTGCTTCAGTTCCCCAGCTGTCAAGTGTAGAAACATACCTTTCCCTCCTCCATTTGTCTTGTTTGTTTAGATGGTAAACTCTTCAGGGCCGGGACAGTCTCTCACTGTGTCAGTACAACCCATAGCATCAGGGTGCCTCAATCTCAGCTGGGGGCTCTAGGTGCTACCGGGATATAAATAGTGAAGTTACACTCGTGAGTTCTGTGAAGTCAGTAGGTTCCATGGGTATCAATGAGGGCACCATTTGTTTGACACTTTCTCTTTAGAAGGCAGGTGTGACAAACTGGGAATGTTCTTAATGTTTGCTCTGAATACTGTGTTGGTGCCTCAGTGTCCCCTAGGCAGTTCTTAAGTATCTGGCAGAGCAAAGGGCCAGTGCACCTAAATGCCTGGCACTCTGTCTCCTAGCAACTGATGGCCTGGGCCCCTCCTCTGCAAAGGTGCCAGCTGAAGGTGTTGGAGACAAAGGGATCAGGTGACCTCCTGGCCCGGGAAAGGGGCTGAGGAGAGAGGAGGGGCTGGGAGGGGTTGTTAGTCTGGAGCTGGCTGGGGTCAAGGGTGGAGGGCAGACCTGGGGGTCTGGCTCACTGCCCCCCAGAATGGACCCAGCCGAGGGGTCCGGTTCGCTGTATCTACAAGCTCTGTTTTAGACCCTGTTCCTGTCATCGAATAAACCTCTGTTTTACTGGCTGGCTGAGAGTCACGTCTGACTGCGAAGTGGGGGTGCAGAACCCGGTGGCTTCCCCAGGACCCCGCTGGGGTGGACTCGCTGTGGGAAGCGCATGGAGGGGCAGAGGATGCTGAATGCTCCAGGGAGAGACCCAGGAGGTGAAGCTGTGTGAGCTTCTTGCCCTGAACAAGTCTGCTCCAGGGGAGAGGAGGCTCCCCAGGGTCCTGGCTGGCTTGGTGGGGAGCAGTTCCAGAGCATCGCCCGGGGACTCCGTGACAGCAGGTGAGAGCTACTCACAAGGGAAAGAAGATCACAGGCCTCTGGCTGCAGAACGGTATTCTCATAAGTGTTTTACACTGATTCTATTTTATTTTAATGTGAGCAAAACATCCTATTTCTAGGGTCTCTGTGCTGTGAGCCCTGAGAATTCATCTCTCTAGTGATCCAAGAGATCATAAATCTAGAACATTTGCCAGCATTAAGCAGGCTTCCTCTATGAACTCTGTTTGTCCTATGAACAGCATCCCCAGTGCTCTACAGCAAGAATGGAGTGGAAGGATCATGGTTACATTACTGTCATTCTAGGATGCGGACAGGGTTATCTAGGGTTTCATGCGCTTCCTAACTTATTCATTAGATCTATATGTGTCAGCTGTATGCGTCTGCTCTCCATTCTAGAAGGAAAGTTGCTCTAAGGTTTCAGATATTTCCTCTTAGAAACATCTCTGCAGGCAGATCTCTGTTCTCGGGTATGTTTTTTTCCCAAATGTTTTGTCTGTGATTTGATGAAGCTCAGTGGATTAGCTTTTTTTCCTCAGCATATTCCTGGCCAACTGAAGGGAGCATCTTTAGCCTTATCTAGGAGAGAGGGGTCGAAACGGAGCCAGCAGCAGAAAGGAGCCTAGCTAGCCAAATTAAAAAATTAAGTTGACCTGTCTGGATTTCTGTTTAGTCACACACTTGACAGCTGCTCAGCTGCCCGTCTTACAGAATTTAACCCTGTAATTGGTTTCTTAGGTTTTCCAGTGGTAGATACAATTGCATCCTCTATAGCATAGTGCTAATCAGAAACTCTTGTCTGACTTATGAATTAATTGGGAGAAATCCCGTTCTCCCAGCCGGTGTCACTCCCCTGTGCATCAATGGGATGGAGCGAAGAGGGTGGCCTATAACGTGGCTGCTCTGTGCAGTTCCTGCATCTTGCACAGCTAGAGAAACCTGAGAATGCCTTGAACATAAACCAGCTGCGACAGCTACATAAACTAGCCCCCAATCAGCATGGTGTAGGAGTGCCCCGATTAGCCACTCCAACCACTAGCTGAAACGGAATCTGCTCTTTCAACTTAGCCGGAACAATTTGCTGCGCTGACTGGGCTTCAGTGAGAAGTTTGTGAGGAGTCAGGGAGCTAGCCAGCCAGTGAGACCACTGGCCTGGAATATGGGGCTATGTCTACACAGCCTCCCAGCCCAGGCCCATAGACTTGGGCTGCGTAGAAAACTCCTTGAAACGGCAGTTTAGGCTCTTAGCGCACCCCAGCCCGAGCTGCCACTTCACAGCGCTGTCTGTGCAGCTATTTGTAGAGCGCTAGCATGAGCCCCCAGTCTGCCGGCCCACGCTGGGAGGCTCACGGTTGTGGGCTGTGTAACTGGACTCTGGGAGATCTGGGTTCAAGTCCCTGCTTTGTCATTCCAGCTGATGCTGAATCAGGCCAACCTTTGTGAGTCAGGGCCTTGACCCTGGGCAACCCACCATCCAGGCCTGTGACCTGGCCACCAGGCTATAAGTGGTCTGTCTTTCTCTAGTGTCGAATTAAACCACATTTCAAAACCTTGACAGTTGCCCTGAAACACAATTGTCCTTCCCCAGACAGCACTAGTCCTGACCCACCCCCTCTCAGTAACCAGCCCCTCTGCCTCCACTCTGGAAGCAAGGAAGGTATGTGGTAGCGGAGCCCCTACATGGGCCGTAAAGGTGGTGTAATGCTAAGGGGTGTAATGGTTTGAGCCTTGGCCTGCTAAACCCAGGGTTGTGAGTTCAGTCCTTGAGGGGGCCATTTAGGGATCTGAGGCAAAAATCTGCCTAGGGATTGGTCCTGCTTTGAGCAGGGGGTTAGACTAGATACCTCCTGAGGTCCCTTCCAACCCTGATATTCTATGATATTCTACCATGCTCAGCTTTGCTGTACCAAAGATCAAGCCCTTTGGGGTCTGAAATCCACTAAAGCTATAGGGGACTGGGAGCACGTTCTCTAGTAAAAACCCCTGCGTCATCCTGGAACAAAAGAAGAAATTAACCCCATCTCACTTCCCCCTCACTGCCACCTGACCTTCTGGTGCTGCTGTGGGATGAGTTTAGAGACCTCCCTAGAGTGGCTTGACCATTGGTGAGGGTCACTTGCACTCAGTTGTGAAGTGGGCTGGAGCCCCTCTGGGATGCAGGGAGAAGTGCTTTCTTAAGTAAATGGATTATTGATCAGCTTGTTGCATTAAAGAACAAATAAGATAATCAGGAAAAGGGACTTTTCCAATTAACCTTTCCTGAAACGTGTCCGAGCCATGCGGTGCTGAGACCTGCATGAAAAGGGAGCAAACAACTCCAAAGTAGGTCTGCGTTGGAAATCTTAGTGCATGCCTACGCCGCAATCCAAGGTGTGACTGCAGCCCCGGTAGATGTGCCTGTTTTGATCTTGCTAGCTCGAATAATAGCAGCAGTGAAGTCGTGGCAGCACGGACTGACTGACCTTGGCTATGTACAGGAGCTGCTAACTGTGCTGCTCTGGTTTCACTGCTGTTGGTATCTGTGCTGGCTACATCAAAGCTAGCCAGGGTATGCGAGCATGTGCTGCAATCATGCCTCTGACTGCAGTGTAGACATGTCCTAAGAGCCCACCAACCTCAGATGGGTCTGGGGTTTACTAGCCTTTGTGGTCCACTTACTCTTATTGTTAAAAATGCAGGGAAACCTGCCACCTCATTCAGCTGCCCCAGATCCCCCCTCCTGATGGAAAGGGAACTGTGTCCCGCATATGAGGTTAAGAGGGGGGTAAGGAGGATAAGCTGAGATGGAAAAACTCATCCCTTGAACTGCAAACCCCCACTGGGATGTCCTGGGCTTGGAAATGGCCTTGAGCTTTTCTCTTTTCCTTGGGCCCCCCACAGGGGAATGCAAATCCAGGCATTGAGCTGGGGGAGAGACATGTTCTCCATGGGAAAACAAAGACAGGCTACCTCAGCTCTATTTTTGATGCACAGCCTAGACTGCCCAGTGGCTAGGGAAAGCATGGGATGTAGGGAATACCCATCCTGTGGAACTATCTACAGGAGAGGGGTGAAAACTTGGGAGTTTTCCCCAGATCATCCCATTCCTAAGGATGAGGGTGGTACCCAACATATGCACCATTATGGAGCAAGATAGGGATGCCACCCACAGATCATGCTCTCTGAGGCTGTACCAGTGGCTCAGAGCAAGCTGCTCGGTGGTCCTGTGACATTGCACCAGCTGGGATGTCCCCCGCCCCCAAGCAGTGTACTCAGAAGGGGAGGGGCAGGGAACTCTTGCACCCAGGGGAGGTTTCCTGAGCGTGGAGGGAGATTCCCAACCTGGACATGCAGAAGGTTCTTCATGTGATCTAGGGGAGGGAAGATAGCTGACCTCCCCTGTCCATGCGGGAATGGGGAGATCTGTACATGGGCGGGTCCCCTCCACATGCAGATCTCAAGGGAACATTTCCCCACCCAGGTTGGGTTTTGTGTTTAAATTGAATCACTCTAGGAGGTAGAAAATGGGTTTAGATGGCAGGAAATGAAGATTCCTGAACTGAGACCTGTGACATGGTCTAAGCCATCTGCAGACCCTTAGCCTCCAGGTTGATGACTCATCCCTTGGAACAAAGCAGGAGGAAAGTGCCTCCTGGCAAAAACCTGGGGACCAGTGAGTTCCATAGTTTCGTATTTTTTAGGCCAGAAGGGACCATTCTATCATCTAGCCTAACCTCCTGTGTAATGCAGCTGTTTGAGATTCCAGTTGTTTCTCTTAGCAGTGTCACTGAGCTGGCAATGGTGGTTCCCACTGCCTCAGAAACGTAACCCCTTCTGCCCCACTGTTCTGGAATGGGCAACAATTATTTAGATTCTAGGTCTTATTCACCTTGCGCAAAAAATGAAAGGCAGCCACATGTGAAAAGGCTAATCTCCCAAAGACTTATGGTGACACGAGGAAACTGAGCAGTAGAAGTACTAAAGCAGTGAGCAGGAACCTCTCCTTCCTTAGCGCTCTGTTCCTCTGCAAAGCAACTCCTGCCCCAGCAGCGTGGCATGCCACTTAGCTCGAGTCTCTGATTCCATGGACAATCTGCAGAGTTTACACATGAAAAGATGTTTTTTCTCCTTTTGTAATGAGGCTCAGGGTCAAGTGGAGCCTCTGCCTGTTCACACAACAGCAGCCACGAAATTCCTGCGGGACACTTGGTCAAATCAGGCCTGTTGTTTCACCGATGTAGCTGAGTGGGTTAGCCCAGGTGTTGCTGTGAGCAGAAGTTGGGTTGCCCGGGTGTATCTGATACCTGGCTTGCTTGCTGGTGGAAAGACGAACGCTTGACTCTGAGCTCAGGCTGAGTAGGAGGAACTGGCTGTGAGATACGTCTTTCACTTATAAACTGAGCTGATTTGATCTGGAATCAGCCAGATGTGATAAACACAGGACTCCATCAAAGCCAGTTTTGACAGAGTTAGTGCAACAGTAAGATCTGCTCCCCGGTGCTGCAATTAGGGGCCGCACAGTGCCTGTGGGTGCACAGCTGCATCTCCCATTTAAGTAAACGGCAGTGTTTGCATATAGCTGACTTCAACAAGACAGGACTTTGTTTGACTCTTCTAATTCTGCTTCAGCTGCACTAATTCTACAGTCCTTGCACAGTGAGGGCCCAGTCTCAGCAGGAGTTCCCAGGTGTTATGGCAATACAGAAAAACGATAATCCAGGAGAGCCAACATTTGCCCCATGGCAAACTCTGCAGCTTGGATGATCAATGAGCAGCAGGCGCCGGAGCTGTCCAAAACTGGGTGTTCTCCTCTTTGCTTCATCCTACCTAATGAGATGCTAAAAGAACTTCTCAACATCCATTGCTTTCCAGGTAGGCTGCAGCCTGCCAAACAGCAGCCATCAGTAAATAGACAGTGCTTATTGCAGCCACATAAATTACACAGTGCCTGCCCTCAAGCACTAATTAGTTGCACTTAGCAACGTCGAGTTAATTTCCTGTATAAAAAGTTAAGCTTTTTTTTTTCTGTTTGCGCTGAGATGGAAAAAAAATTTATTTAATGTTTGGAAATATATTTTGCAATTACAGCTGGATTATTCATGTGTCGCATTCTTCTGCTTGTAATTGTGTTTTGGTTTTGTGTTTTAAATGAACAATGGCAAATGGAGAATCCTCTTGGGCGTCCCTGGATAATGGAATTGCATTACTGTCATCGCTTGCCTTTAAAACGGCAACACGTGTGAAAGTTCCTATTTTCTGCGCCAGTTCCGACCCACCTATTGGCTGCTAAGGCTGAGATGGGTTCACCCCCTGCTTCTCCATCCCTAGTTTTGTCATGTCGAGTGATTTATTTTATTTATTTAAGCAAGGCTTGTCTGGCTTTGCTTCTCTTGTTGATAGGTGATCTAATATCCATGAAATGTTAAATGGCCCAATGAATTAATTAGGTATTAACCTGCCTCCATGAAAGCAGTTTCTTCGCAGGCAGGGATATTGAGAAGAGATTTAGTAAATGTTTTTATCGATCCAAGAGGACCCTTTTATTACTGCTCGTCATGCGTGATGGGTAAATCAAGCGCCACCTACAGATAGCCTGGGGCTTTGCTACCTGCGGCACTTTCTGCCCCACTTATCTGCTGGGTGGTCGTGCTCGCCTAACGTGTTCCAACAGGATTTGTGTCAGTAGTAAGACATTGCACTGGGAAAAAGCAAAGCAGGGATGAGGTGACTCACATTTTTGTTGATCTCCACCCTGGTAAAGGGACACCCCCATTTTCCCTTGAATCAGAAGCATCTTTCTGGAGAAGACAGAGTGGCACCTGGAGCTTTTTGTGTGTGCCTGGGTGAAACTCCCCTGGGAAAAGGGCCTGGGCAAGGCCGATGCAGCACTTAGACCCTGAAATTATAGTTTCAGGGGCTCACAGGCCTTGTGCCGGTCTTCTAAATCCCTGAAGATTTAAAGGCATTGGATTCAATGCCAGGAGCCTGTCATTCCTTGGCATCTGGATTAACTTTTTCATCCCTCCTGCTTCCCTGTAGAATCTGACAATAGAGATGGGGAAGGCTGGCAATTAGGACATTATCTGGTCATTGCCATTCCAGGGTTGCCCCTTGAGTGGAGCTGAGAAAGGAATTCATCACCAGCTAATAGTCTGGATGAATTTCACTGCTATTAATGCCCTTTGCTCTAACTACAAGGCCACATTCCCTTTCACTGGTTTGTCCCAGGATGCACCTGCCATGTGTGATAATCAGGACCCTGAACCCTGCTTCCCTGGAATCCATGAAAACCCCCTGTCTGCTTTCAAAGGCTGTGGTAGGGCAGGATTCCATCTTCTAAAAGTCATTTCCCAGCCCCATTTACCATCTCCTGTGCAGTAGCTGGCTAGAATAACACTGGGATTCTGGTGCTCCTCTCAGATAGCACCATGGGCTGCCTGCTAGGGATGGAGACTTGATCTGTTATTACTGTTACTACAGGTCGACCTTTCCTTCCCCTACCAGATTGACAAGCAGCAAGAAGCCTAGCCAAGGGTTTTATGCTTTGCTTCCAGTTTTATGAATTAAAGATCCTTTTTTAAAAAAAGTGAGAAATGGAAAAGGAGGAGAAACGCAACTTCCATTTACCTCTTCTTCTTACAATACTTTACCTCTAACACACACAAAAAGATAACCATCTTACATAAAGTGTGAACCAGGCTGAAATCAATGCCCTTCCTTTCAAATAGGGGTTCCCTAGGCCTAAAGAACGTTTTTTTGCATCGCGACCAAAGAGTCCTTTTGTATTTTTCAGCCTCCCTGAAGATCCATGTGTTTGTAAATTTAGTGTAACTCTTCACACTGCTTTTCTCTTTCAACTCTGCTCTGTTTTCAGAGTCTATTGGTCTCGTTATTAGTCAGTTGTGTTTGGTAGTGAGGTTGACAGCTCCTGCAATTTTTATCATGAGTCTTGTGGTACCCTGCATTCTCTTAAAGCCCCAGCTCCTGGAGTCCAGTGATTGCAAGATAATCTTGGCTTTACAGGTGTTCAAGCAAAAACCTTCTAGTCTTCATGGTTGCAGAGAAAAGCTTGAAAATTCAAAGCCAGCGCATCCTGAATCCAGACACCAGAAGGCAAAAGAAATTAACATAAAATATATTTTAATAGTCTCATGATTTTTGGAGGGGCCCTAACTCTTGATTTTTTGAACATGTGGAGTTGGCAATGTGTTGGTAGTGCCTAGAAGCCCCAGCCAAGATCAGGGTTCCCTTGTGCAAATGCTGTACAAATATAGTAAGACTGCACTATAAATAGGCAGAGAGAGGACTACCTGCCATGGCTCCCATTGGCGCTCCCCCTTCTTGTTTGGCATCATTTGTCACATGACATGTTACATCTCCAATGGATTTACTCACAGGATGATTGGGCTTTTACATGATAAGCTTCTCAGGGCTTGATCCACACTTCTTATGTCTTGCATAATGAGAATGCTGCTATATGAATTAATGATCAGTTAGCAATTATTGGTGTGACAGGTGCCCAGTACCTGCTAAGATACATTTTGGGATCATTTCATTAGCAATGACACTAGTTGTTTATATTTGGTATGTTCAATATGCCCCAGTTCTCAACCTGGGCATTGGAAATTGATTTCAGGAGGGCACACTCACCCTCTTTCAGGGGATCTTCCCACAAATAAACTTTTCTGTTGTAACATAGGGTCCTCAAAAGGCTGAAACAGCTGTGGTAGAGGGCACATTTGGTATGTTCAATATGCCCCAGTTCTCAACCTGGGCATTGGAAATTGATTTCAGGAGGGCACACTCACCCTCTTTCAGGGGATCTTCCCACATCTTGCCACAAAGAAACTTTTCTGTTGTAACATAGGGTCCTCAAAAGGCTGAAACAGCTGTGATAGAGGGCACATTTAACGGGCTAGTTACTTCATATTAAATAAGCATCAGGATCATTGGAAGACAGGTTGGCAGTTGCATGTGCTGTACTGAGGGACAGGAACTCCTGAGCTCTAACATGATCTCATTCCACAGGATGGGGCAAGTTAGATGGGGCCAGATCCAGCAGCAGTTACATACACACGGGAATATGATAGGGAAATGGAGGCAGAAATTTAAAGGCCTAAATCCTACTATCTATAAAATGGGGACGGAACCTATTTAATGGCATCGGCACCCCAACAGAAGACTTAATTTTTAAGGGAATGAGGTGTTAGTAGATCAAATGATATCACACCAGTATTTACTGGATCTGAACTAGTACCAACACTAATATAGCAGCTAAATTGAGGATAAAGTTGGCTAGGGGGACTCAGAATTCCTACTCTGTTATTTCACATGGTACCATCAGCATCACATGCAGTGGTGCCAACTCAAAGCGTTGAAAAATCAAGTCATTCCCCATGAAAATCATGAGATTGGCTTAAAATCATGATTTTTTCTTTAAATTGGGGTCTTTTCATTGCCTCCTGGTTTCTGAGCACTCGGGTCACGTGCTGAAGCTTTATTCTGCAGCCTTGGGGAGGTTACAAATTTGAAGTTGAAATTCTCATGCAATCATTGGCTCCAGGGGCTGGGTCTTCAAGACCAACACCAGATAGTGTGAGTTGGCAGCTCTGTGCTCACTTGAGATCTGTATCCCTGCTCTTGTTGATTTCAGTGGGAGCAGGATTGAGGTCTTCTAGCCATCACTACTGCACAACGAATAACGCAACCATTCAGTGCTAAACCCCAGCAAATGCATTGGTAACAATCAGTTGCTGTATAGTTACCATCCAAGGAGAGTCTGATTCAGGGCAGCTCTGTTGGATGGGCAGAAAATGCAGGGCCCAGAGCAGCAGCAGGGTAGGGGCAGCAAAATGGTCTAACTGCAGGTGTGCAGCTGAGCACAAGTGAGCAGGAGAGCCTGTTTCCCAGCTCCCCCAAAGCAGTGTCCTGGCCTTATGAAAGGTACATGAAATCCTGAGCTGAGACTGTTGAGAAACTGCGGCTAGTAAATCATCTGCTAAGAGATTTTTAAATAAAAGGCAGTTAAGGTCTGTGCAGTTTGCAGCCTGGATTTCTGCAAATGGGAAGAAGGAAAGAATAGAGAAGGGGAGAAAGACAGAAAAGTGGGAGGTGGCCAATGCCACTTAGGAGACAGTGAGATAAATGCATCCCTGATAGAACTTCACTGACTTCTTTGGCGTTGCCCCGGAGATAAACTTGGCCCATTAAGATTGTCCTTATGAGAGGCTTAGTGTGTTTATCAGCTTTGATAGCAGTGGAAGAGGTAAGGACATGACTTATAAAGCCTATCTTCTTTAGTCCATTACACCAGCTGCACAAGAGCAGACTGGAAGCTTCCCCAGGTGAAATGGAAGTGAACTGATGGCGAGGTGCATCCCTTCCATTAGCGACCAAACAGCTTCGCAGCATTGTCTTCCCCAGCCCTGGCCTTCCAAAACATAGGAAATGTGTCTGAGTTGGGAGCCCAGGCTGAGCCAATGAATCAGCCACAGATTCAAAGGGGAGAGATGCCAGGAAGGGCAGAATATAAAACACTTCCAGCTCCAGAAAATCTCACTTATAGCAGTGATTCTCAAACTTGGGTCGCTGCTGGGAGGTGGTGTGGGCAGAGGGACATGCTGGACACCCTTCCCGCAGCCCCCATTGACCTGAAGCAGCAAACCACAGCCAGAGGGAGCCGCGATTAGCCGAACCTGCAGACATGGCATGTAAACAAACCAGCCTGGCCCGCCAGGGACTTTCCCTGAACAAGCGGCAGAACAAGTTTGAGAACCACTGACCTATAGGGACTTGGCCAGCTTCTCTGCCCTGCACCTTGTGGAGTCATTTGCACTTTGTCCAGGTATATGTAGAATCCCAGTGCTTGCTGTTGGGCAGTCATTTACACTAGTGCAAAGCCAAAGGACCATGATGGGGCATCAGGTCCATTTGTTCTGCCCCTTGGCTCCCCTTCCTCTTTATCCCACTTCTTTCAGCATCACCCAAAAGTCTTCTCCAGAGGAGACTGTAACTCAGGCCACCCCACAGCACTGGTGGATCCGGAGTGAAAAGCCTGTGATTGTGTAATAAGGCTACATGAAAAGGGCTCACCAGAGTCCTCTTCCAAAGCAGGGCCTTGTCTGCCAAGCATGTACTGCACCGTAGGAGCCAGAGCCAGAATAAATAATCTGATGTGAATGAACGTGATGTGGCACCCAGTGTGAGACGTGCCGGTGGGAGAGTGTAAGGAGCAGTGCTTGTGCTGGAACGGAATCATGTAAACACACCTATTTCCTGCCTCCTCCCAGTGTGAACGCAATGCTGGTCTTAGCCCTGCTTTCTGGAGACTTCCTGCAGGGGCTTTCAAACCTTTAAGAAAGAAACTCTCCATTTGTTCATCCCTGAGCACGTTGGTAATGCTCAGAGGCATCTTCCTGGATTCGGCACGTTGCGAGGTAGCTCAGTCTAGTACACAGCTCAACGGCAGGGCGGGGTCCAGGGACTGAAGAGGCAGTGGTGCTGCAACAAGTTTTCTAGTGGGGGTGCTGAGGGTGGAAACCATGTATTGGGTGGTTGTTCCTACTTCAAACTGAGCGGGGGGTGGGGGGCGGCAGCACCTATGTGAAGAGGTGAGTGAACTGCGCTGGAAGAACTTCTATTTCCCAGCCACGTTCAGCCTTTGAAAGGGAAAGGCACCTAGCGGGGGCTAGAGCCAGGCATTGTAGAGTGTATGGCTTCCTAACACTGTTCTCCCCACATCCTGCAGCCCCCTCTGCCATTCCAGGCCTGCGACACCACACAGGGCTGGCCTGCTGCTGTTCTATAGCTGCCCAGCGAAGCCTGCCCGGCTGCGAGGACCGAGCCTCTGCCTGCCTCCTTGCAGAGCACCCATCACATGAAGTAGTGGGTAGAGCAGGGAGTCATGAGAACCAGGTTCTCCTCACAGCTCTGTCACTGACCTGCTATGACCTTGGGCAACTCACATCATTGTTCCATGCCTCAGTTTCCCCTCCCACCTTTTAGCTATCTAGTCTGTTTGAAGGGTAAGCTCTTGGGGACACTCTGAGTTTGCCCAGTGCCTAGCAGAGTGGGGCCCTGATCTCAGCTGCAGCCCTGAGGCACTACTGTAAGGTAACAGTAACCAAGTCTAAACTCTACTGGGGGCAGGACTGAGACCAAAGAAGTTATTTTCACTTTGCTAAACCAGATTTGCACCAAGTGCCTAGAGTGCATTAAATCCATGCTGCCATTTATCCCTTGACAGTGTGAGTCAAACTCAAAAGCCCAAATTCTCTCCTCCTTTTGTTGAATTTTTAGTTATTCTCTTTCATGGGTGACTTACTGCATTTGCTTGTGTCTCACCCGTGTTGGCTTGTTTAACTTTTATTTACCCAAGTCACTGCAGGGCCATGCGAGTGTAACTAACAGAGTAATTAGCAATTTAAAAAAACCCACCCTTGACAGCCCTCTGAGAGCTGGGATGGGTTCTGCACCCCTGCTAGCTGGCTGCTTGAAACCAGCCTGGATTTGTTTTGCCTGTTGTATTTTTCACTATGGCAGATTTAATTAGCAGCTCGTAGGCCGAGTGGTGAAGCTGGCTGAGGTGAATAGAGTCCTCCCCCTCCCCCCCGTTTACATCAGGGCTAAGTCTGGCCCCAAGTCATGCTGAGAGAGATGGATTTGAATATGAACTGAATTGAAAAAATAAGGATCTTTTCCTGCACTGTGGGTCTTGGGGAATGGATGTCACTTGAAAAACACACTGCTTGTGTGGGGGTGTGACATGTATTGTCCTTTGTACTACACCAGTAGCTCAAGGCTCCTGTGTTAGGTGCTGCACAGATATGTAGTGGGGCAGATCCTGCCCCCAAGAGCTTGTAACCTGAACAACTAAGACAGGCAAAGGAGGGAGTAGTATCCCTATTTCACAGGTGGGGAATGAAGGGCTTATCTCCATGGACATTTAGCTCAGGGTAACTGAAATCTCCCCTGGGCTAGTTTGCTGTGGATTGTTGATCCGTGTGGACCCTGCTGATGCACACTAACAGTTAAGTAGTTTGCTTTGATCTAGTCCTTTTTGAAATGTGACTAGGTTGAAGCACGCTGTGTCATAACCTATTCCCAGATTTGGACCTTAGCGTCCAAAATATGGGGGTTAGCATGAAAACCTCCAAGCTTAGTTACCAGCTTGGACCTGGTAAAGCTGCCACCACCCAAAAAATTAGAGTGTTTTTGGGCATTCTGGTCCCCCCAAAAACCTTCCCTGGGGACCCCAAGACCCAAATTCCTTGAATCTTATAACAAAGGGGAATAAACCATTTCCCTTCCCCCTCCTCCTTCCAGGTGCTTCCTCCCTGGGTTCCTGGAGGGATACACAGAAGCAAGCTCCGTAAATCTAAACAGAGGGATTCCACCCTCCCCGTTTCCAGCCTTGGAAAACAGAAGTACCGAGAGCTAATCTCTCTTCCCCCCCTCACCCAGAGGGAATGCAAAGTCAGGCTAGTAAATCTAACACACACAGATTTCCCCCTGACTTCTTCCTCCCACCATTTCCCTGGTGAGCACAGACTCAATTCCCTGGAGTTCCCCACTAAAGAAAAACTCCAACAGGTCTTAAAAAGAAAGCTTTATATAAAAAGAAAGAAAAATACATAAAAATGGTCTCTCTGTATTAAGGTGACAAATACAGGGTCAATTGCTTAAAAGAAATATGAATAAACAGCCTTATTCAAAAAGAATACAATTTAAAGCACTTTAGCAACTACACACATGTAAATACAAAAAAAACAAACCTATCTTTTTGGTACTTACAACTGGGAAACAGGAGATTAGAAAGGCAGGAAACAGAAATCCTCTCATAGCCGAGAGAGAGTCAGGCACAAGACCAAGAACAAAGGACTCACACACAAACTTCCCTCCACCCAGATTTGAAAAAGTCTTGTTTCCTGATTGGTCCTCTGGTCAGGTGTTTCAGGTTACTTCTTTCCAGGTGTAAGAGACATTAACCCTTAGCTATCTGTTTATGACACGCTGAGCGCCAGTTTGTGTGCAGCAGCAGGATCCACATGGACAGCTGGTCCACAGCAAGCGAGTGTGCAGAACACTCATGGCCCAGCTTGCCACAGTCTGACTGTTCGTGCATACAGATCCTAAGGCACGGAGCTGAAGCAGCTTGTCCAAGATCTCACAGGGAGCGTGGGGGAGCTGGGAACTGAACGTGGTTCTGCTGATTGCACTCTTCTGCCTTAACCACAAGCTCATCCTTGCTCCTGCATCACCAGAAAGCATCTTAGCTGGGTCCAAAAATGCTCTCTGGGTTTCACTTGTAGTTGGGAAGTGGACAGTGACCAGCTCTGGAGCTGGCATGGCTAGAAAGCAGGGATCTCACTCGCAGCTGGCTCAGTCCCTCACGGTATGAAGAACCACTGCTGGGCTTGTGTCCACCTGGCCTAAACTCCATGCACAGCTCCTGAGAGCAGGATCTGAGTGGATTTCTAATTACGCCCACCTGCCGGACATTCTGCGCGCGTCCCCTGGCTGCATTCATATCTCGCTAGCACAGACAGTGAAACGCAACACGCCAACAGACAGAAACCACCACCTTGAAGCAGGCCCTTGGTAAATGAGCCGTTACCAGCAGGTCCCAGAAATGGGTGAGGGACCCCATTCCCTGAGCCTCCCTCTTCCTCTCAGAGCCAGTGGCCAGGATGGCAGATGGCCTTTAAGTAGGTCACACCAGGCTAGCTTGGGGAAAATTTGCATTTTAACTCTTAATCCTCTGGTGGATAGTGTGCGTGGGGGGGTGGATGTGATTGCTTTACCCGTTAGCAGGGGCAGATTAAAAGAGGTTTGAGCTGCTTGGTTTGCAGTCGTTTGAGATCTCGGGAATGTATGTCAGCCCTGGCTTGGGGCTGCTGCTCTGCACTGAAGGGGGAGTGACTGAATTGCTAGTTCTGTTGCAAACCACCTTGTGGGGGGAGGATTCGAGTCCTCCCGCTCCCTGAAACCCCAGCGTGTGAGCAGAGTTGATGCTGGTACATGCAGCGGAGCCTGGAGGAGCAGGCTAATCTGCACCCTGTAGTAAAAACCTGAATGTAGCGTGGGCATAAGATGAAAACTTTCTCCTTCCCCCCACCCCACCCCATGCCTCCTTGCAACACAGACCCTTCCCAGCCCTGTAGAGCCACCGAGCTTTTCCCTTATTAGGCATTGTGGTGACTGGTATTCCCATCTGCCTGGGTTGGCATGATCCAGCCAGTAAAACCCACCTGTCCCTGGGGGACCCCAGTAATGGGGTGCTGTGTGTGGGCTGGACTGCTTCAGTGCAGCTTTCAGTGGGACTCAAGGGCGTGTGATCAGTGTGTGTGCGCACCGTGCATTCATGAAAAGGTTTCGCTTCCCAGCAGGGACAGCATCAGGATGATGTCCCACTTCCTGTATTGGCTGTTGAGCATGGTCTGGCCATCCCTATGCCAGCAGCTCAACTAGCCTGAGGCCCGGCTGGTGGGAACCGTTTGCCTCCAGCACTCGAACGAGGCTGAGTGAAGTGCAGCCTTGGGTACCAGAGTGTGTATGCTGCAGTGGGAGGTGTGATCACAGCGTGGGTATGTGGGCCTCGCGTCAGCCCTGCTGGAATCTAACCTTCTCGGTCTTCCACGTGCTCCCTAGAGACATGGGGCTTTGCAACCTTGGAACTAAAAATAGCCCCACATTTAAAGCAACTAGAGGCCAATTTAGCCCCAGTCTCAAGCCACTAAAGCTAACTTACCCCAGGGATGAGTTTGGCCCTGTGCGCTACACTCAAACACCTCTCCAGCCAGTCTTGGGCCACAGCCCCACGTAGCGTCTGCACTCAAACCCGGAGGGTATGGCCACGCGGCAGGGCAGGCGTATCTGCACTCGCTTTCCTCTAGCGAGGCCGGGTCCTGAGAGGAGTGTCGACGTGGCAGCAGGAGCTAGCAACCACACTGTGGGGCCAGGCTCCTTGGTGGGCTTGTTCTCTGGTTGCTAGCCCGTACTGTCATCACCGCTGCGAGCTAGATTAAAGCTGGCATGGGTAGGCAGACCTATGCTCCAATTGTGCCTTCACTTGCAGTGTAGACCTACCCTCCGGTTACAAACCCGATTGCTTTCAAAGAGTCATATCATAGCCCCAAAACATCTTTTCTACAATTTGGATGATTCAGCTGCTAGCCACTGATGTCACTAAACGGTTCCATTATACCATAAAACATCTACAGTCCATGGTGACATGAATGACTGCTGTTAGCAGAACTCAGGCTCTCCGGGAAATAATAGTGCAGATGTTTCCCTTCTCTCCCGTCCCACTTGCCTTCATGCCGTCCTTGCCCCAACCAAGTTACCCCGTCCCAGGGTTCAGCCTCTTGCCTTTCGGGCCGGTGCATGTTCCTTTTTATCGGCTTCTCTAGCCCAACTCCAGGCGATGTTTGCAGAGGCAGCTCCCAGCTGTGGAGTGGGCTGGAAAACTACCCTGTGGCTCTTGCCTGTGATCAGGAGTGTGTGTGTGGGGGCGGGGGTATGGGACCCTGGAACAAATGGAGCCTCGGGGGCCTAACCTGCATGAGAACAAACAGTTGCCCAAATGCGCTGCCTGAGCCAGCAATCGACCGGACCAAAGGCAGCCTCGCTCTAGGGCCTGGGCTGAGCTGAATCCTTCTACCTGCTCTGGCTGATCGGCTGCTGTTCAGCTGCCAGTGTTTGGCCTGCAAATGGATGGTTCCTTGGCCTTTGATGCTAATTGCTACAGAGCTCCCTTTAATCCCTCCTCTCTCTTGTTCCCCGGGCATCTGCTCTGTGCAGGGAGGAGGCAGGGCTTGCTCCACCATCCGCCTGGCTGCCATCTGGTTCTTCCCAGCCTCCTCCTGCTTCCAATGAGCAGAATCTTTAATGAGTCTGTGGCCTCAGCCACAGGGCGTGAGGGAAGTGGCATAACCCCCCCGCCCCTTGTAGATGCAATTAATAGCAAAGCTTTTGTCTGCTCCCTCCCTCCAGGCTCCAGCTGTCCAGCGGCTGGGGGTGGGGGCGGCTAACAGGAGTGGAGTTCTAATTACCAGCCCCCAAGAACACCAGGGGCCGTCCTGCAGGGAGATGTGGTGAGACGGGAGCACAGAGTGGGTCGGGGAGAGGATTAAGGATCCACGAGAAAGCAAGAGCAGAGGGCACGCTCATCCGAGCAGAGCTGGGGAATACAACACTGAGGCTGGGGGGATGGAGCTTCCTCTCCCTCCACCCCCCACTGTGCTGCCTCTTTCTGATTTCTCTGCCTCCCCTCCCCCCCAGGTCCATCTGCCTCTCTACTGGATCCTCTAATCAGGTGCCCTGAGTGACATGTGCTTGGAGTAATAAAACTACTTCTGTCCATTCATCATCCCCTGGGACACAAGCTCAGCTTCTCCATAGGCCTCTGGCCCTTCGGGTGAATCAGGGCCTGCAGATACAGCCTGAATCCCTGGCCTCCTGGGCCATTGTTGGCTCAGGATGGTGGGCAGGGGAACAGCTCCAGGTACTGATATCATCAGGGTGGATCAGTTCTAGATCCAGTCAGCTGGTGGGGGCAGACTTCTGAAAGTCCTCACCCTCTCCTGAGCAAATATTTCACAGCAGCTTAATTGGCAGGAGCAGAATTGCCGTGGTACCCGAGGGCTACCCCAAAAGAGCCCAGTGAATACTGGGGTAGCAACTGGCCTGATTGAAATCCCATGGGAGCCTGCTTCTAGGCAAAGATCAGCCACACAAGGGAATATTTAGAGCAAAAAGAATAACTTGCACAGATGAGCAAAGGGTTTTAGGATGAGATTTTCAGAAGTGCCTTTAGGAGTACAAGTCCCCTTGCCTTTCAGTGGGATGTGCCTTTGAAAATCTCACCCTTTGCCTCTTTGTTTGTCTGTGAACAGGTCAGAATTGCTTTGAATTTATTTGATCAAAATAATTCATTTTAATGTACTTATTTGTAAGTTGCATGACCAGTTCTCTGGAAGGATGTCTAAACCGTGTTGCTGAGTTGTTGGGTATGTCTCTTACCTAATTGGCTGAGTGCACAAGTGATGTCTGAATGAATAAATGCACAAAGGAATTTTAAAACTCAGACTGTGCAAATATTCATATGGGGCAGCTTTGAAGTTTGGGTCTCCGTGAACGTTCATTCTGGTAGAATTCAATCGTACAGATGATTGCAGAAAGCAGACATATGTGACCAAAGCAAATTCATTTAAAAATTGAATTGATCGCTGCTTACGAACACTAACTCAGCGCCGGTGAAGATGGGTGGAGGGGGTAATAATGGCACCATAGTAGGAGATTAAAAGGTATTATGCCATGGTCCTTGAGCTAGACGATAGATGATATATAGAGCTCAGAGATGTGTAATTGGGTAGGGGATGAATCAAGGGCAGCTCTAGGCATTTTGCTGCCCCAAGCACGGCAGGCAGGCTGCCTTCAATGGCTTGCCTGTGGAGGGTCCGCTGCTCCCGTACTGGGGCCTGGAGCCGCCTCTGGTATGAATGTAGACAGGGAGATACTAAAAGGGTGTGTTGGGTGCTGTATTGTCCTGTCTAGAAAACTTCTCACCTTGCTAACACAAGTTTTTCTCCAATGGTATTAGCACACTGGGAGCTGTAGTGTAGCCACGTCACTGCCATTTCATGAAGCCCTGCTCAAGAGCAAACATAATGTGGATCTAAAAATGGTTACCATTTACATGAGGTCCCCCAGTGTTGCAAACACAGCATGGAGCTGAAGCAGTGTTAGCAATGTCAGACAGGGCTGGCGGATGACAGCTGAGCTGCCTGTGTGGCCAAATGGGGTTCAAAGAGTTTGGCTGGACAGGATCACACTCTGCTAGGACATGTGCTGGCCTAGCTCCCTGCCAAGCTAGAGTCCCGCTTTTCTCTTACGACAGGTTGACCTTGTCCTCCCACACAGGCTGGCCAGAGCACTAAAGCCGCCCTTGGCTATAACTTCCCCAGGGTGTGACTTGGCTTCAGTGGAATTACATCAGCAGGGCCGCCCAGAGGATTCAGGGGGTCCGGGGCAGAGCAATTTCGGAGGCCCCTTCCATAAAAAAAAGTTGCAATACTATAGCATATTGCCCCACTTGTTCCCCCCCCCTGAATTTGGTCCCATGATGCCCTGCTGGAACAACAATCATGCCAGGGCAGTGACGTAGTTACGGGTTCTTTCCTTGTTGCTGACTCTGCCTCCTGCTGATACCAATCTTGTATGTTTCCTTTTGGAGCTAACGTGTGCCTAGACTTTGATATCTTCACCACTGTGATAGCAGGTAGGAGGAGGAGCCCCAGGGCTGGGGAGAGTCCCTGCCCCACGGCAGATGCTGTGCCAACCCTTGAGTTGTTTTTAGGTGGGTTTCTTTTGTAGTCCAGTAGAATCCTCCAGTGTCTGTTTTACATTCAGGGGATGGAGACGCTTATAGGGACCTGGAAAAGGTCATGGAAATGTCACCAGTTGAGGGGTCAGCAGAGAGGCTGGAAATGCAATGATTAATGACCGAAGTGGCAGTGTATTTGGAAGAAATTGAAAACAGACCCGTCACAATGGAGTCCATTTAAAGTGCTACAAAAGCTGCTCGGTTGCCTTGCCTGTTAATTAGTAAATGTTCCTGCTTTAATAAGGTCTCTTTACATGACTCATTCATTCTTAGCGCTAATAAAGTAAATAACAGCATAGCTTCTAGTGAAATATGGCACTCGGGAAAAGTATTTCCTCCACAGCTGCTAGATAGAAGGCAATGGGCCTGCTTTTCCTCTTGCTGGTATAAATCTGTTGGCTTCGGATTTACTCTGAGGAGAGGAGCTCAGACCTGGAACATATAGGGCAGGAAGTGGAAATAGAGGCCTATGTGGAGAGTTTATCTGCCTCTAACCTCTGCCTAAAATATTCAGGGCCAGATCCTCAGCTGGTATAAATCATCGCAGGTACATGAACATCATTGGAGCCGTGCCCATTTCTCATCCTTGCTGCAAAATGAAAACTACCGATTTTTTTTACAGCCTGATCCTCTGATCCATTGAGGGGTCGAAAGTCCCAGGGGAGTTATGACAGCTGAAGGAGCTCTGTGTCATGCAGGAACTGAGCCTTTCTGGCCAACACCTGATCTCTCATCTCAGTGTTTTCTGGACAGGGAAATAGAGGTGGTGGCCAGAGAAGGTTTCAGGATCTAAAATGCAGGGCCAGATTTTACAGCCACCCTCTCCCCATCCCCCAAAGCCTGCGGGATTTTGGATCGCCCCAGTATAGAGGCCATTTGCAAACACTGGATCCAGGTTTGGAATTCAAATGTTCTCAAAGAACTTTGGGTATATTTGGATTGGGAAGCTGACTCTGCTCCGAGTAAAGACGTATGATGTGCTCACCTGCATCAAGGTTTTATGATGACATTCACCTGGTGTTGGGGTTTATACAGACTTCATACTCTTGGCCTTTGGGCTGAAAGTTTTTCTTTAGGGTTCTTGAATCTGGACCTGGTTTCAAACATCCCTGGGCTGCTTTATAGCCGTGCACTGAAATGTTGCAGAATCTTGTGTTGTGCCTTATGTGAAACCAGATTGCTCATCAGTTTGAACCATTCTGAATTCAGAGCCAAACCTGAAACTCAGGAGCTGCAATCCCCGTGTGGATCAGAGCCAAAGGCAATATTTGCACAAGCCTTGGCCAAGCAAAACAGCTGAGTTTCACTAGGGTCAATGTCTGTGTTCACTTTCTTTGTTCACAAACACTTTACCTTGACGGTGGGCTGCGGGTACGACAATAATAGGAGTGTTAAATATCCATGGGCACAGAGAGAACATGGGTATGATGCTGTGTCATTCTGTAACATGTTCCTACTATAACCTATCTGACAAACCATTGCAGATGCTCAGATACCATGGGAATAAGCCCAGGATGGACATATAGACAGACCTTCTGAATCTGTGAAAATGATGCCTTTACAGATGGGAATGAACTGGATCCACAGAGCCAAAACCCCTGAATTCTGGAGGATGTGGCCAGGGCCGCCCAGAGGATTCCAGGGGCCTGGGGCCGTCGGCGGCAGGCGGCTCCGGTGGACCTCCCGCAGGTCCCGCGGCTCCGATGGAGCATCCGCAGGCGTGCCTGCGGGAGGTCTACCGGAGCCGTGGGACCGGCAAGCGGCAGGGTGCCCCCTGCGCGGCGAAATGTCTAGAGCTGGCCCTGTTTGGCGGCGGGGCGCCCCCGCCGCGGGTCTTCGGGGCACTTCGGCAGTGGGTCCCGGAACGGAAGGGCCCCCCGCCACCGAATTACCGCCGAAGATCGGGTTGCACTTCAGTGGCAGGTCCCGCTTCGGCGGTAATTCACTGGTGAGGGGTCCTTCCGCCCTGGAGCGGAAGGACCCCCCCGCCGGCAAAGACCGGGAGCGGAAGAAGCTCCAGGGCCCGGCCCCACAAGAGTTTTCCGGGCCCCCTGGAGCGAGTGAAGGACCCTGCTCCAGGGGCCCTGAAAAACTCGTGGGGGCCCCTGCGGAGCCCGGGGCCTGGGGCAAATTGCCCCTCTTGCCTCTCCCCGGGGCGGCCCTGGATGTGGCTCAAAGTCCAGATCCAAACCCAGCGCTGAACTGAATCCAGTTCCTCTTTATAGTGGATCATACCAGCACCTCAAATGCAGTCACACATACCCCCCCCCCGATTGAATTTGGGGGCTTAGTAGAGGGTTGTAAATGTTCACACATGGATGTGAATTCTACCATGTCTACTCAGTGCTAATTACAAGGCGAAGGCTTGTGAGCAGAGCTAGGAACAGCAGACAAGGAGCTGATGCAGGGGAGCTGGGACTGAGGACCAGTGTGAGGAGCTGACCAACCATTCCCTGGTTGCAAGCAGCAGGGAAAATGTGGGTTTTGATCATGTCTTCAAAAGGGGGATGGGGAGTAAATGAGGTGGAAGGAGGCAAAAGAAAAATCCACTGGCTGGGTAGAAAATTAGTGTCAAAGGCAGGAAGGAAACAGACTCAGCAGTTGATATAAATATTTGATTTCACCCTTGAATAAAGCTGTTTACAGACATTCCTCCTAGTGCAGGCGAAACAGTAGCAGCAGAAACAGCTGGTGCTTCCTCCAAAACCTGCAGTTTATAGACCCAGCCCCAGGACAGGCTCTGAATTTCAAATGCCCAAAGGTTGTGTGTGTATGTAGAGGAGAGGTGGATAAAGCCTGTTCTAAGGAGAAGTGCCCTGTGCAAACCTGGTTTTGGGATTCCAGTTGTAACCTGAGCATTATTCAGGGCAGGCGTGCTGGCTCCTCCAGGCAGAGCCAGTCCAAAGCAGCCAGCCAGGCAATGGCTGAACATGGTAGGGTCCCCTGCCTGCCCCATAGCCATGAACTCAGAAGTAGCATCCTGCTAGACAAGGGCTGGATGCTGCAGGCCTTAGAGAAGGCTACAGCTACAGCTCTGGCACCTCTCTGAGGAAACACAGGCTGGTTTGCAAAGCCAAGCTGAGCAGATGAAATGAAGCTAGCAGAAGGCCTCGCTTTATCCCATCTTTGCACAAGAGCAGGCTGTTTGACTGCGAGCCCAAGTCTCCGCTAACCAGCCTCTGAACATCTGTCACTTGAATAGCTCACAGGCTCTTAAAGGGGCCCTCCAGCGAGCTGCTGCTTTTCTCTGCCCTGCTCCCTACCCCCAGTCTCTGCTTTTAATCCCCAGTGAGTTAAATGGCAATTCAGTGGGTTCTCCTTAAAGGTATTGGGGGGTTGGTGGGCTGCAAAGAGCATGTTGTTACAACTGGCTGCTGGCTCTTCCTGGCCTACAGACTCGATCCTACCATGGCCGCTCTCCCAGCCCTCCTGTTGTCTCTTACGCTCCCTCAGTTCAAGCTGGATTGCGAGTTCTTCCGGCCAGGGCACTGGAGGCTGTAGGTGCTATGGCTAAACATAATATCCTACTTGAAACACAGGATTTATTTAAACAATCCGTCCCTTCCGGTGTCCCCAGGCGCTAGTGCTCTGTGGGGACGGGATCTCTTGCCTGGAACGGTGCAATTCGACGGCCACCAGCAGGCTCAGCCCAGGTTGTGTTTGTTTCCTGCCTTCATGTGTGGCGGGTTCTTCCCTGTGTGTGTTTACCCCGCCCTGGGTGACATGTGGTCTCCTCTGTACTCTAGCTGGTGCATGAGAAGTACTGCCTCAAAAGGAAGGGGAGCAGGAGCTTAGAGCTCTGGCTTTAGGAATGGGCAGGCCTGGGTTAAGGTCCCTGCTCTGCCACTGGCTCCCTGGGCTGCCTTGGGCAAGTCACTTAGGCTGGGGTTGCCAAAGGCACCTAAGGGAGATTAGCACCCGACTCCCTTCAGCACCAGAGCCCTCTGAATCTAAAAGCACAAGTCTCTTCCCCTGAGCGAAAGAGCCTGGAACTGTCACTAGCCTGCGCACACCGCGAGGGGGAGATGTTGGAGGTGGCGCGGGGTTTCACGACTCTGCCTGGGTGGCTGGTGCCGGAGTGCGAGCGATCCCCTCTTGGGATCCGTCCATGCTGTGACTGACGGGAGCTGTTGTTCTGTCCTGCCAGAGCTCGCTGTTGGGAGCCTTTGGGGTTGCTCTGGGCAGGCTGGCTGCCCCAGCAGTCAGGTGCCAATGAGGGGAATCTGCCCAGCTGGCTAGGGGCGGGGAGAAGGGCGACTGGACCCCAGGGGATTGTCCCCTGCGGACAAGAAGCAGTTATGAGGGGAGGCCTTGAGAGTGAAGAGGATGTTGGCCACATCCCGTATCCACTCCTCCATATGGGCTGGGCTTTAATGTCCAAGGTGCTGCCTGGCAGGCGCAACGCCAGCATGACATCACTGCAGGGAACACTACTTGAGCACTGACCGTTACTGTCCTGGGGCAAATCCTCCCTCCTCAGGCAGGCTGCCTAGGGGGCCCCTTGCTGGGACCCAGTGGGGTTCAGCAGTGCAGAAAGGGAGGGAGCTGGAGTGTGCCGAGGCCCCACAGAGGCCAGCTAGCGAGACTTGCTGCAAAGCAGGGATTGGGCAGGGAGAAAGCGAAGCTGGGGTCGGAGCAGTGAGTGCTCCACAGATCCTACAGCCATCGCGTATGCAGCATGGTGGCTACTCCAGCAGCCATGGCCGGCGAGGGGAAGATCCTTCCCCTCAGCACCCAGCCCAGCTGCTGTGACTGTGCTCTGGGGCCAGAGTGTTGGCTGTGCGAGTGTGTTCCTGCATCGGTGGAAAGTCAGTCACCAGGTTGGGTTACAATGACTGCTGTTCAGGAGAGTTCCTGCTCGGGGAACCACCATGTCTGGGTGGGCAGAGTCCCATTGCTCCCAGACAAGGGGGTTGTGTGCCAGCAAAGGGCTGGGACAATGGAAAGAGGCCTGTGAATGGAATTTGCGGATTAGTTTGTTTCTCCGTGGAAGCGGTTTTTGTACTGCGCTGGGTCTCTCACGCCAGCAGGCTCTGGTGCCTTTCCTCTCCCATCCTCCGCTGCTGGCAGGGGCCCATGCATCCCCTCCCCCTTTCCATGTGCACGCCCATGGCGGCATGAATGACAGCTGTGCCCTGGCGGCTGCTGGGACTGCCAGTGTCCATCACGTTGTTTGAAAAGCCTTGCCTGGGCCAGCACTGGGGAGACCTGAGCATGCCAACTGCCTCCTGTTGTGTCGGGTGCTGCTTGGGGGATCTCAGCTCTGTCTGCTGCAGTCTATGTCCTGAGGTCAGCTCTGGTCCTCCATGTCATTCATCCCCTCCTCTGCCCAGCGGAAAGTGAGGCATTATCTGTGCCTTTGGAGTCACACGGCACATTACTGGGGCCAGGCGTGAAGTGCTGTGCTGGGCAGTTGCAACCGATGTAAGTCAGGGCATAGGGATCCCAGCAGGGCAATATGTTCAAATGCTGCACTGATGGGCCCCACTGTAAGACACCTGGGTAAATAACGAGACCTACACAGATGTGATTAGAAATAAGAAGCTGGCCCCAACTCAGCGTCTCCCACTGTGGAGGCCAAGCCAGGAGTGTACGTGTGGGGGAGACTTTATTCAACAGGAAAGAAGAAATAAACCAACGTGAACCGTATAAAGGGCAGAATGAACAGAGCATCCCCGGTTAGCTGTTACTTAGAGCTCTGGGTAAGAGCTTAGTTAAGTGCAAAGGCAGCTAATTCTTGCCCCTCACATGCTGTCCTCTTAAGGGCCCAGTGAGAGGAGGAGCATGTGTGAGGTGAAGGCCCAGGGTGCTGCGTACCTGTGAGCCTCTCTGGGCTGGGAAAGCCCCTGGCATGCTGCAAGTCCTACATAATAAATACTGCCAGTGATGGGGCTGCAGCTGGTTGTTAGGGAACTTCTGACTGTTGCCTCAAATGAGAGGGCCGTGCTGTGTAGGGAAACCACAGTCCCTTGTGTCTCTTCCCCCACCTGCCCTGAGATGTTTGTTTTTCAGCAGTCTCGGCAGTTAGAACCAAAGCTCGCCTGTGAGTTCCCATCCATGGACCGGCAGCCCATTGTGCTAAGCATCCCAGGCACGAATAGTGAAAGGAGTCCCAGCCCCAGAGAGCGGACTCCAGGGCAGGCGCTGACTCTCACTAGCTGAATATCCAGGGCCCCGATCTCCGCTGGTGCCTCTAAACGCGTCTATAATACAAGTAATTCCCACTCTGAGGCTGCAATCTTGGCAGCCTCACAGAGGCTAGGATCTAACTGAAGACACCGGGAGCTCAGCCTGAGTAAGGATGACAGGACTGGGTCTGAAGATCCTGCTCTAATACTCGGGGAGTAAGGTTGCCAGGACCTTGCTCTCTGTATTCTTGCCGTGAACTCCACAAACCTTCAGCTGGCAATTTAGTTCCCTATTTGGCCTGATCCTGAAGTTAAACCCCCTCTGATGGCCACTTAGCTGTCACTCCACCATTCCCCCGTGTTTTCCCTTTCCATTCTGCTGCATCTCCGAGTAGTAAATTTCATTATTAATTTTTTAAAAATATAAACCTATCGAAGGCAAACCTGGCACGGCTAAAATTAAATCAATTCAGGCATGGCTGCCCTTTCCTTTCCTTTCCTTTCCTTTCCTTTCCTTTCCTTTCCTGTTTTTTTTCTTTCCTGGCTGCTGAAGCTCTTAATCGTTTCAAAGCTGGAAAGTGCCATTAAACGAAGCCTGTGGTTTTTTTTTTTATTGCTGATTCATTGTCATTCTTCAGCCCTGCACTGAGAAAGCAAGAGTCCTATAGCGCAGAGACAACCAGACAGTTAACGTAAAGGACGCTTGTATTTTGGGGCCCCAGTGATATTTGAGACCTACAAGTAGCCGTAAAATGATCTTCTATTACAATAACACCCGCAAGCCTCCGCTGCAGTCAGGGCTGTATTGTGTTCGGAGAAAAGATGGTTTAACGATTAGGGTCACTAGCCTGGCACCTAGCAGTCAGTGGTTTAAGTTCCCTACTCTGCCACAGATTTTGTGTGTGGCTGGGCAAATCACTGAGGCGACATCTATCATTGGAGCAAGGGGTGTGGTTCTAGCTCGTGCGAGTGCCTGGAAAGTAGCAGTGTAGCTGCAGCAGTGTGGGGGGTGGTGAGCAGCAGTGTGGGCTAGCTGCTCTGAGTACAGACCTGCCCGTGGGTCCGTACTCAGGGCCGCTAGCCCATGCAGCTACACTATTTAGTGCAAGTAGGTCTGCGAGCTGGACTCTCAGCCCTAGCTCCAGCTGTAGACACGTAGAGTCGCGACACTGCATGCCAAGCTAGCATGGCTATAAGTAGCCGTGTAGCCAGTGAGGCTTGGCTTGGGCACGTAGGGTACCCTCTACGCCAGCACCCCCAAGATGTATACTCAACGTGGCTTTCTGCACTCTCAAGCCATGCCTTCTACATCCACACCGCTGGGTCCTGCTGCCTCCCCACTGCTGGAGCCGCAGGGAAAGACTTCCTCGGTGGACAGGCTCTGGCACGTGGGAGGCAGTGGGGAAAGGCTCCAGAGAGCTGTCTCCCCGCCAGGGCCAGCACTTCCATTTAGGCGGCCTAGGCAATCGCCTAGGGCGCCAGGATTATTGGTGGGCAGCGTTTTGCCGGAGGGGGCGGCAGGCGGCTCCGGTGGAACTGCCGCAGTCGTGTCTGCGGATGGTCGGCTGCTCACGCGGCTCTGGTGGACCTCCCGCAGGCACGACTGCGGCAGCTCCACCAGAGCCACGGGAGCAGCTGACCGTCCGCAGCCACAACTGTGGCAGCTCCACCGGAGCCGCGGGACCAGTGCGCAGGGTACCGAAATTGCCATGCGCTTAGGGCGCTAAAACCCCTAGCGCCGGTCCTGCTCCCCGCTGCTGGAGCCTTTCCTGCCACAGGTAGCAACACACCTCAGTAACAAGTGCGAACACAGCCTGCCTTTAGCTATGTCTATGTACCCTACATGCCGCAGCAAGTGTAGACAAGATATTAATTGCTCCGCGCCTCAGTTTCCTACTTGTACAATGGGAATAGCACTGCCCTACTTCACAGGGGAGTTGCAAGGATAAATGTGTTAAAGGTTGTGAGATTGCAATGGGGCCCATATAAGTACTGAGGTTAGGCTGGGGTAGGCACAGTGTATGTGTTAAACAGGCATGACCACTGAAAGGTAGGCGAGCAAAAGGCAGGCACAAAGAAGTGAAGAGATGTTGCCCTAGGACATGCAGCAGATCAGTGGTGGAACTGGGAATGGAACCCAGGTCACCTGATGCCTTTGGACTACTTGGCCCCTCCCATGTTCTAGTGAAGATGCGTTTATAAATAGTTTATAAGGGAATAATGACTAATCGATGTTTGAATAAATGGTTGATGATTACAGGTTGTTAGGATCCAGCAGGTGAGTAAGAGACTTTTACCCATCTGTAACACCGTCTCCTGATGGTGCTTATAGCCATCAATAGTTCATACTACTTATGGCTGTAATGTGCTTAGAACATCTTCTGATTAATTAAACCTTTATACACTACTTATAAATGCATCCTTCAAGTTAAGGGTGACTACATGGGAAAGCAAATTTAAAGGCATGTCCAGATTGGAAGCCCTAGTCTGAACTCCTTGACTCTGCAAAGTACTGGATCTGAATCTGCCATGTGGGATTGGTTTCTGGTCAGACCCCAAACTCATTGGGGGTCGGTTTTCTTTCAGGGTCACTTGTAGCTGAAATCTCCCAAGATTAGCTGCTCTGACAAGAATCTTGCCATTCAGGGCCCAAAGTCTCCAGAGATCAAGATCAGATTTTGACTTTATCAGAGTCTAATCCAAGATCAAGCCCTACCCTTGATTTGACCTCGGACCCAACCCAGTCCTTCCCCAAACCACAACCTAATCTATATCTGCACTCTGCTTCCTTGATGCATCTCCACTCAGAACAGAAGTTGCTCGAATAATTTCACACCCGTTTAGCTCTTCAGATTTGTCAGTACTGCCCACAGGAAATGTTTACCACATCCACCAGCCAGGTAAGGACAGGCTGTCACTCGTGCGTGGCTCTGTCCTTTCTTTACGAGCTTACCTAGAGATCATAGTAGACAACGAAGTTCTCTTCTGCCCTGCGGCATTGTAGAGGGAGGTGCTGCTGGGGTCTGTTCTTGCTCCCACCCCTCCATTCCCGTACTGTGCATGTGAGATGGGTGGAGCAGAGGGAGATGGTTCATGCCACTGAGAAGGTTCAATGGACTTTGATGAGACCTGGGTGCTCGGATGCCATGGTAATGAGCACAGTATAAAAACGGAAAGACCAATGAAATGAAGAGCTGGCTAAGGAGCCAGCCAGATGAGATCAAGATGCTACTGGTATAGTCTGAGGGAAGCAGTTACAAGCACAGAACATTCATTATTTAACCACATTTCGGGGAAGCAGACTTTCCCCACTTACCCACTTGGCGCTCAGTACTGATGTAATGGTGTTACATGGGAGCAGAGTAATGAATGGATCATTCTGCATGCCCCTGTGAGGCTAAGCAGTTATGGGCTAGATTCAGTGTAGGTTCAGGCTATCAGCTTCCATGGCAAAATGCCGGGAGGCAGCTGGTTTGGCAAGCCTCTGCCTGTGGGGACTCTATAATTACCACAGTGGTCAGCATGGCCTGAATGCCTAGACACGCGGAGATGAAGTGCCCAGGGGAACTCAGTTGCTCCCAGGTGCGGAAAACCCCCAGCTGGTGCCCCCTACAGAGCAGCAGCATATTGCTCCTCCTAACCCGGCCAGGTCAATCTGTATTAGAGACAGATTTATTATCTACAGGCCCCTCATGACTGTCTGTCTCGATGACCAAGATCCATCAGGGATAAATGTGGCCCACCATGTTTAAAATCAAATCTTATTTGAGACACGTGAATTTGTGTCACCAAACGCGACACATCTGAAATAACGGACTCTGCAGACTGAGCAGCCACCCTCCCTTGGCGGTGCAGCTGAAGCTGAATCAGCTCTATCCCCCCAAGCTGCAAAGAAAAGGGGTGCAGGGCGGGTGAGGCTATAACACGAGGAACTGAAAGCATGAGAAGTCCTGAAAAGGATCATTCACTAGTTAAAATACAAGCCTGATGGGAAAGGGCAAATGTATCTCCCTGAAATAGATGAGCTGTTCAGAGCGGAAATTGGAAGCAAATCTGGTGAAAGGTGGGTTGTTGGTTTTTAATCAAGATCCCCTAGGTAAGATCTGGGGAAATAAAGGGGATTTTTTGAGAGAACCATCCATGAAGAACAGCTATATTATTTAAAAAGAAAAGTCTCCTCAAAGGAGCAGCTATTCTGTTGGAAGGACTACAATTATATAGCGCTCCCTGAAAAGCAGCTTCTATTGAGGCAAATGATGAGCAGGGAGGCCATTTATCTTGAGAAGGAACAGGAAGCAATATAGAAACCAAGCAGGCAAAGAGAGAGAAACCAAAGAATTTAGTACATGGGCTTTCTGGAACCACCACTACAGAGCCTCCACAGTCTTTATTCTTTCTGGGGGGCCAAGTGGCATATTGGGCAGGGTCTTTTAGATGAGCTCTTACAAACAGAAACCCTGTCTGCTCTTCCTAAATAGCTAGGTTGGCTGTGGTCTAGTGGGTGGAGCACAGGCCTTCGAGTTAGGGAAGGCGGCTCTGTTCCAGGCATGCTTACTGGCTGGCTCAGGACTGACCGTTCTAAGTTTCTGGCAGTGTTTGGAATCCGTTTCCGAGACTACCAGGTTCATTGACATGGTTGTGTCTAATGCAGACACAGCCTTACTTCGTGTGTCTCAATTACCCCACCTTTAAAATGGGGACAATACTGTGCCGCCTTCCCTTTGGAAGCTGAGGATGAAGGATGTGACGTACGAGTGTGGAGTACTGAAGTTCATATGGCATTTTTTTTCAAAGGAGTAGGAGCTTGTCTTGTCCTTCTAGGCCAAATCCCCCCTCCCCAGCCCCAGTGTTGGCACTCGCTCTGTGTCTGTTTGGAAAACCCTTTGACATCCCGAGAGCTGCTGTGAAAATGGGGAATATTGTATAGTGAAAAGCAATCACTTCCAATACTTTCTAGAAAGGCAACCTGTACAGGTGGCATGCCTTCCCTTAGCCGCTGTGCCTGCTTCTCGACACTTCACACCTCTCCCTTTAGCTACTCAGTGTGAGGGAAATCCATCCACTACTGAAAAAATTGATATAAAGGAGTAGGAGGGAAAAACAAACAAAAACAAAATGTCCCCAAATAGCCAAGCCAAAAATAAAGAAAAGAGACAAGTTTCCATAGGTGCAGTAGCCAAGACTGCAGGTGGGTCATTCAGATGCCCATTAACACTAACCCAAAGCACCATTATGCTCAAGAATAGGCTCTAAAAGGAAAGGATCCTGTAAGAAGACAGTGTGATAAGGAATGGATTGTGGGGTGTGTGTGTGTGTTGCAGCACTCTAGTGGGAAGGGATGGGGTTAGTCTGTTGCGAAAAAAACATTTTCTCCACTGGCTGAGCTAGTGTGGCTGCACTGCTGGGCTGAGTGGCTGGTTCTGAGTGTGAATCTCCATGATTTCCAGGCCTAATATGATCAGTAATCATAACATCTGGATCTTCCTAATCAATCAGGGCTTGTTGCAAGTGTCTTGTCAAGTCTAGGGTGGGGGAGGTTGACTGACATACGATTTTATGTCCTGTTATTTTCAGTAAATTATCTGGAAGTGCAGCCCTTCCCCTTTGGATACAAGATGACCCTTGGTTAATATGGATAATAGAGCGTGTGGCTTGGATGAATAGCTAGGGAGGATCGTCCCTTTTTTGTTGTACCTTGACAACATGAGTGAAGTTGGGCATCAGTGAGGTTCACAGAACAAACCTGACAGGGTCCCTGTTTGCCATGCCTGGCTGCCAGTTTCTCCCATGCAAAGTACAGAGCCTGCTCACACCAACCTGAAATGACAGAGCCAGCTGAGGACATAAGTCTTTCATGAGCATCAGGATGTCCGGTGCCTGAATCCCAGGCAGCCTTCCTCTGCAGACGCCATTTACCAGTCAGAGCTCTGGGGTTTTCAGTCGCATCTCCTCACATGAAGCTTCCAGGGCCCTTGAGCTCCTTAGTTTAACAGGAAAGAGCAACCTGTCCACTAAATGAACAATGGAGTAAAAATTCTGGGCTTTAGCCTGCAGGACTCAATGAGAGTGAATATATCCCCCCTCTCTTCTATCCAGTTTTGCCTGTGCAGGGGTAATAAACAATACAGCGTTGCCTAGAGACTCAGGCCTGGTCGACACTTAAGTTTTGCTGGCGTAGCTTTGGCTGGCAGGAGTATGGAAAAAATCAACCCCCTAATGGGCATCTCTGTGCCAGCATAAGCCCTAGTGTAGGTGCAGTTAGATTGGCAAAAAAGTGCTCTTGCCACTTCAGCTTATTTCATTCGGGGAATGGTATCAGCTCTGCTGGCCAAAGAATCTTTAGCTGGGATAAACTCCATTAGATGGGTTTGCTGGTGCAGCTCGGCCAGCAAACCCATTCTACTGCAGACAAGGCCCGAGAATGGGACGCTTACAACAGTAGAAATCCAGTCGTCCATCACCTTGCCCCTTGTGTGGCCATTTACACCAGTGCAAACCGAATGCAAAATGTTGCCACCCTGCTGTGGAAATGTTTTATGCTGCTTTGCCATCGGTGTTCTGGGAAGGCGCAAGCTGCAGGGCAGCAGAAAATCTGGTTCCCACCGTGTCTCTTGAGCCTGCTGAAAATTTGGCTGTGACATTTGGAGGGCAGCCAGCCCCCAACTTCCCCTCTGCTTCTGTGAAACTAGCAGATCCGAGTAGAAGGGGCAGTGTCACCTTCACAGCATGCTCCCCCTTCTCCAGCCTGTCTGGAGTAGCCTCTGTGGGTGAGCCACAGGGTTCCACTTTGCAGGTAGGGAGGGGACAGGCTGGATGATCCAGTCCCCTCGCCCAGTGACGCCTGCCATTACCGCACGGACGGCGATCAATGCCATTAACCAGGGCACAGCAGACAGGACCCACTTACATGGTGGCTGCTTTTGGAGCTACTCCCGTTTACTTCAGTGGGAGTTGCTTGTACATCAGAGATGGGCAAACTACGGCCCATGGGCCACATCTGGCCCGCGGGACCCTCCTGCCCAGCCCCTGAGCTCCTGGCCCGGGAGGCTAGCCCCTGGCCCCGCCCCTGCTGTTCCCCCTTCCCTGCAGCCTCAGCTCGTCCTGCCAGTGGCGCAATGCTCTGGGGGGTGGGGCTGCGAGCTCCTGGGGCAGTGCAACTGCAGAGCCCAGCGTGACCTGATCTCTGTGCTGCGTGGGGCACGGCTGCCTGTCCTGGTGCTCTGGGTGGTGCAGCTGTAGCGCCGCCAGCCACCTGTGCTCTAGGCAGCACGGTAAGGGGGCAGGGAGCAGGGGGGGTTGGATAGAGGGCAGGGGAGTTCGGAGTGGTGGTCAGGGGCCAGGAGTGTGGATGGGGTCATGGGGGTCAGAGGGTGGGGAACAGGGGGGTTGAATGGGGGCAGAGATTCCAGTGAGGAAATCAGGGATGGGGAGGTTGGATGGGGCATCGGGGCAGTCAGGGGTGGGGTTTCTGGGGGCAGTCAGAGGACAGAGAGCAGGGGGGCTGGATGGAGCAAGGGTCCCAGGGGGGCTGTCAAGGAACTGCGGGGGGTTGGCTGGGACAGGAGTCCTGGGGGGGCCGTCGGGGTGAGAAGCAGGGAGGGTCAGATAAGGGGCGGGGGCACAGCCTCCCTTAACTATCCCTCCATACAATTTCAGAAACCCAGTGCGGCCCTCTGGCCAAAAAGTTTGCCCGTCTCTGTTATTCATAGAGCAGCTGCCTAATTAGGCCCCCTGCTGCCTGCTCAGGCCTCGTCTGCTTCTAGCCAGCCACAGGGTCATGAGCTAACGAGCCTGTTGAGCCCTTGCTGGATCCCTACTCACACCCTGCCCTGGTTTTCTAGATTAACAGATTTCAAGCCCAGAAAGGGGCTGCTGTGATCATCTAGTAGCACAGGCCATAGGGCTGCCCCACAATAACTCCTGGAGCAGAGCTTTGGAAGGAGAAAAAAATCCAGTCTTGATTTAAAACTTGCCAGTGATGGAGAATCCACCATGGCCCTTGGTAAATTGTTCCCATGGTTAATTGCCCTCCCTGTTTAAAGTTGCACCTGATTTCCAGCCTGAATTGAGCTAGCTTCAGCTTCCAGCAGGGCTGGCTCCAGGGTTTTTTCTGCCCCAAGCAGCAAAAAGAAAAAGGAAAAAAAAAGCCACGATCACGATCTGCAGCTCTTCCACCGCTGCTTCAGTCTTCGGTGGCAATTCGGCGGCTGGTCCTTTGCTCTGAAAGGGAGTGAGGGACCCGCTTCCAAATTGCCGCCGAAGACCCGGACCTGCCACCCCTCGCCATTGGCTACCCCAAGCAGCTGCTTGCTGGGCTGGTGCTTGGAGCCAGCCCTGGCTTCTAGCCACTGGACTGTTAGACCTTCCTCTGCTAGACTGAAGAGCCCATTGTTTGTTCCCCAGGTAGGTACTTACACCCGGCAATCGAGTCACCCCTTCACCTTCTCTTTGTTACGCTAGCTCCACTGAGCTATGAGGCATGCCTTCTAAACCTTGTTGTTCCCTTCTTCATCTTCCAGGGTGTGTTGTGTTTATATTAACAACTGCAGTGGCGAGCAGGACAAACATGGATGGGTCCGAGGGTAAACTGTGGGTCCAGGCACCTCCCAGCTCTTGGTGAGTTAAGGTCCACGTCTGAAGTTTGAGTCTCTGAGAAGTAGGTATTTGAGCTCACACGGTGGCCTGGCAAAGCCTTGGCAGGACCCCAGCTGGTGAATGGCTGCAGGATCAAACAGTTGTCCCCTTTGGAATGAGCCGCCTTCTGACTGCAGAGGCAGAAGGAGTTAGAAAGCACCCCACCGCTCCAGGAGAAGGCCTAAGAACTGTCCTTGTTTGTATTATGGCCATGCCAGGAGCTCAGGGTTCCATCCTGCAAGGCACAGCACTAACCCAGTGAAACCCAAATTGCTGAGCATCTAAATAGACAAGATAGGTGGGAAGAGAAACAGAGGGCAGTGACTTACCCAAGGTTATTCAGCAGGGCCAGGATTAGAACCCAGGTCTGTCAACTCTCCATCCAACACCCTATATTCTCTAGTCCAATCTGCTTCTCCAGGACACCTTGTTGGAAGCTGTCACGAAGTCACCGGGCGATGCTCTGGAACTGCTCCCCACCAAGCCAGGCAGGACTTTGGGGAGCCTCCTCTCCCTTGGAGCAGACTTGTTCAGGGCAAGAAGCTCACACGGCTTCACCTCCTGAGTCTCTCCTTGGAGCATTCAGCATCCTCTGCCCCTCCGTGCGCTTCCTACAGCGAGTCCACCCCAGCGGGGTCCTGGGGAAGCCACCGGGTCCTGCACCCCCACTTTGCAGTCAGACGTGACTCTCAGCCAGCCAGTAAAACAGAGGTTTATTCGATGACAGGAACAGGGTCTAAAACAGAGCTTGTAGGTACAGCGAACCGGACCCCTCGGCCGGGTCCATTCTGGGGGGCAGTGAGCCAGACCCCTCACATCTGCCCTTCACTCTGGACCCCAGCCAGCTCCAGACTAACAACCCCCCAAGCCCCTCCTCTCTGCTCAGCCCCTTTCCCGGGCCAGGAGGTCACCTGATCCCTTTGTCTCCAACACCTTCAGCTGGCACCTTTGCAGAGGAGGGGCCCAGGCCATCAGTTGCCAGGAGACAGAGTGTCAGGCATTTAGGTGCACTGGCCCTTTGCTTTGCCAGATACTTAAGAACTGCCATGGGGACACTGAGGCACCAACACAGTATTCAGAGCAAACATTAAGAACATTCCTAGTTCGTCACAGAAGCACCAACTTAATTTGTTTCCATTGTTATCAAAGTAAGCCACGGTGTCAGACAGAGCAGCGCTGGGGCTGCTGATGTATTCACAGAGAAGACTGGCTGGCAGGATAGTACACACAGTTTCAAGGCTGTCTCATCTCTGTTGTGCTGTGTTCCCTCATTAATCACTCTATGAAAGGGGACCCAGACGCCTCGTGCCAACAGCAAATGTGAAATCTTTGTCATTGGCCACATCTCCTCTACTATACATCATCTCCTGTCCTCAGGGACGCAGGCGGGGATATCTTCATTTCCCTTCACGGCAAAGGTAAACCACAATAAAACGCTCAGTGCTCTGATGCTACGTATTCTAGCAGACAGATGTCAGGACTGATGGTATATGGGGCTAGTGGCTACGCTCAGAGCCGAGCACAGTGCAGGGCGGTGATAGGCAGGCTTCCTGCTTCCTCCAAACAGCTCCCCAACAGCCGTCACTCCTGTCCTGGGATACCCCTTCCATTCCACACCTGGACCCCCTAACTCAGCTGTGTGATTGCTTCCCACGCAGGGCCTTTCACAACCTCGTTATCCAGAACCTCACCCTATGCTGCTCTGATAGTGCTAACAAATAGGGCACCGTGGCTGTTTCCGAACAGGGCATTAGCTTCTCCTTTGATCACCTCCTGGTGCCCCAGTCTGGGCTTCTCTGGAGCAAATGTTCCTGGTGGCTGAGAATTAGACCAAATCCTGTGGCCCTTCAAAGGCATCCCTGTATTGGTGGCATCTCAGATTCTGTTCCAGGTGGGTCTAAGAATCCATGACAGGTTCCACTCTTTCCAGGGGCTGGATCGCAGTTCTGGAGGTCACCTGACTCTCCCTCTAGGATATAGAGCCCTCAGCTGTTTGATGGACTAGGACCCCACTGTGCTAGGTGCTGTGCAAATGCCAGAACAAAAAGACAGCCCCTCCCCCAGGGAGCTTCCAATCTTGGCTAATACTTGACGGTCACTGTCTGTGCCCACCTGGAGCTCTAGTGTACGCGCTGGCTGACACTGAGCAGTGTTGTGCCTGGGATTATAGCTCAGTGCTGGCAGGGCTGTCACACAGTGTTGTGTGTAAAAGCAGCAAAGAGTCCTGTGGCCCCTTATAGACTAACAGACGTTTTGAAGCATGAGCTTTCGTGGATGAATACCCACTTCGTCGGATGTGTTGTGTGTGAGACTCAAAAGAGCCCAGACTCTGCCTTAAGTTCTGTGGGGCTTTTTTGGATTTGTGATGTAATTCCCACACGCCTCCCCTGCTCGTGATAGGGATGCCAGTGTCTTGCTTTCCAAACAGAGCCCTGACATTGCCCCTAATCACTCAGCTCCCTGGAGGCCGTGTCCCTTGCTGGGCTGCAAATCTGCAAGTGTGATAGAATGGAGCCAACTCGGCCTTGTCACAAAATGAACAGAAAGAGAAATCCTGCAGGGCATTGCTGTACCTGCTGGGTCCACTTCTGCTGTCATCTGATTGAGGGCACAGTCCTCAGCTGCTACCAGCATGAGATTGTTTCTGTCTGCAGTGGAAATAAACAGACGCCTGAGACCGTGAGCAAGGCAGCCCTGGGTCAAAAGAACCCACAAGAGCTAAGTCTACTGTAATGCACAAAGCTAGGAAAAATGGCTGCAGGGCATCTGTTCCTGACCATTTTATCCAGTTCTTATGCTGACGGGAAAGTTCCTCCTGTAACTCAGACTCAGTGGTTTGGAAGGGAGCCCATGTGGAAGTGAGTCAACCCAAAAGGATTCTGGTGCCCATTTTTGGGGTGCGTCTGTTGGGCTGTACTGGTTGTGAACAATGGATCTTGCTCCCAGCTGAGCAGTAGCCATTGCCTTTTAGCCCACAGGCCTGGCCTTTGAGGGGCTGTTCTTTGTATTAGAAGGAAGGCCCTTCCTCACCAAACTGGTGATGGGAGACACTGTCGGTGTGTGACAGAGCTGGGTGCATGGCTCCATGGTTTTGCAGATGGCTGCATAATGCAGGTGCTAGTTGAGAGCTCTTTATGGAGCTGTGTCATAACTTTAGTCCCAGATTTGGACCTTAGCGTCCAAAATATGGGGGTTAGCATGAAAACCTCCAAGCTTAGTTACCAGCTTGGACCTGGTACTTGCTGCCACCACCCAAAAAATTAGAGTGTTTTGGGGCACTCTGGTCCCCCTGAAAAACCTTCCCTGGGGGCCCCAAGACCCAAATCCCTTGAGTCCAACAACAAAGGGAAATAATCCTTTTTCCCTTCCCCCCTCCAGGTGCTCCTGGAGAGATACACAGACACCAGCTCTGTGAATCCAAACAGAGTGACTCCCCCTCTCCGTTTCCAGTCCTGGAAACAAAAGTACTTTCCTCTTCACCCCGAGGAAATGCAAAATCAGGCTAGCAAATCCAACACACACAGATCTCCCCGATTTCTTCCTCCCACCAATTCCCTGGTGAGTGCAGACTCAATTTCCCTGAAGTAAAGAAAAACTCCAACAGGTCTTAAAAGAAAGCTTTATATAAAAAGAAAGAAAAATACATACAAATGGTCTCTCTGTATTAAGGTAACAAAATACAGGGTCGATTGCTTAAAAGAATATTGAATAAACAGCCTTATTCAAAAAGAATACAAATCAAAGCACTCCAGCACTTATATTCATGCAAATACCAAAGAAAAGAAACCATATAACTTACTATCTGATCTCTTTGTCCTTACACTTAGAAACAGAAGATTAGAAAGTAGAAACTACTTCTCCAAAGCTCAGAGAAAGCAGGCAGACAGACAAAGACTCAGACACAAACTTCCCTCCACCCAGAGTTGAAAAAATCCGGTTTCCTGATTGGTCCTCTGGTCAGGTGCTTCAGGTGAAAGAGACATTAACCCTTAGCTATCTGTTTATGACAAGCTGCCTGTTCTCTGAGCACGCTGGTGCCTTTGTAGGGACACGGAGGGAGTCATTTCCCTTCCACCATTACCATCAGGAATGTAAAGCCTCATCTGTGCACAGAGGATCTTTGCTGCTCTTGTAATGCTCTGCACACAGAGTCTTGTGGTAAGGGAACTTCTAACAGTTCAGAGAATCAGTCTGGAAAATCACCCAAAAGGTCATTTGCTTCCCCTGACCTTACCCAAAATATCCAACCCTCTTGGGTCATGTTAAGGATTTGGGACTCAAGCCCTGCATGGGAACGGCCAATGTTATCTTGGGGGATTGCCTCACCCCACATGTGCATGACTGCCCACAACAGCTACCTTCCATCGGAACAACAGAACTGTCGCAAAGGAGTCAGACCCATGAGCAGACACAGAACTCTCTCAGTACCCAGGCCGTGAATCTGGAACTCACTTTCTGAGGAGATGAAGATGGCCATGAACGTCCGAGCGCAGCACATGGTCTTATCAGCCACTCAGAGATCTGTCAGACCTGTACCAGCATTGGACTGTTCAGGGCATTGCTTTTAGCTGCCTCTGTTTGGTCACAGTCTCACAGCAATGTTGCAAAATATGCCATCTTGTCTGGCTAAGCCAGGCTTTCCTTAGACAGAAGGAAAAAGGGGAGAGAAAGGAGAAAGAAGTAAGGAAGGTAAAGAAAAGGACACACTGGAGCAAGGAGTGGACAAAGTCTCACATCCCGGGATGTGTTGGGAATTTAGCCAGAGCTGGTGGAAGTGGCGATGTCATCTGGCTCCAGCTCTATGGGCAATCAGGTCAGGACATATCTCAGGACTAGGATGGAGAAGATCCCAGGAGACAATGGGGGTTGCTGCCATGATGGTGAAATTTTCTCACCAAGTCTTTCTTTAAACATCCCCGAAGGGGAGTGATAGATGGAATAGCCCATCCCCTCGTTATTGTGTCCACCAATTAGGACTAATTTCTGACACATCCATTTTGGTTCATTGATTTCCCCACCCCCAAACTTTTCTTCTTCACCAGCCACAGTCTTTACACGGTCCTAGAGCTGTATCAGGAGGCCTTTTTGTTTGGACTAATTGAGTCATTTTGTCTCTTTTCTGGCACCTTTTCCGATCAGGATTTGTTGTTAGAGGCTATTGTGACATCTTGTGAACTTACGTTTCACGGATGAGCTGACAGTTAGGGTCACTTTGTAGGCCTGGCTATTATAACAGCTCCCAGCACACCACACGGGGCTGGATAGGGCTCACTTTCTATCCTCCCGTGTGGAGCAGGTGCACACATGGCAGAGGGGCAAGGCTGAGACTACCTGAGCAGTCACAAGACATGTCTACACTGCAATTAAAAACCTGCGTGTCTAATTTAAGTGTAGACATACACACAGAGGCTCTGCTGCCTGGCCGGGAGCAGTCCTTCACCCCAGCCCCTGAGGGACTCCCCAACCCACAGCTCAGGCTGGATGCTGGGGAAGAGAGTTTGGGGCTAATTGCTTAGCTGATGACACATATTTAATATTTCATGGATAATTCATGGCTCTTCATTAACAAAAATAGGAACAAAATAATTATAGCCCCGATCTCTGTTCAGAGTGGGGAGGCAAAGGGGGGGTGGGGTGGAAAACCTGATCAGAATTAATTTGAATGCTTCCATGAATTATTAACATGAAGCAAAGAAAGAGCGAACAGGTTTTTAAACGCTGTAATGTGTGTATGGGGAGAGAAGTCTGATTCAGAGCTGAAGGAAGCATCCCCCAGAGCTTTGTCATGGCTGAGTCTTGCGTCATCTCCTTGGAGTGTTTGTGTTCCAAACAAGTGGCATGCGATCCCAGAGGAACAGCGGACAGTAAATGAGTACAAGCATCTGAAGGAAAAAGCTCAGCTGCGCTATGATTTTTAAAGGGGTGCTTTCACATTGGATTTCACTTTCCAAGTTTAGCCACAGAGAGATTCCCTCTGTCAATATATTTCTATATTGATACCTCAAATTATGGAAAATAAATTGAGTTTGAAAGAGAGATGGGCCTGAAGTGCTAGATACAGCACTCCAACAAAGTTTAGAGATGTTTGGATATAGGATTTGATTTGGGCCATTTTACAGAGGCAGGATGTAGTATATGTAGTTTGCAGCTGCAATCCATTGCATTTTTTTTGTGTGCTGCACCTTTTCACATTTAATAACTCTGTCTGTCTGCAGCCATGGCAGCCATTTTGTTCTCTGAATCCCTGAAGCATGTAACTCAGGAGATGCACACACTGTGCTCTCCCTCATGGAGACTTTGTATGTGTGTCCTTTCTTGTTGCTGGTTTTCTTTAATTTAGAGTGAAGGTAGATGGCTGCTCTGTGTGTGTGGTGAAAAGCAAAAGTCAGCTTTCGAATTTTGGGTCTAGATCACAGTATGGTCCTCACCAGAGCTTTTCCAGTGCAGGGATCTGGTTCAGACCCACATCTGGTACAAATAATCACCTGAGCGGTAAACAAGTTGGTGTGTTTTGAAAGGTACCAAGGGGAAAAAATCAAACTCCGTCTTTAAAAAAACTGATCCCAGATGTCTGATCTCCAAGAACACTGATATGCCCTGGGTCTGAACAAGGTAATCGGTCAATTATTCAGCATCCGGTATGTGGGGGGAGCAGCTCAGCCCTTCACCTGTGTCTTTAACAGTGAAGGGACAAACTGCACAGCCTCAGGAGAGCATGGGTAACTCCAGAAGAAAAGAATATATCCATTTCTCGTATCCTTACCCCACCTTCGTTCCAGGAAACTCCTGCAAAGCAGCAGGCGATGTGAAGAGATGGATTGTCCATGGGGGCTCCTGCAGAAATAGGCATGCAACCAGCACAGGCATGAAGTTGAGCATTCATGTGCCTGTGCAAAGCTGGTAACCACTACGTAGGCTCACGGGTTGCATTAGCGCTTACATTTTTCACAGCCCTTTTGTAAATGCCTTAGGGAGTCAGTTATGGGACTGAAATAACGAGGGATCAGATCTTGTCTTTGTGATTCAGCTCCTGTGTGGGGGAAATACATGAGTGAGACCAGATCTTGCAGTGTTGTGAAATTAAGTCTGACTACTGGGGGAGGAAGCCGTAACATTCGGAGAGGTTCAGGTCTATTGCAGAGTTGAAGGCACAGCCCTAGTAAGTGCACGTGCAGATGGACACGTGTGCCTGCTTTTTTTGTTTGTGTGTTTTGCAGGATGATCCATTGCACCCTTCTTTGCAGTCAGCTATCACAGGCTCAGTCCTGCAAGGAGCTAAACTCTCTGGCCTGATCCAGCGAAACTCTTTAATCCATGCAGCACTGAGCCCTGCAGGTGTATCACAGTCACATTAGAGCTTTCCCATTGTTATGAATATGATTTGAGAAATGAGCTATATAGAGCAGAAATAACCATCTAATCTAGGGCTACACATTATCCAAGGGTCCTGGTGCCCAGAGCTTCACTTGCAAGGTCTTTTAATGGCGCTGGAAGCTTTCCATGGAACTATTTTTGTGTCACCGATTCCCAAGATAATCTAATAGGTCTTTTTCTCCCTCCATGCTGATAATATCTTCAAGGCTCTTGCAAGATCCCTTGCGGTGCTGGCTTTATTTAACCACCTTCTATTCTGCCGCCAAGGAATTTGAGGTGACTTGAGCTCTGGCTTCAGTGTGGCACGTTAGCTTTTGCGACATGGATTGATAGAAGTTGGGTGGCTTCAACAAGCAGGTCCTCCCTGGCAATCAATACATCCATTGGCGAGTGGGAACCAGAAGTGGAAAGGACAGGGTCACTAAATTAGAGACAGGTGCACAGGGGGAGGAGGGAGCGGCTTTCGAGGCCTCCTGATACCTGGAAATGGAGTTGCTGTATCACGTACCTCAGGAATGATTATGAATAAAGAGGATTTGGCTCTGGAAGCAGCATGTCTGTGCTGTACTAGTGCTAGCTTCTGACACTTGGCATAACTCTAGAAAGGAGAGACACCTGCAGCTCTTGGCTTAACTGGTGCTCTGTACCAGAGCAGCTCTGTCACCCCCTTTTCATGGTGTCTGTACCTCTGCTTGATTTTTCTCTTGCCATATCCCCTGATTTTCCAAGGTTAAAACTGCTTTGGAATCTGTTGATAGGGACAGATAAATAGCACTGAAGGATGGCTACAGGCCATTCTGAGTAAAGCGAGGGGAAAGGTATTTTATTTTCCATGCAAAATATAAAGAAAAATATTTTATTTTGTTTTTTGTCAAAAACCTCAAAGCTTTTGGTCTTTTTGACTTTTGGGCATTTCTCTCAGAAAATTTTCCAATTACTCAAAAAGGTATTTGACATCCAAACAAGTTTAGTCAACAGATTTTTGACAGCTTTAGCTCTGAGCACTGTCTTTTTGTACAGCACCTCGCACTCTGGGATCCTGGTCCATGAGTGAGTTCCTAGGCACTACCTCAATACAAATAGCCCAATCACTAGGTGAGTTAGTGTCATAAGCGAAACAGGTCATCCATCAGCCTGTGCTGAACCAGGTTCTGGTACCAACTCGGGACGTCTTTCCCTTCCCTGGAATTCTCAGCATTCCTGTCTAGCCCTGGAAGCTGGCTGAGTAACAGATCTGAGAGGAAGAGATGTAAGTTACGAAAGTTCCCCAAGAATCTGTAGTGATCTGTTTAATATCCTCTGTCAGAAGGCTGTATTCTGCCCTTGTTTGAGGGTGTATTCTGTGATTTCCATCGCCAACTGCTGTGATGCTAGACAGTTCCTCCAGTGCACTCTTGGTTTCATTTCATTTCAGTTGTGAGTTAGAAACCAAAAACAAGCAACCACCAAACCCCAGACACCAGCCCCTACCTGTCTCCCTGAGGTCAAGAGACAATTGGATTTACCCTTCCTGGCAGCTGTCTGCCTTGTCAAGGAGCTGGCCAGCAAGGAGTGACAGGCTCCATCGACTCGGGCTGTTATCTGAGCTGCCACAGCCAGCAGTCCCATTCTGCCGCTTTTGTCTGTCCATCAGCAGCATGTTTGCTGAGTTAATGAAGTACTATGGTGTGAGGGAGACGGAGAAAAAAGGCAGCCCGATAAACCATCCTGGGGGGAAGAAAGCAGCAACAATATCTGGATCTGCATGGCAGGCTGTTGGGGGAGAGATGGAGGTGGGAACAAAGGAAGCTGACATTTTGTTCCAGAGATACCAGAGATCTGGGAGTCCGACCCTTATGGGGAAAAATGAAGTGCTAGGGCTGTGGGATTTGGACTAGAGAAACCTGCTCAGATGAAGTAAATGTCCTAGTAAAGAATGGGTCGCAGCATTCAAACAACGTCAGTTGCTTTCATTCGGGTTAGGGGCCTGTGAGTGACCCAGCAGCATCGGGCCAAATGCTGCTCCTGCCAGCCTTCCTCTGGGGAAGCATGCACCTGCATAAGAGATGCTAGGCTTGGATCAGTTCTCTCTTGGCCACCCCATGTCAGCTGAGGCCAATGGACCCCCCGTGCCTTCACTCATTTGTCTGTCTCACAAATATAGCAGAGCATCTGCAGTCCCAATTCCCAGGTGCATGGGGCTGCGCTGCAGAAGGAGGTATGGGGTAGGTTATGGGAGCTGCAGGATAGCCACCAGCCCAGTGTCATGCAGTGGCTGGAGCCCCTCGCTTCCTGCAAATTCGCTCTCCCCACCCTGTCATAAACAGATAGCTAAGGGTTAATGTCTCTTTCACCTGAAAAAAAAAAAGTAACCTGAAGCACCTGACCAGAGGACCAATCAGGAAACAGGATTTTTTTCAACTCTGGGTGGAGGGAAGTTTGTGTCTGAGTTCTTTGTCTTCTGTCTGCCTCTCTCTCAGCTGTGAGGAGTGATTTCTATTTCCTGCTTTCTAATCTTCTGTTTCCAAGTTGTGAGTACAAATATAGTAAGACAGTAAGGTTTCTATTGTTTTCTTTGTATTTACATGTCTATAGTTGCTGGAGTGCTTTGATTTGTATTCTTTTTGAATAAGGCTGTTTATTCATATTTCTTTTAAGCAATTGACCCTGTATTTGTCACCTTAATACAGAGAGACCATTTGTATGTATTTTTCTTTCTTTTTTATATAAAGCTTTCTTTTAAGACCTGTTGGAGTTTTTCTTTAGTGAGGAACTCCAGGGAATTGAGTCTGCAGCTCACCAGGGAATTGGTGGGAGGAAGAAGTCAGGGGGAGATCTGTGTGTGTTAGATTTACTAGCCTGACTTTGCATTCCCTCTGGGTGAAGAGGGAAGTGCTTTTGTTTCCAGGACTGGAATTAGAGAGGGTGGACTCCCTCTGCTTAGATTCACGGAGGTTGCTTCTGTGTATCTCTCCAGGAGCACCTGGAGGGGGGAAGGGAAAAGATTTATTTCCCTTTGTTGTGAGACTCAAGGGATTTGGGTCTTGGGGTCCCCAGGGAAGGTTTTTGGGAGGACCAGAGTGCCCCAAAACACTCTAATTTTTTGGGTGGTGGCAGCAGTACCAGGTCCAAGCTGTAACTAAGCTTGGAGGTTTTCATGCTAACCCCCATATTTTGGACGCTAAGGTCCAAATCTGGGACTAGGTTATTGACACACACCAATTTAAATATGGGAAGAAAGATGTATTTTTAATGGGCTGGATCTGGAGAGCTGGGAAGCCCCTGCAACTCTTACTGGCTTCACTCCCTACAGTCCCAGTACAGGAACCTGTCCATAACTGCCCTTGCAAAGATGAAAGACAGAGAAAATGTACGCATCGGGTGAGGAGGTAAACAAGTTAAAAACCAGCTGAATGCTGCCTAATGGCGCTCCCCTCACGGGCCTTGTCCCACTGTTAGCCATCAAACACTAGTCAGGACCCGAGCTCCATTAATAGCCATCTGGGCTGCTGCCAGTGGCAGGCTTTATTCCTCCACCCTTGACTTTTACTGTCAGAGTGTGGCCTTTAATGGTCTTTTCTAATTGGCACTGACATGATCGTCAGGACTCCTGCGGGGCGGATCACTGCAGGAGGAGGTGAGGCACGAGCTCTGTGAAAATGCACCTGATGACTTCCTTCTATGTGCATCCTGGCCTGAAGTAATTAGCCTTGGTATCCTGGGTGCAAATTAAGTGTGACCAGCATATGCTGGCGCAAGCTGTAGCTACTTGCTTGATTGCTCAGAGGGCACTGGGAGGTTCACCCTGAAGTCCCTTTTCGTATGGAAATCATTGCTAGGAAGGAGGCTGCGGGGAGTGTGGAAGGATCCTTGTGCAGTCAATAGGAGCGCTAATGATAAAATGGAATCGTTTTGAAACAAGGGGCTGGATTTGGTTTAGGTTTTATTTCCGGCTGACTCATTTCTTTGTCTCCAATTCTCTGCCCACTCATATGGGTTGTGGATACTGGGGCGAGTAAGAGGGAAACCTGTGGGGCATGGGATCGTAGACGGACATGGAACAAGCTGATAAACTCTTCAGGTCCATTCCATTCCTCGAATCCTCTGCCAGGGCCCAGTATAATCACCTGGAGAGGGCCCCCTGAATTAAAACAATTCAGCCCCCTCGCTGCTCAGAGCTACACGTGCGGCACCATGATTTGCACATGGTATCTAAGGATTCTGGGAGGAAGTGGCTGTTAGGCTGGCATGTGGGTTCCTGAGAAGTGAAATGGGGTGGGGGCAAGGGCGATACCTTGGCTTCAGATAAGCAAGTGCCATTCCCACTGAACTCAATGGGCCAGATACTAGGACGGGGCTGCGTTACACTACAAAGGAAAGTTGCTTGCCCCAGAAGTGGGGAGGAGAGGGTTAATTGTGCCGTGAAGCTCTCAGAACAAAGAGCTAGCTCTGCTGGACTGTGTAATAGGGCTGAAGGCAAGTTAGTTCCCTGATTAATATAAACTGAAAGGAGGATCTCAAAGACTCAACCCCTTGGAGGGCTTCTGCTGTGAAAATGTGTTTTGTGCTGCTGCTGCCGCTGGAAATGGGTCTCTCTCTGACTTGGACACCAGAGGAAACCTGGGCTCAGATTTCACTTCTGCAGAGAGATCGGCACTGAATGCTGTGGCAGATAGGGAGGCTTTGATTTCTCAGAATGGAGGCAGGCCTAGCCGATAGCCACAGCCTGAGCTTTCAGCACAGGGCTGCAAACCAGAGCTGACAAGTGGCCAATTACTGGGAGCACTCTCTGCCTCTGAGGAGAGGGGTCCAGGACCTCAGTGTACTACGAACGCTCCCGGGAGGCAGTCGAAGCAAAGGGTAGCTGAGTGCTGTGCTCCCAAAGGACAGACATGGGAACAGGACACAGCCCAGCCAGCAGCCAGTGACTGTCTTAACTGGTTGGGTATCGATTTGACCCGAACGCTCTTGAAGTGCAGTTATTTTTTTTCAATTGCACTTTCCAGAAGCCCTCTCCTAGCAGACAATGGGCGTCTAATGAGAGATGAAGCAGGCAGTAACTTCTTCCCCTGCAGAGTTCATGCATCAACGTGAGGCTGGAGGCCAGGTGCCCCCTAAGCTACATTGTGTTGGATGCTCAAGCACTGACACTGATATAAGCCAGACTGTGTGTTACAGGCTGTACCATAGATGGGTGCCTGGCTTCTCCAGTGCAGCTCCATAGCTTTCTTGTGTGTTGCTGGGTTCCTTTGATGCCTGGGTAAATATTCAGTTCCACTAAAGGATTCTGCAGGTTTTCCTGCTTTCTATATATTCCCTCGAGCATCCACAAATGCTTTGAGTGAATCTAGTGAAAGGTGCCAGGCTGTCAATCCTGAGCGACTGAAGTCCTCTCTCCATTCTGTACAGTCTGGATGGATAGCAGTGAGCATGCTCGCTCTCTCTTCTCTCTCCCCCCTCCCACCCTTCCCAATCACTATGTTTCAGCCCTGGCTTGGAGAAGAGCCCATGTCTGGCTTGAAGGTAAAGCTCTGATCCATTGCTGAATGCCAGCAAACATGCCGGCTGTGGCAATGCCTCCTGTGGTGGGATGATACCACATGACTTCCTCTGAGGAGGAGAGGAGCAATGACGGATTAGGGGAAGCAGATGGGTCCAAACATCCTGCTGGCTTTCCTCATTCTTGTGTTAAAGAGTCTAAGCTTGGTGTCCCCCAGTGCAGGGAGATGCAGCATTGGGGACGGCTCCAAAGGAAGGAGGAGTGATGTTTGTGCCACTCCTCTCCCCTGGGGATTCCTCTGGAGTCATGCAACTGTATTGTGTGGATGAGGCTTTATAGAAGGCTGCCTGGAGGGTGAACTGGTCATACTGCCCTGCCTTTTGGGACATCACTGGCCACTCGGGTAGGCTCCCTGCAGGACAGTGTTTGTGGGAGTCTTGTACCTACTATGACACCCTGCCACCACCATGCAGAAAACCAGAAGGTCACAGAGATCATCCAGTGAATTAAGCCTCCTCTGCCTCTAGACAGGGTAAAGGGAAATTCCTTCCTTCTCAGTACTGTAATTCCCTGTTTTTCCTATTCTTCACCTGCCTCTGCGCCACTCCCATGTGGTCTGTCACAGCCTGAGCTTTCTCTCCTGGGCTTCAGCCCCACGTAGAGGAGCACCGAGCAGAGGAGTGAGAGGTCCAGCTGTCTCATCACGGCCAAGAGGAGGGAATCCAGGCTGGTTTTCCTGTCCTGAGCATGGTGTCTGGCGTGAGGGCAGGAACATGGAACAGAAATCCCTCCTGCAACCCTGGACCCATAGCAACTGGTTCCAATCCCTATCAGCTGTCTCCTCCCAGACAGAACTCCCAAGTGCACCTGAGTCTGTGGGCACTTGCAGCTACTGCGGTGGCAGTGTGCTGCAGGACTGCATTGATACTGAGTGCAGGAGGACCAGGATGGCGATCTCCTGGGAGCGTGATGCACCCTTGTGCTGCCCTGAAGAGTGAATGCACACACAGGTCTTTGACAGCTAGAGGTCCCTGAGCCATCCTTTCTGAATTTCCTACAGCTTTCCCTCACGGTACTGGTAGAGTAGGGTCTGTGATGGTCTCTTAGTCAATAGGCAACGTAGGCCACATGACAGATTGATGTATTCTCGGCTAGAGACAAAGGAGTGACCCTGCTCTATGGGGAGGGCAAGGCTGAATCTAAGGCACCCTGCTTTTCTAAGAGAGCCTGAAAAGCTGCTCTGTTTTTCCTCCTTCCCTTTGTCTCTAGGGACTATTGTCCCTTTAACTATGATGTACTTAGGGGACTTTAGTGCCTTGTGTCGCATTGTTTCCGGCAAACTAATGGGCAGCATGCTTTGTGCTCCGAGATTGCACCGAGCAGTAATCCTTGCACTCCATCTCCAGCTGCAATTACCAAAGCCAAGTCGATGCAGTTGATGGTAATAGGATGGTAACACTGTCTGAATTTGTATTTAATGCCAATTCCGAGGGCCTATAATTTTCATCAGCGCTGCATGACTTTTTATAGAACAGAAAAATGTGAGCGCAGTTAATGAGCTGTAATTCTGAAGAGCTTCTGCCTTGATTGGGACTAATTATTTTTATAAAGAAAATAATGAACAATCCGAACAACCTATAGAATAAAAAGCATGTGCATTAATTAAACCATGTGGTATTTTCAGTGCACCTTTATCTTCCCTTCCACAGAGCACCAGAAATATATGGCTGCATTAATCTGCACAAGGCCAGACTCCGCTCTAATTTACATCATATTCAGTGCTGTTGGCTTTAGCTGATCTGCAAGGGAGGGGTGTGCCTCAGGGACGAATGTGGTCCTGGGCAGAGACGCACTTACCCAGACCAAAAGCCTGGATCCAAAGACCTTGAAGTTTGGATCTGGATCTGCCCTCACTTCCAATGGAGTTTGCAGCTGCCCTTGAGTGCTAATAAGTGGAATGAAAAACCTCAACCCAAACACACCTGGACTTTGGGAAAACTGCCTTAGTGGGAGAGAGTTAAATTTCAGCTGATGAGTTTACCCAAGAGAAGAGTAAGAGGTGACTTGATTGGACTATACATTCCTAAGGTGAGGAGATGATTTCTCTAGGCATAACAAGATCCAGTGGCTACAAACCAAGATTGATGACTAGCATCAAGGTGCCAGACTCTACCGGTGAGGGTAATGAGCCACAGGAGCAATGCACCTAGGGACATGTTGGATTCTTCATCATTTGAAGTCTTTAAATCCAGACCAGATGTCCTTCTAAAGGATTTGCCCTACTTCAACCCCATGTTACTGGACATGATGCAGGAATGACTAGGATGAAATTCTTTGGCTTCCATTATGCGGTAGGTCAGACTAGAACATCAGAATGGTCCCTTCAGGTCTGAAAACCTGAATCTGTACAATTGTGGATCTGATTAGAGTGGGTGACTGGCCATCATGAGATCAGAGCTCCCTTTCTGGCTCGGCCACTTGCTGCGTGACCTTGGGCAAATCATTCATCTATGCCATTTTGTAAGAGAGGTGGAGCTACTTTGCGTGGGCAGAGACCTACGTGTTCATAAAGCACTTGGAGATCCTCAGCTGGAAGGCGCTATATAAATCCACATAACCCTTGTCATATGTATCAAATTTGTGAGTTAAGCACTTGTGTGTATAGACACCCATAGATATAGAATCTATATAACTTGTTAACAAGACTAATTCTTCTATTTTCCTGGGATCATTCTAGGAATTCATGAATGTGTTTGCGTGCTCTACGTTTTTATTTATGAATAATTCTGGATTATCTAAATGTGACTAGTGGCAGGACTGCGCAGTTCTCGATTGCCTTTCAGCTGAGGGTATCAAAGCATTTTGCAAACATTAGCTTAGCCTCACAGCATCCCTGTGAGCTGGAAAATTACTATTACACCCAATTAAAGATGGGTGCATAGAGAGGTGAAATGACTTTCCCAAGCAAGTCAGTGGCAGCGTCTGGAACAGGACCCAGAAGTCCTGACTCCCAATTTCCTGCTCCAGCTACTCACCACAGGTGGAGTGAGCAGAAAACTCATGCCCTGGCTTTGCTGACTTGAAACCACATTGCTGGCGGATATGGCTATTGCAGGAAAATCCATGCAATGTTCACGAATCAAGAACAAATGGGAACAGTTAAGGCAGGAAATATTCCTTTTAAGACCTAGCAATAGGCTTTACTGCTTGCTCCTCCCGTCCCTTGCATGGAACACCCCACAGAAGATTATTGGTAAGGCACTCTGGATACACAGCAGCTGAGCAGGAATTAGCAGGATGTTCTCAAATCCATGGCATCTTGGATTATGTAACATCAGTGGATTGTAAGAGCCGGCGTCACAGGGGCAGCTCAGCAAAGCCAGCCATCCTTCACAGCCTTAGCACCCTTCAGCATCCCACTGGAGTGAGTCCTTCGGGGTGGGATTTAGTGGGAATACCAGGGGAGTCTCCCCACTCTGTTCCCCGGCTCTCCTCACTCAGACTGTCTTTGCCAGGGGCTGTATGTTCCCTGTCATTGTATGTAGATCTAATTGTGCTTTGCATTACCATTTACAAACTGTGGACTCCATCCAGCAAGGTGCCAAACACCAACTGTAAGGGACTGAGTCTCTCTGAAATCCTTTGGGGCTGAGGGCACTCAGCACCTCACAATAGGGGCTCAGCACCTCGGAGGACTGACTCTGTGTCATGGCACATACTGCTGACCTCAGGGTCATAGCTTATATCCATTTTCTCCCAGATCCAGGGAAATAGCCATTGTAGGACAATGGCCTAGCTGAATGAGAACAACTCCCTATGATGGTCACAGCTTCATCCCAGGTGTAACTGCACTGGGGCTATGCCAGTGCGGGATTTGGCCCAGTATGTACCGTAAATTAACGACTATTGCTACATTAGTCTCTGCTAGCTGACAGAGTTCTGCCCTTTCTCCACAGTACACAAACAGGAGTTGGACATCAGATTAGTCCTTGGTCCTGTTCACCGATTTCCCAAGCACAAGTTGCAGTTCTCATTAATCCACTTGGCCATTTCATGCAGATGGAACGACGACCGTCCTGGTCATGAACAGGAATTGAACCAGGCTCCTCCAGAGCCAAAAGCATGAGCCTCTGTTGCAGGGGTCAGCAACCTTTCAGAAGTGGTGTGCCAAGTCTTCATTTATTCACTCTAATTTAAGGTTTCATGTGCGGGTAATACATTGTAACGTTTTTAGAAGGTCTCTTTCTATAAGTCTATAATATATAACTGAACTATTGTTGTATGTAAAGTAAACAAAGTTTTAAAAATATTTAAGAAGCTTCATTTAAAATTAAATCAAAATGCAGAGCCCTCCGGACCGGTGGCCAGGACCCAGGCAGTGTGAGTGCCGCTGAAAATTAGCTCACGTGCTGCCTTCGGCATCCGTGCCATAGGTTGCCAACCCCTGCTCTATTGCTTCAGCTGAAGGGCTACATCCTGATACACTTGTAGTCTCTGTGGATTGAGTCCAGAGCAGGGATGTATAACACACAGGCAGGTTTCTGCTTCTGGGCTTCACCATAAGCAATCTGGCCAATAGCCATGCTGCCTGCTGAGTCACCTAAGTCACACAGCATTGTTTCTGCTCCTGGATTGGATGGTATAAAGCAGTGATACTCAGACTGAGGCTTAGGAGCCACAAGTGGCTTTTTAATGTGTTTCCTGTGTCTCTTTGCAGCACATGGTAGTAAAACATGGTGTGATTTAATTAACAACCAATCAGGATGTTTTTACTATGTTATTAACCAATTATAGTTAATAAAATCATAATAATCAGTCATTTTGCTGTGAGAATAAAATATAAAAACTCTTCCCCCATTGTGCTGTTTAAAGAGGAATCTACAGTACTATTGTAAATGAAGCAATTAATTCACACTCCTGTGGCTCTTTTGGGTAATGTTGATCGCTAATTTGGCTCCTGAACCACTGAGGTTGGAGTATCACTCGTCTAAACCTTATCAGCTGTGTGCACTGCTTCCCTCTGTTCATTTGGTGATTTATGCAAATTGCAGCCACAGGCCCCAAATCCACTCCAGTGAATGTCCTGTGTGTGTGTGCAGGAGGCCACTGCAATCAAAGTGGCATTCCATGTAGGTGTGTTCAAACTGGTCGCATGATTTGCCTAGCTCAAGCCAAAGCTCACTGCTCAAACTGACTGACTGTTTCTCAATGGGAGAGGCAATGAAATCTCCCATCTTAGCCCTCGGAAGATTGGTGGCATTGTCTCTCTGAGTGAGCTTGTAAAGGCATTCGGCGATCCGTTGTGATGCGTGGAGCATTCTCCTCAGCAACCAGTTTGTGCTACAGGGCAGAGTGTTTGTATGAAGGAATCTTTCCTCTGCAAGCTCACATGGCAGGGACGAATGAGTCCCTCCCTGCAGAAATGTCTGGGTGAGCGTCTCTGACCTGTGTATGCAGGAGATCAGAATCGGCCTTTCTAGCTTTAAAATATATTAAACCACCAAGCAGTTGAACAGCTGTTGATGCTTGTTTGGCACCTTGACACACTGGAATATTGCAGGGGGCTTCTCCCCCTTTTCAGCAGAATTCCGTCCGTTAATTTCAACCCACTCCAATGACTGGACACACTTCCCATTTTTCAGGGACACCTGCTTTGCACATAGCTATTTCAGCGGGTGATGTCAGATGCCTCATTTAGCCATTCTGCCACTGTGTAACCCTGGTAACGTTTTCTTCTTCTTTAAACATAGCGGAGGGTGTCAGTTCTGCTTAAAATGTTGAAGAATGAAGAAATAGCAATAAGCGCAGTTGTGTGTGTGTGTGTGTGTGTGTGTGTGTGGAGAGAGAGAGAGAACAGGCATGCATGTCTATAGATCTAGATGCACATAACAGCTAGACAAGTGGAAAGTTGATTACTGCTCCTGATTGTCTAAAAGTCATGTACACCCTCTTTTTTCCTACTCTTTCTCCCCCCACCCTGTCCCATTTGTGTGACTCATCCACTTTTCATGGCCTCTAGACTTGACAGGGACTGTCACTTACGATGGGTTTGCCCAGCAGCTGGCACCATGGGACTCTGCTCTGGGTAGCCTCTCGGTGCTACCTCCGTATAAGTGTTGCTAATAAGAATACTGGTGTGACACCGGAGCACCCCAGCTTGTTCCAATCCCTCCTTAAAACAGGAAGGGCCAATTTTCATTCCTGGCATTGACTTCATTGGAGCAGTATCAGCAGAGAAATGATCCCATTTCTCCCACCATCCCCATACCAGTGCTAACCCACTTACGTTAGGAAGGCAGCAATGGATGCAAAAGCTTAATTGCAATGCCGTCTTCCTGAGACCACATTAGCTCTGTATTGTTTTGTCAGTCTGCTAAGCCTGTGAGCTCCACGAGGATGGAGACCATGTTTTTCTATGTTTCTACAACCCTATCACCTCCTAAATCAATATACAGGCGTGTATCTCCATATTGCAAACATACCAGCAGGTATGCAGTCATGTTTTTCATAACTTCTTTATAAGCAGAGCATCACTCTGTCCTGAATTGTATTCTGCCCATTCATGCACTGGAATAATTTAGCACTGGTTTTCCAGATTGTTGTATGCAGGCTTTTCCTGTTGCTTTCTGTGTGCAGGCAATACTACTAGACATGCTGTGCATGGCAAGAGGAGACGTGATCTTCTGGTTCAAGAACAGGACTGGCCGTCACATCTGCTTTCTATGCCCAGCTCTTGCCATGGGCTTGTTGAGTGAAATTTGGTCAAGTCACCGAATCTCTTTGTGTGTCAGTTTCCACATATATAAATTGGGGATAATAATAATATATAATGCTCACCTCCCAGGTATTGGGACGCACTTTTTTATTATTATTGGTGAAGTGCTTTGAGATCCTTGGCTGGAAGGTGACAGTAGTAATGAACAATTCTCACTCTGCACTAATGCTGACATGCCAAGGCACTGAGCAGAAGACAGGGAGTCCAGCACTCTAGAAATGCCTCGGTCACATTATAACCCATCTGCCCTGGAGCATGACACCCACATTCAAACTCTCTAGCCTGATCCCCTTCCATGCCATCCCATCATGGCCATGTTGGTTTCCTCTGAAGCGCCAAGCCACTGGTGGCTGTTTATGAAACTTTACAAGCTTCATTTTGATTTGAAACGCTGCTTTGAGCATCGCCAAAGATTGAAAAAGCCACATGTACAGACGTGTCATTATCCTGCTCCCTTCTACAAATGTTTAGCTGCAGGCCCTTCAGTCAGCTGTGGGCTTCGTGTGTATGACAAATAAACATGGCCCAGATTTTCAAAAGCAGCTCATGATGTTGGAAGCCTCAGGATCTGGGTGCCAATGTAGAGTCACTCTGACTGTCAAAGGAATGGTGCTCAGCCCTATCAACCAGCAGGCTTCCATACGGTGTCTCATGTTGGGCATTGCGTATGTGTGAGTGAAATATACATACATGTGTGCATGCACACATGTGCTCGCTTGCTCATACCCGCATTAGACATGATGGGGGCTGTATTATGGCTGGTCAGGTGCATGCCATGTCTCCATGAGCCCAGGCATGAGGTTCTAAGGAGGACTATGGGTGCGGGGGTGAAGAAGGGTAGGCTGTTCTGTGAACAGAGCTATGTGAGGCTGGCTGGGGCCAGGCCATGGTTCCACCAGCAGATCTTTGCAGGGGGAGCACAAATTACACTTTTTTCAAGGTGCACCAAGTGCCCCTGTCCAGGATGCTCCCTCCAGGGCATGCCTCTGCCACAATGCCTGCACCTGCAGCACTGCTGAGATGCTGAGTGTGCTCCCCACACCTCAAGCCTCCTTGACTCTTGAGGGGCCCAGCTCCAGTGCTGATGGCCGTGTAGCCAGATACGAACCCTGGGTGTGCGCAGCCAGGAGATGCAGGATGCAGATGGATGGAAAGATTCTCTGTCTCAGTCAACATCAGCCTTGCTGCTTTGCTCATGTCTTGGTCTCAGCTCATTGCTGGTCAAAATCTAGTTACATTCTCCCTGCTTCATGCCCACCCCTCTGGAAGGAGCGTAATAAGCCCCAGCCTGCTTTCTGCGGCCTGCTCAGTGCTTCACTTGGGGCTCATTGAAGCCAAAGGATTGAATTACTGATGGGTGAGATCCACTCCCAGGATGCAGATCACATATCTGTGCAGGCTTACTCCTGTGATGGACAGTGGGTCTGGGGGTTGGAATGATTGGGGGGTGAAGGGGGCAGATACCATCCAACCACAGGAGGCCCCCCTCGAGCCATCCTTCTACCATAGTGGGAAGAGTTCCTTAAAGCTTTAGCTCATGAATCTTTCCTAAGAACACAAGTTCATTGCTAGATGCAGTAGGGGTGTCTCAGTACCTCTGGCTGTGGGGGTGTCACCAAAACTCCTAAACATCTCAAAGCTTGTGGCCCAGGACCCCTCTCCTTTAGGAGTGAATGATGCTGTGGAAGAATTCTCCATAGACAGTTTGCAAGAGGAAGACCTATCTTTGAGTAGCTCAGCCAAGAACCTCACCAGGGATCTTGACTGAAATCAGGAGAGTCCTCCAGGAATACTCTGCTATAGTGCTGGGGAAGGGGACAGGCAGTGGTGTCCACCTTAAGGCCAAATCCAGCTCCCACACCGACCTGACCTCATGGCAGTCAATAGGGTTGCATCAGCATGAACAAGAGCAGCATTTGGTCTCCCTCTGGTTATTCAGAGAGCAGAATGCACATCCTGCAATCACCCACCGGCACATTGCATTATGAGTGGGCAACGGATTGCAAACCCCAGGAGTTTGTCCTCCAGAAGTGTAGGTCTCTAGCCAGTGAGCTACAGCAGCCCTGGCACTCGACTGGGGGAGTCAGCCCATGCCTGAGCAGAGCAGGGCCATGGCCAACGCACACATATCAGGCCCAGGACAGAGCACTGGTGTGATGAGTTTTCAGCTCCTTCTGAGGTGCTTGTGCCATCCTGTGCCTCACTTCACAGCCCTGCCCCACAGCCTCCTTGCAGTCCATTTGGCACTGCTCATCCCTAGCCAGCTGGCCTTGTAAGGATCTTGTTTTTTCCAAAGGGTCCCATGGCTCTGTGACGTGGATTTTAAAGCTGAGCCCACCACAGCCTCCTCGCTAGAGACTCATCCTAGCCACAGTGACCTCCAGTAATGCCCCAGCCCAGCAGCAACTTGCTCCTTCCCTGCCTCACCTTTCAAGGACAAACCTTGCAAATCCATCATGAGGGATCAGGCTCCCACCTCCACTGCCCCCTGCCTGCCTGCCCATCCATTTCCTGCTCTCATCATATAATGGGCACACGACACCCCTTCCTCCCCTGCATTTGTGACAGGGCTGGGTACTTAGCAGCAGCAGAGTCCTTGAAGGCTGAAGGTATGAATAATAGACAGAAAAGCCACAGCTTCGCCGTCAGCCCCCAGACAGAAAACCCTTCAAGATGGGCTTAAAAATGGATATGTATTCCGCATATTAATGACCTCCTTGCAGTGGGGACAGACTGTCCTTGAGAGGCTGTGTGCACGCATGTAACTTCCACTGGAGCCCACACTCCTGGATGAGCCGGTCCCTGTCACCATTCAGCACCAAGGTGAGCACTAGCTGATTATACAACTCACAATATGTGTAAAGCAGCCGGGGTGGGTTGAGTTAAGATTGAGCTACAGTTTCTTTTCTCACTTCCCTTTTCAAGTGCTCAGAACTTTCTCAAACCCGTGGAGGCTGAATTTTCACTGATGTCAGCCCCGCAGTGGATATTTCAGGAAAGTTTTTGAACAAAATTGGTTTGGCTGTTTCTGAGTTATTCAAAGCATGGAAAAAATACATATTTCCCCATTTGCTCCAATCAGAGATGCTGCGCTTGGCTAGTCAAAACAGACCGAAGCCAAACCCCTTGTCTGATTTTGTATATGTCCTTTAGACTTGGTGACAGTCCGGAGCTTTAAAGCGATGAACATTTAAATCACCAGTTTCACACCTGCACAGTGGAATTTTCCATTAAGGGTTTTCAAGGTGCTAGAACAGCAGCTGCAGAGCTGTTGAGATGAGAGCTTAGGCCTTGTCCTTATACAAAATTATATCACAATAGGCACTGAGGCCAGAGCACATCAGGGACACTTTGCTCAGGGTCAGGGCTTGGTTTAGTCATCTGGCAAACAGAACTTCTGCCAGTGGAAACTGCCTTGAATCCACACACACATCAATGGCACACTTGTCTTCAATCAGTGGAAGTTAATCCAGTTTGCATCTGATGCAGCTCTGTGTGGAGAAGAGTTAAATCAATTTAGTGGCTGTGTGGAGGCACAGAATACACTTCCAGTGTAATTAGACTGGTGCAAGTTGTCTTCACGCTGATGCACTATAGTGTACCAGTTGCTGCAGATGTGACTTGTCTTTATCGTCTGGTGCTCCACTGCTCCTGGATCATCTAACGTAGCAGGGCTAGTGGCTGTCTTGGGGAATTTACTGGGTCCATTAGCAAAGCTGTTGTAGTCCTAATGCCCCGATGGATCTGGACTGTATTTTTCTTTCTCTTCCTTTGTTTACTGTTCTCTTCCCTCTCCTTAACATTCCACCCCCACCCCCGGGAAACTAAATGAAAAACTAGAATTAATGACAAGTTTGGCCTGACTTACCAAGTGCACAGAGATCAGGAAAGGCCGAATGTTACGGTTGTTCCTATAAATGGAACCTGGCTGCGTTGCACAGGGGTAGTATGCCTGTTTTTCTTGTGACATGGAAAATGTGAGATATTATTGTTTATGTTTCTGATCCTGCAATTAGATCTACTTGGCTGACCCACCCTACACCCAAACAGAGCCCCAATAAAGTCAGAAGACTGCCCACATGAGTCCAGTTGCAGGGTCAGGGCCTACGTTAACGTGTCCCATTTGTGCTCTGGGTTGAATGACTATTGTAAGAGCCCACTTAATTTGGGGAATGTCCTCACTTTTGAGTATGTGATGTCTCCTTTCTAATGTTGTGTCAGTGCTACTTGTACATGGTGGTCATTTCTTCATAGATATCTGAGTCCTTAAAGATCATTTGCTTTTGGTTTGGGATCAGGTCTACCATTTTGCATTGGGGCAAGCCCACATTTTAATAGCTGTCTAGGATCTTACAGGAGAAGACAGGACAGATGGGTGCAGGTGTTCAGAGAGCAACTGCTAATTCCCCTGAAAGCCTGTCTGAAGGTCTCTTGTTCGGCAGAGCACTGGTGTGAAGCTACAAGCTCGGAACTTAGTCAAAACATGTTGCGTTTTTAAAGAGTGATGTAAGTATCAGGACTGCAAGTCTTATTTCCTCATAATTTTCCAATCATAATTAAAAATAAATAAGTTGTAAGTAGAGAGAGGGGGAAAGGAATGTTGGAAAGAATCAACCGATTTTAAAACTCAAAAATGGATATTCCACATCAAGGCCTCATTTGCTGTTTCATTGCCAGTTCCAAAGCGCTCCATTACTAATTCATTTTTAAAGTGATCTCTGCGTTCCCGTGGGGTGCCTCCTGGTAACGGTGTGCTCACAAGCCTCCATTTGATTAAAATTTAATGAGCGATGTTATTGGCAAATAAACTATTTATTTCAGCCTCGCTCCCGATGCCAAAAGGAGCGGCTTTGAACAAAAGGGGGAAATTGACATCTTAATGAAAGTGCCATTAATAATTTACAGCCATTAAAAAAGGGTGATGGCACTATGGTGACGTGCCCCTGTGATCGCTTAGCCAACGTGCAGCGATGCTTTCCTCGCCATTCAAAAAAATGAGAGTGAGATGAGCACACGTGAAAGATACCAGAGTGACATACCCTCTGAACTAGCTCCTCAGTGCAGGCAAAGCACTGACAGCTGGGCCCTGAGCCAGTGCTCAGTGAGGTTACTGCACGTCCTTTGGAGTACACGTTTCTCTCTCTCTCACACACAGATACGAAAGACTAATAGTGAGTGGCACTATTTGGGACCCAGCCACTGTGGGCACAGGGGTGATGTTTGACTGAAATACCTTAGAGCACAGAGAAAGATGGTGAATGACACGAGGGTGAGCGGATGGTCCCTGCCTGGGAAAGGATAAGTCAGGGGCTAGATTAGCTCCCACTGAAAACAACGGGAGCTGGATCAGGCCTTTGAAGAGCTAGGTCAAGACATGCAGTCAGAAGCTGAGACCAAGGAACTTTGAAATTTACTGGCACTTGCACTCTGTTCTGGGCTTTGAGGGGGAGCAGCACGTTGGGTCTGAATCTAATCTCTCCCTGGGGTAAACTCCCTTGATGTCAATGGAGTTATTCCTGAATTACACCAATGTGAGATCCAGATCTGGCCTTGTGTGTGCAGAGAGAGCTCAGTGTTTCCCACCTCCAGCTGACGTGTGTTTCCCTGCATGTGGTAGCCTGAGAGCACCGACTCTTCTGCCCAGATGCACGGGCCTTTGGACTGGGGTTCGGGAAGGTGCTGTTCAAGGAGATCAGAAAGAGAGGAGCTGTCAGGTTTGGGGAGGGCTGGTGAGAGTGGAGCAGTGAGTAGGGTGTGCCCCTCTGCCAGAGCCAGGCTAGCCTGTTGCCCGTGCACTGGCTGTGCTGGCCCGAGAGCTAAACTTCAGCTCAGCATGGAGATGGCCAGTGGACAGTGACCTTTTCCCCCATTGCAGGGCTAGCCTCACATTAGGGCAGCGCACTTGTCCCCCACTCTTCCCTTTTGGATGTTCAAGTATTTCCGGCTGTTTCGTAAAATGTCTCGCTCTTTCCAGCGAAGAAGCCAGCTACCGCTGCATGGCAGGATCTGGGCACATCCCTTACCTGGAACCTCCCCCTCTGCAGCCAAGCTGAGAGGGGGGAGAAGTGAGGGAGTGGGCTGGAGGAACGAGCAGAATCCAGAATCAAGCGGTCCTATGTTCTGATGCTGGTTCTGCCACTGACCTGCTCCATGGTCTCAGGGAAGTCACGTGACTTCTCTGCACGTCCGTCAGTGAGGCACAGGGAACATAGGATACCTGTGGAGGAAGTTAATGTTTGATGGAGTAAATGCTAAGCCCATTCAGTCATAGGTCTCTCTGCCCAACGTAGGGGTAGTTTTTGAGGGGGGGTAGGTCTGTATTTAAAATGAAACCAACTCACCTGTTTGAGGCTAATGGATATTGGTCCCTACTGACCTGGGCTGGATTTAAACCTGTGACCTAGAGGCAAAAAGCTCAATAGCCAGTTTCCAATCCCCCGAGCCAGCCAACCACCTAAGTGCTCCATAGTACTGATTACAGCTGATTGACTGGAAGGAGCAGAGCACTACTGGGAAACGTTTTCATTGATCCCCGTTCTCTCCGTGGCAGGCTGACACTCTGCTCCCGTTGAAGCTTGCTTTGCCGTAAATTGCCAGACGAGCCTGACTTCTGCTGAACAACTGCATGGAATGGCTCTTGTATTTGCACAGTGCACCAGCCATAGCCAAACTGTGGAACAGCACAGAATGCGGGGGAGCAGGACACTGGGTCTGATGGCTTCCTGAGGGAGCAGGGAAATTGATGCAAAGACTTGATGACTAGCAGCGCCCACTGATGTCTGTTATTCACAAGCCTTAGAGACCCTCCCTGGCACAGCGAGCTCTGATGCCAGCTGTCTCCACCCAATGGGCTTTGCTAATGGAATTCATTTTGTGGCAGCACCTTGCATCCGAGCACAATGAGAGGGGATAGGAGCTAGGGAATGCAGCCTTTGTATTGAGCCAGGAATGGGGGGAGAATGAGAACACTGCCTCATGCTCCATTCAGCCCGCTCTCTCCTGTGGTGGCTGCTGCCTCCTGGCCTCTGCCCTAGAGCTGCCAGGCATCTGGTTTTCGACTGGAACATCTGATCAAAAAGGGACCTGATGGCTCCAGTCAACTCCGCTGTCCAGTTGGTGGTGCAGTGGGGGCCCAGAGCTAAGGCAGGCTCCCTGCCTGTCCTAGCTCCACACGGCTCCTGGAAGCAGCCGCCAGGTCTTTGCAGCCCCTAAGCACATGGGTGGTCAGGGAGCCTTCGCACACTGCCCCTGCCCCTAGTGCCGGCTCCACAACTCCCATTGGCCAGGAACCATGACCAACGGTAGCTGCGAGGGCGGCGCCTGCGGGCATGAGGGCAGTGCATGGAGCCTTCCTGGCTGCCCATGTGCCTAGGGGCTGCTGGGACCTGGCAGCCGCTTCCTGGGAGCCACAGTAAGTGCTGCTGGGACCCTGTACCCCAAACCCCCTTCTGCACCCCGAATCCCTGCCCCATCCCGCACCCACACTCCCTCCCAGAGCCAACTCCTCCCCCACATCCCAACCTCTGCCCCAGCCCCCTTCTGCACTCCAAACCCCTCATCCCCAGAGCAAGAGTCCTCACCCCCCCCTGCACCCCAACCCTCTGGTGTGATCAGCCTTTTCCGGCTCTGACTTCAATGATCTCCACCCATGTGGAAGAGGCACATTCACTCCATATTCCTGCCAAAATAATGCAATGAAATGGTTAACACCGGTGGTATTTGAGTTTCCATCATTAGGTTACAGAATTAATGCCTCCATTAAATTGGAAGGGGTCCCCTCCCCCTTTGGAGTTATTTCAGGCTGCCCCAGGAGCACAGCAGGTGACATATTGTGCCTGTGTCACAATTTGGTCCATGCTTCCCCCTTGCTTCCTGGTGGCACTCTTATGGTGACTTGCAATGGAGGTAGCCCATGCAGTTGAGTCAGGGGGCAGTGGTGAGTCTTCTTCTGCAGAAGCAGCAAAGAATCCTGTGGCACCTTATAGACTAACAGACGTTTTGGAGCATGAGCTTTCATGGGTGAATACTCACTTCGTCGGATGCATGCATGGGACCCTGTACCCCAAACCCCCTTCTGCACCCCGAACCCCTGCCCCATCCCGCACCCACACTCCCTCCCAGAGCCAACTCTGCCCCCACATCCCAACCCCTGCCCAAGCCCCCTTCTGCACTCCAAACCCCTCATGCATCCGACGAAGTAGGTATTCACCCACAAAAGCTCATGCTCCAAAACGTCTGTTAGTCTACAAGGTGCCACAGGATCCTTTGCTGCTTTTACAGATCCAGACTAACACAGCTACCCCTCTGATACTTCTTCTGCACAGGTGCATAAAACCACTCAGGAATGATCTTGTTCTTTCCTCCCAGTGTGTGCCAATGCCCCTGTTTCAAGCGCGCCCCATTACTGATCACTTTTCACAGCATGGGGCCCAAAATAATCCCCCTCCTTCTGAGTCTGCTGTTAATGCAAAATCGCCTCGTCTGGCTGCCCTTGCCATGGCTTTTGAAAGTGTTGATGCGTCTCTCTCTCTCCTCGCTGCGAGCCATCGGTGCAATAATCCAGGGAAAGGGCTGCTTAGTTTCCACAGTTCCTCTATCACCACTGCACACAAGGAGCTGCTGCTAAAGCTTCAGCAACACAGGTCCCAGAAATAACTGATGGGATTTCAAAAGCAGAGAGATAAAAGGTACTTGTTAAAGTTAATTGATCCTAAAAGGAAGAAGCAGCTTAGATGTGAAGTGGAGATAATAGGTTCTGGATTGGGAGCTGAATGTAATGTCAGAATAAAAATCCTGGATCTGTGGCTAAGCACAAAGTCGGGAGACGTGAATAATTTTCACATGAAGGCCTGGGGAGTAACAGCTCCAGGAGGGCGGGGTGTCTCTGAGCTGACTTCACCTACTCTGATCGGCTGATTTAAAATCAGCCCACAGCAAATAACCTGCCACTTCTCCAGAGTTTCAGCCTCCTTGCTGTAGTTGCTGTGTTTGAGAGAAGTCCTCTACTGCGTCAGAAAGTCTCTGCAGTTCTCAGCTTGTCTGTGTCTCTGAAGGTGCCACCAAGGCACATGGACACCTGTTGCTTTCAGTCTGCTGCTCATCTTCCTGCCGCTCTCTATCAACTTCCCATCTCTGCTCTTGCTGTTCTCGGGCCACTTTACGTGTCTGCCAAGGCCATTGCTGCTCCTGGGCAATCTCACCCCCTGCCAAGCTGCACACTATTCTTGGGCAGCTTCAGGCCGCCCCCACTGGCCAAGCCGCCCGTGCAGACTTTAGAGCCCAACACCGCTTTGCCTGCTTGAAAAACTAGCTTAAAGTGAGCAACTTGCTGCTGATTCTGCTGAGCCAGGGACACGTTTTGAATCTGGTGAGTGATGTTGCTCAGATCCTAAATAATGATGCTTTCCCCAGCTGGAGGTCCTGTGCGTCACAGTCAGAGCCTTCCCCTCCTTACCTACCCTCAGGCTCCCTCCCCGGGAGCTTCCCCCATTCAGCCAGCTGAGAAATACAGGGCAGGACTCGCTTCAGAGCTGCCGGGAGTCACTGGGTGGCAGGGCACGTTCTCCAGCCCCTGCCAGCATAGGGCGTCTCAGGCTGCGAGTTTAATCAACAAGGGCTTGTAAGAATCAAGGACGGCCCTAGCGTCCCCTCCAAATAACCAGTGAAAGTAGTTCTGCCACCAAACCATGTCACACGGGACCTACACAAACCCACTGATCTTCTACTTCAGGGCTCTCTTGCTGCCTTTTCAGCACCTCTGTAACAGCAATGGGGGTGCATCCTCCATGGCACGGCATCCGTTCCTGCCTGTAGACAGTAACATGTCCGTTTCCAGGTATTTAAAAGCAAAGGGAGGAGGAGAGGAAAAGCCATTGTTTTCCAGATGGGAAACAGACCAGGCTAATGGATAAAATGTTATTCTCAAATCTTAATGAGAGTGTTTTGTGCACTGGAGAATTGAACAAGATAATGTACAAATGAAGGCGTTCCACAGTATCACTTTAACTATCTCTGAAGTCATTTTGATGGATGGCAATTTTGTAATGGGGCTCTAAGGACAAGAGAGAATTTTTTTTGCATAAATATCAGGGGCCAGATTTGCAAATATAGACTCAGAAACTGTGGGCTGGGGTCTGCTATTGAGCTGTGCAATCAGCTAACGTCACTGGAGCTATGACAATTGACACCAGCTGAGCATCTGCCCTACATCTGCATGCCAACCGGTACACTACCACTTGCATGAGCAACAGCCATGCCAGTCCACCATGAGCAAGGACAACAGCTGTGCCTGTCAATCATGCGGGCGAAAGTTTGTTTGGAAATTTGTTCTCCTGAACGAGCAGCATTTCTGCAGGCTGCAGGGTGGCTTCATAGCCTTGGCTGTAGCATCCGATACTGCCCCTCTGCCTGTGGGGTGGGGGGCTCAGGTGCAGAGTCTATACACTAAAATATTTCACTCCAAACACACTTCTGTATTTGGTCCTGCTGAGAGGAGCTTCTCACCCTGCCAGCTTCCACAGTGCTGCACTGATCAAACCAGAACCTGTTTTCTCAACATCCCTATCTGTCAGCATCTCCCCTGTCTGCTTCTCTGTCCTCGGGCACCTCCCTGCCAGTGCTCTGAGAAGGAATGCGGGATGGATAGGAAATGATGGTTTTACTTCAGGCCAACGGGATGTAGTAAAATCGCCTGCGCTAACGTGATTGATGCCTCGCTTGGGGATCTGTATTCTCTGCTGTAATTACACTATGTGCTTCATGTGATAAGCAGATTAATCAGTCCATTACGCCAGGGCTGCTTTATCCACAGACAGAGGTAATTGAACAGAGCAGTTGGACATCAGCAAGTCTCTCCTGCATGGCACGTACTCCTACCATGGGCAAGCGTAGGTGCAAGAGGACTTTGTTGTTGCTTGGAACGAGGGAAAAGCTTTTTTCAGCTAAGCTAAGCACCACAGTGGAACAGAGAACTCTCCGCTTTGTCACAAGCACATTGTTTAGTCCAGAATGGATTCGCTTCTAGCATAAACTATATGGCACTGGCAGAACATGTTTGCAGCCTAGAGGGATTGCGTACGCTCTAGGGGAAACCAAGACTCACGGGACGTTCAGAAACATTGTTTTTCTCCTATTAAAATAGAAAGGAGTTTGCTTACAGGCAATAGGGAATTGAATTTCAAAGGGGAGAAATGAGTGAAAAGCATTGGCTGGTTGTGATGCAGTAGGGACTGTCTGTGTGGGGAGTGGGAGAGCAGGGGAGGACTTTAGGAGATGGACGATGCCAGAGCCTGTAACCTGAGCTAGGTAAGGGAGGGGAAAGGTCAACACCTTTGCCCGGGAAGGGGACAAAGGAAGGGAGTGGCAGGAGGGAAGCAGTTGGAGTTTGGGCTTGGGGCTGGATGGGCGGAATTCAGGGTATCCTAGCTGGGATCCAAGCACCCTGAAAGCCCAGAAGGACTCGGTGGAGGGGTCCTGACTGTGCCTGCAAGCTCTGCTGTAACCTGTGTTCCTGTTGTCCAATAAACCTGCTGTTTTACTGACTGGCTGAGAGTCACTGTGGGTCCCAGGAAGAGGGGTGCAGGGCCGGACTCCCCCACACTCCGTGACAACTGGTGGCAGCGGTGGGATATACTGCACCCCGTGGACGGCGCTTCCTGCAGTAAGTGACTGGGGAGCAGTAAAACGAAGGGGTGGTTAACCCCTGGGAGTGTGTGCCCAGTGAGAAGGACTTTGCAGTAACAGGGTCCCCCGGGGGATTGCAGCGAGCGGTCCCAGGGGCGGAGGAGTCTGCAGCTCGACCCTGGCAGAGAGGTGGTGACCTCAAGAAGGGCTGGTGCACTAGGGGTCCCCTGGAAACCGTGGGGAGCGGCGAGCACCCCGGCCTGTGAGTGGCCAGCAGGAAGATGTATGCCAAGCGGCGCAAGTGTGACCTGGTGGAGCTGTGCAAGCAGAGGGGGCTGCACCCAGGGAGACGCACCAAGGACCAGCTGATTGCCCAGCTGGAGCAGGGAGACCGCATGAATGAACGGAGCCCTGTCGCTGAGGGAAGCAGCCGAGCAGATGCAGCGCAGGCACCAGTGTCTGTCCCCGCTGGGAGTGGTCAGCCGGCGGACGAGGGCTTCCCGAGACCCCCCCTTCCTAGGCGTAGAGGAAGGGCGGGGAGGAGCCCAGTGTATACCGAGGGCACCGTGACACCCCCGGCCAGCAGGGGATCTGCCCGGCGAAGCCCACCCCCCAGCAGGGGATCCTCCCGGCAACGCTCGGCATCCGTGGAGCGGATGCGGCTGGAATATGAAAGGGAGCTGAGACGGGAGGAGCTCGAGTTAAAGAGGCGAGAGCTGGAGGAGAAGGCGAAACAGCGTGAACATGAGGAGAACCAGCGCCAGCGTGAGCAGGAGGAGAAGGAGAACCAGCGTAAACATGAGCGGGAGGAGAAGGAGAAACAGCGTAAACATGAGCTGGACCTGGCCCAGCTGAGGAGCAGTGAGGCCCCAGCTGCGGTGAGTGAGGGGGGACCCAAGCCTACAAAGAGCTTTTATAAGCACTTGCTGCCCCGGCGTAAGGAGGGGGAGGACATAGATACCTTCCTGACGGCCTTTGAGAATGCCTGCGAGCTGCACAGGGTTGACCCTGCAGACAGGATCGCAGTTCTCACCCCCTTACTGGACTCCACAGCCGTGGAGGTGTACAGCCGACTGAAAGGGGCGGAGGCAGGGGACTACGAACTGTTCAAACAGGCCCTGCTCCGCGAGTTTGGGCTGACTCCTGAGATGTACCGGAAAAAGTTCCGGAGCCAGCGTAAAACCCGTGAGGTTACATACCTACAACTGGTCAACCGGGCGCAGGGGTATGCCCGCAAGTGGACAGCTGGGGCCCAAACTAAAGAGGACCTGCTTGACCTACTCATACTGGAGCACCTGCACGAGCAGTGCCCGTCCGACCTGAGGCTGTGGTTGATGGACCAGAAGCCGGAGAACCCGCAGCATGCAGGCCAGCTGGCCGACCAATTTGTGGACAGTCGGGCAGGGGATGGCAGGGAGGAGTCTCGAAGGAGCAGGCCTGCCTCAACGCAGAGAGAGAGTCAACATGGGACCTCCCAAAGGGGGCCTATGGAGAACCCCCCCAAAAGGGGAACATCCAGCGGCAGGTCCCTCCGACCCACTCAAGGGGACCCACGAGATATGGGCTGCTATCGCTGTGGCCAACGAGGTCACATACGGGCCCAGTGCCCCAAGCTCAGGGACAGACCAAGCAGACCCAACCCGCAGAGGGTGGACTGGGTAAAAACCCAATCGGAGGAGGGGCTACATTCCCAGGAAAGGGGGGTTGGCAACATACCACCTATGGATGCTCCCGGTTCCGGGTTTTTGGTTTACCGGGTGGGCGCGGGGCTGCCCCTCCGGAAAGAGTGCATTGTTTCCCTGGAAGTGGATGGGAGGAAGGTCACTGGGTACTGGGACACGGGCGCAGAGGTGACGCTGGCCCGGCCCGAGGTGGTGGCCTCAGATCGGATGGTGCCCGACACCTACCTGACCCTGATGGGCGTGGGCGGGACCCCATTCAAGGTACCTGTGGCAAGGGTACACCTGAAATGGGGGGCCAAGGAGGGCCCCAAGGATGTGGGGGTACACCAATATTTGCCCACTGACGTGTTAATGGGAGGGGACCTTGAGGACTGGCCTACTAACACCCAGAGTGCCCTGGTCGTGACTCGTAGTCAGAGTCGGCAAATGGCACTGCACCCCGAAAACGGGGAAGGTACTCGACCTGAGGTGCAGGACCCTAACTCAGGGAGCGGGGAACGCCCAGGGGCACGGTGCAGAGAGGCTGCGGCCTCAGACCCAGCCAGCAAGGGAGAGCCGGTCCCCATTCCTGTCCCAGCTGCTGAGTTCCAGGCCGAGTTGCAGAAAGATCCCTCCTTGCGGAAGCACCGGGACCGGGCTGACCTTAGTGCGGTACAGACCATGAGGAGAGGTTGCAAGGAGAGGTTCCTGTGGGAGAAGGGGTTCCTGTACCGAGAATGGGCTCCCCCAGGGGAAGTAGAGTCATGGGGGATCAGGAGGCAGTTGGTGGTTCCCCAGAAGTTCCGTCACAAGCTGTTGTACCTGGCCCATGACATCCCTCTCGCAGGGCACCAGGGAATCCGGCGCACCAGGCAGAGGCTGCTACAGAACTTTTACTGGCCTGGGGTCTTTACCCACGTCCGACAGTACTGCCAATCCTGTGATCCCTGCCAGAGGGTGGGGAAGGCCCGGGACAAGGGGAAAGCAGCTTTGAGGCCTTTACCCATCATAGAAGAACCTTTCCAGAAGGTGGCCATGGACATAGTGGGACCTCTCAGCAAGACGACCCGGTCAGGGAAGAAATACATCCTGGTGGTGGTGGATTTTGCCACTCGCTACCCCGAGGCGGTGGCCTTGTCCTCTATCGAAGCAGACACAGTGGCAGATGCGCTGCTGACAATTTTCAGCCGGGTGGGGTTCCCCAAGGAGGTCTTAACGGACCAGGGGTCCAACTTCATGTCGGCCCTGCTCCGGTCCTTATGGCAGAAATGTGGGGTCCAGCACAACTGGGCCTCAGCGTATCACCCCCAGTCCAACGGGCTGGTAGAAAGGTTCAACGGGACGCTGAAGATGATGCTAAAAACGTTTATGAACCAGCATCCGCAAGATTGGGACAAGTACTTACCTCACCTGCTGTTTGCGTACAGGGAGGTACCCCAGGAATCTACTGGGTTTTCACCTTTCGAACTGTTGTATGGAAGGCGGGTGAGGGGGCCCCTAGACCTGATGAGGGACGAATGGGAGGGGAAGGCCTCTCCCGAGGGAGAGTCAGTGGTGGAGTATGTCCTGACCTTCCGGGAAAGACTGGCCGAGCTCATGGGCCTGGCCAGGGAGAATCTGGCCCGAGCCCAGAGGAGGCAGAAGGTCTGGTATGACCGCACAGCCCGAGCCCGTGCCTTCGCCACCGGGGATCAGGTGATGGTTCTCATCCCCGTGAGGAGAAACAAACTCCAGGCCGCCTGGGAAGGGCCCTTCAAGGTTATCAAGCAACTGAATGAGGTAAACTATGTGGTGGAGCTGTCAAACCGGGCACATCACCGTCGGGTGTACCATGTGAACATGATGAAACCATACTATGACAGGGGGAATGTGGTGTTGGCCGTGTGTGGACATTGGGAGGGGCAGGGAGATGACCCCTTAGTGGATCTATTCCCTGGGACAAAAACTGGTTCCCCCCTGGAGGCGATTCCCCTCTCTGATCAGCTGACCCCGGGCCAGCACGCTGAGATCAGAGGGGTGCTGCATCTGTACAGACAGCTGTTTTCCAACCAGCCTGGACGCACTAATTTGACTGTCCACCGGGTGGAGACCGGGTCACACCCCCCCATAAGATGCTCCCCTTTTCGGGTCACTGGTAAAACTGCCCAGGATCTTGAAAGAGAGGTCAGGGACATGCTGGCTTTGGGGGTGATCCAGCCGTCTTCCAGCCCTTGGGCCTCGCCAGTAGTGCTGGTTCCCAAGAAGGATGGGTCAATCCGGTTCTGTGTGGACTATCGAAAGCTCAATGCCATCACCGTATCTGATGCCTACCCTATGCCCAGGCCTGACGAGCTCCTAGACAAGCTGGGAGGTGCACGGTACCTCACCACTATGGATCTTACCAAAGGCTACTGGCAAGTGCCGCTGGACGCAGATGCCAGGCTGAAATCGGCCTTTATCACCCCTCTGGGGCTCTATGAGTTTTTGACCCTGCCCTTCGGCCTCAAGGGAGCGCCGGCCACCTTCCAGCGCCTGGTGGATCAGCTACTGAGGGGGATGGAGAGTTTTGCCGTGGCGTATATTGACGACATCTGCGTCTTCAGCCAGACCTGGGAGGACCACGTGTCCCAGGTTAAACAAGTCCTGGACCGACTCCGAAAGGCTGGGTTAACAGTAAAGGCTGAGAAGTGCAAGGTGGGGATGGCTGAAGTATCTTACCTGGGCCATCGGGTGGGGAGCGGCTGCCTGAAGCCGGAACCAGCCAAGGTGGAGGTGATCAGAGACTGGCCTGCTCCCCAAACCAAAAAGCAGGTCCAGGCCTTTATTGGGATGGCGGGGTACTATCGAAGGTTCGTGCCCCACTTCAGTGCCATAGCCGGCCCCATCACTGAACTGTGCAAAAAGGGGAAGCCAGACAAGGTGATCTGGACTGAGCAGTGCCAGGAGGCTTTCCGGGCGCTGAAGGAGGCTCTGGTTAGCGACCCAGTTCTGGCAAACCCAGATTTTGACAAACCCTTTATGGTGTTCACCGATGCCTCAGACACGGGACTGGGGGCGGTGTTAATGCAGGAGGATGAAAAGGGGGAGAGACACCCCATCGTGTACCTGAGTAAGAAGCTGCTACCCCGGGAACAAAGCTACGCGGCCATCGAGAAGGAATGCCTGGCCATGGTGTGGGCCCTTAAGAAGCTAGAGCCATATCTCTTTGGGCGACACTTCACCGTGTACACCGACCACTCTCCCCTGACCTGGCTGCACCAGATGAAAGGAGCCAACGCCAAGCTCCTGAGGTGGAGCCTGCTCCTGCAGGACTATGACATGGACGTGGTCCATGTGAAGGGAAGTGCCAACCTGACAGCGGATGCGTTGTCCCGGAGAGGGGACCCTGAACTTCCCCAGGTCACTGGGCAGAGTGACCCCGCTCAGTTCAGTCTCGAAGGGGGGAGAGATGTGATGCAGTAGGGACTGTCTGTGTGGGGAGTGGGAGAGCAGGGGAGGACTTTAGGAGATGGACGATGCCAGAGCCTGTAACCTGAGCTAGGTAAGGGAGGGGAAAGGTCAACACCTTTGCCCGGGAAGGGGACAAAGGAAGGGAGTGGCAGGAGGGAAGCAGTTGGAGTTTGGGCTTGGGGCTGGATGGGCGGAATTCAGGGTATCCTAGCTGGGATCCAAGCACCCTGAAAGCCAGAAGGACTCGGTGGAGGGGTCCTGACTGTGCCTGCAAGCTCTGCTGTAACCTGTGTTCCTGTTGTCCAATAAACCTTCTGTTTTACTGACTGGCTGAGAGTCACTGTGGGTCCCAGGAAGAGGGGTGCAGGGCCGGACTCCCCCACACTCCGTGACACTGGTGCCTGAGGATCTGAAAGCACTCTGCCCACATGGGTTAACTGAGCCCCTCAACCCTCCGGTGCTGCAGGTAAGTTGTTTACAGATAAACTGAGGCCCAAAGTCATTCGGAGTAAAATTTTCACAAGCACCTAAGTCCCATTAACTGTCAGTGAAAATTGGACTCCTGAGGCTGCCTGCCCCCACAGCGGTGTGTAGAGAACATCCTCTGCATGCCTCCCTTGCATAGGTATAAATAGTGGGGTAGAAGCACTGCTTAGATGAGTAGAATAAAGACAAGCCTGAACCCAGTGGGTATGTCCCCTCTGTGGCTCTCTGCTCACCCAAGCAATGCCCCCTATGTCTACACTGCCATTTTTAGCAGTCTGGTGTCACATTGCCTCCTGGCTGCAGTGGTGCAAGGCTCCAGCAGTGGGGAAAGCCTCTGGCGGGGGGAAGCTGCGGGGAAAGACTCTGACAGCTCCCTGCCGTTGGAGCCTTTCCCCACCGCAGTGATAGACTTTGGCAGAGGGGAGCTGCCGGAGCTTTTCTCCACTACCTCCCCCATGCCAGAGCCTTTCACTTCTGTGTGTAGCTACATGTACCCTACTTGCTGCCGCCAGTGTAGACAAGGCCTTAGTGGCTAAGTCACTTTTGAAAGTGAGACTCAGGAGCCTAAGTCACTTAGGCATTTTTGAAAACGTAGTCCTAAATGACTTGCCTGAAGCCCTAATGCAAAGCAGTGGCAGAGCTGAGAGGAGCACCCAGGAGTTCTGGCTCACAGTTCCCAGATCCATCCACTAGAAAATGTCTCCTCCCCCAATTCTCTGTACACACCCCAGGTAAATAACTTGAGTTCCCTCTGACCCTGCAGCTTTGAGTTTAGGGCTCCTTCCTCTCCTCCGTTGCGTGTTCAAATGATGGGATGGAGCGTGTGCATTCTGAAGGCCTGGTCACTTTCTGACTTCTGGGTCTGGATGCTTTCCCAAACTTCAGTTTTGGGGGTCCCTCTGAAATAATGGATTCTGAACATCCCGCATAGGGCTCTGCATGTCTGAAACAATTGCCAGTGCTGACAGACTGCTGGAATCACTAGTTTTAGAAGGTGAATAGAGTCCTATTGATTTATTTTTCTCCTGTTGACAGGGAAGTTGAATCTTTCATAGGGGTCAAAACATTCAAGATATTTGCCTTAGTAGGAGGATTTGAGAATAGGCAGGACATATGAATTTCCTCTTGAGAGCAAGATAGCAAAGGACTCTATGCATGTGTTCATGGGCCTAATGCCCAATCCGCAGCTGTCTGAGTGCACATCACTGGATTCGTCTATCCATGAGGTTTTCCTCAGGGATTATATTACTGACTAGCAGTCTCCTTGGGCTAATCTCTGCTCTAGGTTACGTTGGCACAAATCCAGAGCTAGCACTCTGGAAGTCAGTGTATTTATTCCAGATTTACACTGGTGGATGAGAGCAGCCGTTGGCCTCTTTCCTGTAGGTAGAGTGAAATTGAGTCCCTAAAGTGAAGAGGGCAGCAGTACTGAATACTGGCACTAGAAAAGGTTCAGAAAAGGGCAACTAAAATGATTAGGGATTTGGAACGGGTCCCATATGAGGCGAGACTAAAGAGGCTAGGACTCTTCAGCTCGGAAAAGAGGAGACTAAGGGGTGATATGATAGAGGTCTATAAAATCAAGAGTGATGTGGAGAAAGTGGATAAGGAAAAGTTATTTACTTATTCCCATAATACAAGAACTAGGGGTCACCAAATGAAATTAATAGGCAGCAGGTTTAAAACAAATCAAAGGAAGTTCTTCTTCACACAGCGCACAGTCAACTTGTGGAACTCCTTACCTGAGGAGGTTGTGAAGGCTGGGACTATAACAGCGTTTAAAAGGGAACTGGATAAATTCATGGTGGTTAAGTCCATGAATGGCTATTAGCCAGGATGGGTAAGGAATGGTGTCCGTAGCCTCTGTTTGTCAAAGAGTGGAGATGGATGGCAGGAGAGAGATCACTTGATCATTACCTGTTAAGTTCACTCCCTCTGGGGCACCTGTCATTAGCCACTGTCAGAAGACAGGATACTGGGCTAGATGGACCTTTGGTCTGACCCAGTACGGCCGTTCTTATGTTATGTTCTCAATGCCTAATAAAATGAAAGCCTATAACTCAATAGGAAAGGAAAAGAAAATGTGACGCTCCTGAGTGTTGGCAGCTGTGGATACAGGAACCCTCTGTGCACCCCCAGGACAAGTACAACCAGGCAGGAGCAGGGCCAGCTGCCTCCTCCTGCCCCACTACTAGGGACACTAGTAACTGAGCTGAGACCCATCAACTCTCTTCACCTAGCTCAGCAAACAGCTATTGAATGGCAAAGACTTTAAGTCCCTGTTACCCTGAGTTGGATTTCAATTAAAAAAAATCGAGTGTCATCCCATCCTCCCTGACTATCTTGGCAATGAGACATTTTTTGCTATCAGGAAACTATGGCAAATGGGACAATCATGAGACTCCAGCTATTTAAATACACTGGCAAAGCCCCCGGCATGTGTCATTCTAATGGGAAGGGCGTAAAGCCCACTCTCTCCACTGGCTCCTGATTCAAGCGATTGTTTCTGGCACTCACCACTCCTTGCGCTTCGCAGTGATGGAAAACTCTGGGGTGGTAAAGCAGGGGGGCCATGTCCATTTAGGAGGGGAAAGAGGAGGAGCTTGGAGTGGTGCTGTTTGCTAGAGCACAAGGGAGGGCCTGTGGGGTTCACAGCACCTTTCCCTGCAGATGTAATAATAATACCTAGCTCTTCTATAGTGCTTTTCATCAGATGATCTCAAAGTGATTGACCAAGGAGACCATTCTACAGATAGTGAAACTGAGGCACACAGCAGGGCAGTGACTTCCCCAGTGCCAGAGCCAGGAATAGAACCCAGAGCACTGGATCCAGTGCAGTGCTCTATCCCCTAGGCACCACTGCCTCTCTGTATGTTGAACTTGGCCTCTACTTCAGCAGGGTTATTCACAGGGGTGAAGGGAGGTCTTTTTTTTCCCCTTCTCTTTGGTCTCCTGCCCCTGTCCACTGAGGCCTCCAGTGTGGTGGTCATTGCATGTGGCTGGTATGGCCGTTGCACATCCAGGCAGGGACTCGCCTGGCCACCTGAGTCACTCTGCTCTTCCACAGAGCAACAAAGCCCCCTCAGTTGATGAGTCGGCCCCATGTTCTTCTTATCTCTGTGTTGGGCTTCAAACAGGAGCAGAAGATGCTGTAATTAGTAAGCAGTATATGAGGTAACAACTGATACAGGGTGGGGCATTGGGGGCGCTGCTGGTTCCCATGCTGCCAGAATGTGCAGACGCTGGGTGAAATTAAAAGACAACCCCTTTGACGTGGATTGAAACAATGTTACCGTTAACCTGTGGAACTCACCGCTGTGGTCTATCCCTGAGGCAAACAGCTTGGTCATTTTTAAATAAAAAATTAGTCTTTCACCTCAGTTATATTAGTGCCTGTTGTGAGACAAAGCCAGGATACAACGTGAGAAGGTGTAACAGGGCCAAGCTCTAAGACTCTGTCAAAGAAGGTCGGGCTCTTCTGTTGAGTTGGGCTCAGGGGCTGAGGCCCAGTATTAAGGTTCAGAGTCATTGCTGATGAGTCAGGCTGGCTCAGCTGAGCCATGCAAAGCGGCGTTAGACGGAAGGTCAAGAAGAGTCTCTGGGGCAGAGAAGATCCTGCAGGGAAACCCTAAGGGGAGCCAAGCTCTGGTGAATAAGCTGAGACTTGCGCTGTGTTTTCAGTGACCAGTAAAGCTGAAGCTGGGGGAGGGCTGAGTTGGCTCTGGGTCTGTGTGCTCTGTAGACAGTAGGGTGCTGACACATCCTCTTCACGCTTGAGAGCAGAAGCGGGGTTTTCTGATCTCTTCTGCACAGGACAGAATAGGAAAGAAACCCTGCAATAGATGTCAGAATAGCTGCACCAGCCGCAAGCCCAGGCTTCATCCCAACTGGTGATGTGGCCACTCATGAAGCCTGGCTTACAGGCCAAGCACAGCAAGCTGGAACGATGACGAGGGCAGGTGCTTGAGTGACCCAGCCACCCAGCTGCATTGCTCAGGCTCCCAGTAAGTCCCAGCCCTTCCCTGTGAAAATTGGGATAACCCAGGGGCTCACCCCGCTCTCTTTTTAGTAGGCGGCTACTGCGAGTACATGGGAGGCAGATCCTGGCCTTTTTGGCCCCTTTCGTTGGCAGGAGATGTGCAAATGGTGCCTGGATGAGGACACAGCTGGAGATGGCAAAGCTGCTGAAGGCTGCTTTTGGGAACCAGCTGGGGGTCTCGGAGGAGAAATACCAGCGGAGGTTTGGACAGAAACCTTCTTCCTCAGGGCCACGTGGCTAAGCATCTGGGCCTGGGTCTTGACAAGAGCTGGTCGAAACTTGGCTCATCCATTTCTGAAAAGCTTTTGTCCTCGTTCGGAATAAAAATGGAGCTTTTTGAAATTTCCCACAGAAAGGAAATTGTGAAACATGTCGCTTGGGAAAAATTGAACCGTTTGGTTTGATGTTTGAAAGGAAACTAAGCAGGAAGCTGCCACGACTCCCAGGGACTGTCTGGACTGCCCCCACGTTGAGGGACAACTACCTGCCGCGCACTGGGGGACTGTCTCAACCTGGGACTCTCTGAGCTTTCAGCTTCCCTGCCCCGCAGCTGGGGGTGTGGAAGCTCTGGCAGCTCCTGTGGCAGTCAGTGGGGCAGGGCTGCCCCAAAGCCCCAGCCCTTGGAAGCCTGGGGTCCCCAGCCCCAGGGCAGGCTGCAGGCCATGGAAGCTCTGGGATCCTGCCAGGTGGAAATTCATCAAGCCCAATATGTTTCCACATCCCATGCTGAGTTCAACAAATTGGCCTTTTCTGACCACAACATCTTTCACTGGAAAATTCCTGACCATCTCTATCAGTGACAGACTGGACAACTCGTTGGCTCCAGCCTCAGACCCCAGATGTTCGGGGACTCAGAAGCCATTATGAAAATGGAACAGTAGTTAGACAGTCTGCCTGGGGGGGCGCAGACTTAGCCATTTACACTGGCAATGGCCACACAGCAGAGTGTTACCTGCAGGCTGAGCCACTGGAAAAAACAGCATAACTGGGACCCTCTCTAGGATGAAAAGATGGTCAACAAGAGCCTTGATTGCCCACATAGGGTTTTAGAATCTGCTGCCCTGTTCCACTAGGACTATCAATCCTCATGTTTCACTGTATGAACTGCTTAGACCTCCAGCTGGTGTCTGGGAGAAATTACTCCCCACAGTGTCAAATTGCACAATCTTCCTCGGAAGCATCTGACACTGACCACCTCTGAAGTCAGGATACTGGTCTGTTCCAGCGGGGGAGTTCCTGTGTTCTGATTTAATCGTGCATAACAAATCAACCCCTGGAAAAAAAGCCAGGCTGCTTTGAGCCCTGACCATGACAAGGGAAGTCATTAGATGTTCCTGGAGCACACGTCGCAAAAGGAACAGTTACCACAATCTGACTCGCAGGAGCAAGGCAGGATAGCCGGGAGGGCTTAAGGAGACAAGGAGAGGAGGTGGAAAGTCGGTGCCAACAAAACTGGATGGAAAATGGATCGCATGGAATTGTATTTCTCTTCTGTGTTTCAAATGCCTAAAGAAAACAGCAAGTTCATCTGCAGCTGGCACCTCCACTGCTGCAAAGAAAGTAGTGAAGAGAAGATTAAAATTGAACCAGCTTGGAATCTGTAATAGGGAAAATATCTTGGTGATTTGCTGTTATAATTTTCAATAACAAATTGCTGGGTTCCTGCTGCACTAATACAAACTGTTTGAATGAGGTGGGGAAAGGAGCCTGGTTTGAGGGTTTTGTGTGTGTTCCTGTTTGTGTGTGTACAAAGAGCTTAGAGGTTTTTCTCGTCTCCTAATTTTAAAGAGGTATTTTTAGTGCATGTATCAAACATCTGCTGGAGTGTTTGCTTGGCAATGTCTTTACAACCTTTAGTTTTTCTCTCTCTCCTGGGACAAAGGAATATTTCAACCATTTTCTTTTTCAATCGGCTGCGAAGAGAGAGAAAATAAAAGGACAATTTTACTACCCAAGGCTTCTCCGCCCAAAGGAGCATTTTGGAAACACTGCTGGTATTTCCTACTGCTATGTCTGCAGAATTTAAACAGCTCCACGTAACCAGGAGAGCTGGGGGTGTACAGCAAAGGGAACAGCTGTTTAGACACAGTTAGTCACAGTTCTGTACAGCAATGTCACTCTCACTTGTCTTACTCTAAGTAGCAAAGAGTCCATGGAAGTAAGGCAGCGGAGTTGTGGTTCTATGCAGTATGAGTGCAGGTGTCAAAATCAAGCCCACTTATGGGAGGTTTTTCTGGTATATAAGTCAACTGAGCCTTGGCTACCAGGCATGGTCAGATGCGTGGTGGTACTGAACACCTGCACGACACAAGCCCACAGTTGGTGACCCTCTGGGACCCAGCGTGGTGTTGGGTTTTGCTACCCTTGCATATCAGTTGTTTATATTGTGGTTCTCTACAAGAAAGTACAAGGCTAAAGTCCCTGTCCCAAGCTTCTGTGCAAATGGAAAAATTTTGTCCTTGCTCAGCCACAGGATGGCTGTTCTGCCTCTCCCCGTCTCTCTGATGCCACTGCTGCCTTGTGTGCTCAGAAGTGCGCCTGTGCAAACTGCCCTCTGCCCAGGACCAGCGCTAGGGGTTTTAGCGCCCTAGGTGCACGGCAATTTCGCCGCCCCGCGCGCTGCTCCCGCGGCTCTGGTGGAGCTGCCGCAGTCATGCCTGCGGGCGGTCCACCGGAGCCACGGACCAGCGGACCCTCCGCAGGCACGACTGCGGCAGCTCCATCCTCCGGCAAAATGCCACCCACCAATAATCCTGGCGCCCTAGGCAATTGCCTAGGCCGCCTAAATAGACGCGCCGGCCCTACCTCTGCCAATGGCATGACGGTGGCCCTAGCAATGGCTGCACAGCTCTTCCTTCTGGTTCCAGTCCAACTGCCATCACAGTCAATGGGAGTCTCCACACTGATCATAATGGGAGTTGGAACAGACCTTTGATGTTCCGTCTTCCGGCTGAGAGGAGCTATAACGCTAACGGCATTACTGGGTAGATGGACGGACACACAGACAGCTGGGTGGAAAGAAGGATGGATGTGAACAAGCAGCCTTCGCTGGGTCAAGCACTGCAGAGTAGGGACATGGGGGGAGCAAGGGGGAAATGGGTACTTGTGCTTATACAAGCAGAGCATGCATTTCAAACCTGGACCATGTCCTTATAGAACACTCCAAAGGACTTAATACCCCACTCCCTTCCATCTCCTGCAGTCACTTGGGATATGTCTGCACAGTCTTTTGCAGTGAGCCTCCCAGCCCCGCTCAACAGATTCTGGCTGGTGGGGCTCTTCCCAGCACTCCAGAAATGGCTGTGTAGACAGAGCTTTGAAGTTGCTGCTCCAGCTGGAGCTTGGGCTCTGAAGTCCAGAACGGGTGGGCTGTGGAGCTCCAGCCAGTATCACAGCTTCAAAGCCCTGTCTACACAGCCATTTCTAGAGGGCTCGCATGAGCCCTGCTTGCCAGAGCCTGTTGACCCATACTGAGAGAGTGGCTGCAAGCTGCTCTGCAGACATAGCCTGACCCCCAGGCTTACTGAATGCACCACCCTACTCAGTCAGGGCAGTAGTGTACGCTCGCTTTGCTGAGGTGCAAATGGCCGCGCAGGCTGCAAGGCAACAGAAAATCAGCCCCAAACGGTTTGTTTTCCATTGTAGGTAAAACCTACATAGACTTGCGAGGCCGGGGGGGGGGGGGGAATCTAAGAAGACAAATGGAACTCATTGATCTTTGCTTGCCCCATTGTAAAAAGTTCCACTTAAATCATTACAGTCAGTGTTTTATTTTACATTGCATGGGGGGCTGGAAGGTGGCAGTGATGGAGTCAGCTGCAATAAGGATGGGAATCAAAAAGAAAAAGAAAAGCCGAACTTGCACAAAGCGGCCTAGAGAGAACAATCACTGAGGGAGGTTCCTGTTCAGAGTAATTTATATTGCGGGCGGCTGGACGCTGATTGCAACTCTAGCTATTTTCTCCAGCGTTTATGTGTTTGCAATAACCTAATTCCAGTGGCTGAAAAGGAAAGCAGATTGGACATTTAATCACATTGTGTCCATAAGCTTTTTGCACTTATCTCTGCCTGATAAACACATCATCCAGGGGGAAATGATAAGCGACAATGTTAGGCAAGAGTTTCTTTGGTGTCATTCTTCCTAGGGAAAGGGGGAGAGGGGAATCATCAAACACTAGAAAGCGCTGGCTATTATAGCAGATGATTTCTGCACATGAAATAGACAAGGTCCCCTAGTCAATTACTAGTCAAGTAGGGTAATATGCATCTCATTATGGTGCTCTGACATACATACACGTATATAAAATGAAACGCACAGAAGTTACTGTTTTTTTGATCCAGTGATTAGGTGCTGTAATTAACAAAGCATTGTGCCTGATTTCTAATCTTTCTCTCTATTTGAATTTAATTGATTTTTTTCCCCTTGATTTAATCAACTCGCATTCATCTACCCACTTCTGTCAGGGAAAACTCCACTCTTTTTAAAGGACCAGCAGGCAGTTGGAAGGATGAAATTTCCTTGTCTGTTCCTCTAGGGGGCTACATGTCTTGCCCAGGTCTTTTCTTTTGTCCTTTAGTAGGCAGCTGAGGAGGGGACCGTGTGATGGTTTTTATTGCTGGAAGGAGGCATCCATCATCATTTTAATGCCCAGTGAAACACGCAAAACTAATAATAAGTTCCTTATAGATGTTTTAACCTTTTTAGTATTCTGTATTCTGATTGACTGCAGCTCACCACACCTCTTCACTGCAGGCAGTTGCAGCTGTGAACGGGAGAGGATGAGAACATGCAGCCAATCAAATTATTAGCGGCAGAAAAGGGCAAAGTAGTAAAGTTTCTTTATTATCTCTCCAGAACACCCTACCCAGTGCTTTAAAATGCTACATGCATGAGATTGGCAAGTGTAACTGACATCATGTACCTTGTTACAGCCTGAAAACTGGGATCTTGAGGTCCTGTTTTCATAGGCAGCGGGTTTAAAGCAAACGAAAGGCAGTATTGCTTCACACAACGCACAGTCAACCTGTGGAACTCTTTGCCAGAGGATATTGTAAAGGTCAAGACTATAACAGGGTTCAAATAAAGGCTAGATAAGTGCATGGGGGATAGGTCCAGCAATGGCTTTTAGTCAGGATGGGCAGGAATGCAAAACCACCCTCTGAAGTATTCTCTAGTCTCTGTGTGCCAGAAGCTGGGAATGGTGACGGGATGGATCACTTGATGATCGCCTGTTTTGTTCACTCCCTCTGGGGCACCTGGCATTGGACACTGTCAGAAGACAGGATACTGGGCTAGGTGGACCTTTTGGTCTGACCCGGTATGGCCGTTCTTATGTTCTGTGGGGATTGGCCCAAGTTTAGGTGCAGTGCCCAGCCAATCCTGTGGCTTTATGGGTGTGTCCAGAGTGGTAAGGGTTTGGTCTGGCATTCAGTAACAGGGACGCTCTGTTGCAGAGCTGTACTACTGGGCGTGGCACAGGAAAATGGATTACTTTGCATCTCTCTTTGCTGCATTGTCTGACACAGAGCACCAGGTCGTGATTCTTGAAAATGAAGTGCAAAGGGTCAAGTTGCACAGGAACCTGGGGAATGGCAAATGTAGACTGAAAACATGCTTACTATGGACTTATGAGAGCCTGTCATGTTCTTGGTTACCCAGATGTAAATTACAATAGCTCCCTTGTCCTAAACCTGACCTCCACTGTACCACATCCACAAATAACTCCAGGCTGAGTTAACAGGACATGCAGGTGTGTACCTGCCACCAAGGCACAACTGAATACTTAGACATGCGCCTGCCCTTAGGCAAGTGCATCCACCAATACTATGGTGAAGAATTGGCTTTCCACTGCTAACTGAAGGTGCAATTCTCCCCCTGGCCTGGGCAGAGACTTATGCACCATAAAGTCCTATTTTAAGATCTTAACTCCTGCCTGGGTTTACTGACTGCTGGGCCTTTGCGCAGGGAAGCATTCCACCCTTAGCAATGCAGTACTCCATTATACTCCACATAGGAAGTAATTGCAGGGGCTCTTGGCAAAGGTGGACATTGTGCTAGTGGCCAACACGTTTGCATGTGCAAAAAGGGTGATGGGGTTCTAGCAATCGAGCCCTGTGTGATTGAGCTGTTGCAGTCTGCATTGACGGGGCTCTGATCCAAATTGCCTCGGTAAAACCTCCTGAAAGCAAATGACTCGCCAAAGCAATTTTTCTGTTCGTCCCTGTCTCTTGCATTCATGCTAGTGCTTGCAAAGCAGGTGGAAGGCAAAGTGGGGCTCTTATGAGGTGCAGGAGGAGCTGCCAATCTTGGAGTTAGTTGCTCTTGAGTCCTCATGAGGGGAAAAAGGCAGATGCCTCTGGAGCTGGAGGGTGAAAAGATCTGGGGGCTGAAAGGTCACCTGAAAGTCAATGTCACTCAGCACCTGGGAGCGGAGTTACTGCAGTGAAAAACGATGATTGATGAGACCTTGCAGCAAGAAACCACCCCTACTCCAGAGAGAGACCAGGGGAACTCAATTTAGACTGAAGAGTGCAAAGTCTCAGCCCCTCATTGGGGAACAAATGATTGCTGTTCAGCACGCCTGCCCATCTGTGAGACACATCAGCTGGAAACGCCAGTGTGCTGGGACTTCAGATACAAAGCAATAGCTCTAGTGACTGTATTTAATCAGGAGGAGAATATTATTGCACTGCTCGAGAAAGACAGCTCCTGAAAGTGCACAGGGGCAGCACCTGTTAACGTCTGCATTACCTGGTGATATATTGCAGGGCACGGTACCATGTCACACAGCTGCTGCTCTGAGCACCATATCCTGTGATAGAGAAGCAGGTCTCCCTTGCAAGTCCTCACGGAGTGTCCCAGCCTCATGAAACAGCAAACCCTGGCTGTAACTTTGGCCTTATTCTCATTTACTCTGAGGCCGCTCCCCATCACTGTGTGTAAAGGGGCCTTAGAGGCAATGGGAATAAGATCCCTTCTTCCATTCCCATTCTCACGTACACAGCGGATCTCACAGAAACCAACAGGAGCTTCTAAGGATGCAATTTTGCCAGCCAAACTCACTTGAGTAGCACTTGATCCCACCAGTAGCACCACTGACTCTTGGGAGCTACTGATCGATGAGCTACTCAGCGTAAGGGCTGCAGAATCAGCCCCCACATTTTTACTAGCTCTAGTACCATCCGCATGGCAAAACAAAGCTGACGGGATGGACGCGATCTTGCGGCTCCGAGGCGAGGGGCAGAAGCTCAAAGGGAGGAAAGCAATCTGTAATGAGCCAATGTTGCTTTCGCAGGGCACATTCAGCAAAGATTTCCCAGTGTAGGGCAGTAAATGTTTAGGCATCTTTTAGGGATGGTAGGGAGAGTTTAAATGACTTGCCCCAAATTACACACTCAGGCTATGGTAGTGCTGGGACAGGAACCCTCTGACTCCCAAGCGTGTGTTCAAACCACTAGGCCACACTTTTCCCCTTTGCATGCTACAGCCTCGCCCTCTTCCCGTGAAATCCATTCCTTCTGCTTTAATGCCTTCCCTCAAGTGGTATGAAATAACCTAGGTATGGGACATGTTTGTGCTCATCTGTAATTGTTGACCTGTGTTGTGTTGCACACAACCCTAGACAAAGGACGGATTCTGGGTGAGAGCAAAGCAGAGCACAAGGCAGGATTTGTAATCACGGCAGCTCCACTGAGGCATCTCATGCCTACCATGAAACAACTCCTCTGCACCGTGACCCTCCAGCCCTAGTCCTTGGCTCGCTGCATATATACTGGCAGCTGGAGGTACCACATCGGGCCAGGCTGCAGGGCCAGGGGTTGAGGTGTGGATACATACCCACTCGAGACTAGGCTCAGATGGCCAGATTCAGTTCACTTGTGTCCCAAGCCAGAAGTGAACCAAATTGAATTTAACAGTAGAAACCATCCGGATTGGTGGATCCAACTTTCCAAGATGGGCTCCTAGACAGCCTCTGCATCCTGTATGCGAAGGAAGGGCATCAGAGGCCTGATACAGGTACTGAACCTCTTCAGCTCCCATGGGCTTCAGCTAGAGCTGATGGACTCGGCCGTTCTGGCAGTCAGACCCTCGGCATTGTCTGTAAAGCTGCAGCACTTTAATGATCTTAAACTGCCTTAGTTAAGCTGGGGCATTCCCCTGTATGGACACTCTGACATCAGTTTTAAACCAGGCTTATCCAGAGTGTCCATGCAGGTTTGTGTACCGATTGTGACAGAATAGGTGTTTAACTGATTTAAAGCTAAATGAGTGGGTGAAACTTTGCATATAAACAAGGCTTAAAGTGTAGGGACGGTACCAACCCTTCCCCCACCCCCCCAAAAAACCCTGTCTGAAGTTCTGCTCTAACTAGGAAACCTTTGCCTACTGTTAGCCACAATCTCCACTGCTGGAGAGGACATGGTGGGGACAGCTGAGCCTAAATTAAGTGATGCGATGTCAGACTCCGTCTAGCCTCCCTGCGCCTGTGATTGATTCCTCCTCCTCTGGTGAATTGTAACGTCCGTCCAAGTGAAGGCGCCATCAAGGGTTGCACTGAAGAGCATGGATGTACCTGGGAATGTCTGGCAGGCTCTCTCTCTCTCTGGATCAAGCCCAACTGTCTGCGCAGCGCGGTTAGCTTGACTGCAGCGATCCCGGAGGCTGCTGACATGTTTATCTCCTCTAGCAGTTTCCATCTATGTTTTTTATACTGAGACCTTTACTCCTCCACAATGGTGCGAAGGAGGCCGCGGCACGTCACGGCTGAAGGAACGGAGCTACTTGAACCTGCCCGGTCCCTATTGTGAAAGCCCATCGGAGAGCCCGCACAGGCAGAGCCGTGTGTGTGGAAGGAGAGAGGCAGGCTGATGCCCTGATAAAGATAAAAAGCTTCAGGAACCCCACAATCCCCGTGTAATGGGCCTGGTTTTTAAAAGGTAGCTACACGCCGCGGCGGAGGAGAGCGTGAAGGCATGAATCAGGATCAACACGCTGCCATTTCATTCAGGAGCCTGCGCTGTCGTTTAGAAACTGCCACTTCGGTGGGACTCCCTGCGCAACCCCAACCCCATCACCCTGTGGTTACAGATGCTTCTCCTTCAAGGTGCAGCAGCTTGTTTGGCATCCCAAGGAGAGAAGGCAGTGGAGGGACCGGAGCTACAAGGGGGCCAGTTAACTGACAGACTCCCTATGTCGCTCACTGCAGGATGGATATGGAGTAGGGTACTAATGGGCTGGGGGAACCCCTCCACAAGTGGGTGCTGCTGGGAAAAAATACTACTGATCAGCTTCAGGCTCTAGCCAGACCATTAACCCAGAACCAAGAGCCTGTAGAACTGCAGTCAGGTAGCTGTCTAGGAACTGTTCCCATCTGGATCTTCCTGTAGCTTTTCACATAGGCATCTATCAGTCTTGATCATTTCCCACATGTATCTCCTGTCTGTCTGGTTCATATCAGTCTAGCTCATTCATAAAGCACCCAACACCATAGCAACTCACGTTGCAATAACCTACTTGTCTTTTGCAGATGGTTTTGACATATTCGTTATTGGCCTTTGGGATCAGTCAGGTCACCCCTAATGCTTGGGTTGGATTTTTGTTTTTAATCACTTGATTCAGCTGGTCTGTCTCTTCCTCCCGCGTTAGCACTGGACTGCCTGCCCCAATGTGATCTGTTTTCCTTGCCACTCTTTGACTATGAGTGTCAGGGTTCTGCAAAATATTTGAGCATCAGCTTCAAACGCCTTGAAATTTTGCAGTTAGTTTTTCATAAAATTGATCTTATTATACACACACACACACAATCACCAAATAGTTCTGAAGTTTCATGCTTTTCTTGCTCCAATTTAGGAATGTATTTTAATGCCCATGAGTCACTTGCATGCTAAAGTGCTCCTATTTCAGTGTTTTGTTCTGCCAAAGATACTCCTGTAGGAAACAACCATAGCAAATGTCACATGTGGATGACAAAAATTCATTTAAAAAGCACAAATTTTGGGCTGTGAATTGGCTGGTATTAGAGATTTTTAATTATGAAATGGCATGAACCTTGGCTAGCTTTGCCTTACAGTTTTTCCCCACCTGATTGGCTCCACCTACTGGCAGGATGGGAACATTGAAAGTGCGGTTTAACCATTCTGGGTCGGAAGTGCTTTCCCAAAGGCAGGTCTCTAAATGAGCCTGGGACCTTTCTGAGGTAGCAGGTTGCATGCTGGACATTTTGTATCCGAGGAAGGCCTTGGTGAAATCAGTTGCTGGCTGTGTGCAGGCTACTGTGGTGCAAACAAGTGGCCCAAGACCCACTGGCCTGCCATGGCTACGTAATAAGCACTGGTTTCTGTAGAGGGGTTGGTTGATTGTTTTTGTGCATCCGAGAAAAAAATGCCAAATAGAAATGGAGACACTCGCATCCCAAACAGCCACAGCTCTGTTTGCTAGCCAGCTAACAGGCTCTATTCTCTGTGATGCTAAGGAGTGCAAGAGACTAGGGTTAGCAATGACTTAGGGGGTGCTAGTGTTACTCCTTGTGTGTTTGGAGGCTGGAAATGTTGCGGGGGAAGGGGAGGAAGGGCAATGGGCAATTTTGCCCACCCTGTTGCATGACCTTTGAGGGATAGGTGTGGGCATAAATAAGGACTAAGATAGACAGGCAGAGGCACCAAGCAGCTCTGGATGTTCTGTTACCCAGGCAGGTATCTAGGGTCAGAAATATAAAACCAGCCCAATCCTGTAAGGTGCTGAGTGCCCTCAGTTCCCTATGAAGTTAAATGGTGTTAAAAGAAACAAGCACCGCACAGAAGTGCCCAGCATCTTGCAGGCTCAGACCCCCCAGTATGGCTTAAAACCCAGTAGCCCACCCCTCCATGACTTGGACTAACCCCAACTCTCTAGTCACGGTAGATGAGGCAGGCGATCAGTCCTATAGTGCTGAGCCCGGCATAGCTCAGATGACAGTACCTTGGGCATGTAATCAACCCAAAATGGGTGTGTTTGTTCATGACACTCCCAGCACGGGAGGGAAAAGTCCACTGTGCATGTGAGGCTTCCCATTAGGTCACACTCAAAGGGCCTGAGGTTGGGCTGCTCTTTGTGCTGAAGGGCAGTTTTGTGCTGCCAGAGCAGGGCGGCCCAGCGGGCAATGTACTCACCAGGGATTCCGGGGTTCTGTGGGGGTTCTGTGCCCAGCTCTGCTGCCAATCTCCTGTGTAACTCTGGGCACCTCTCTGTGCCTCCGTTTGCCCTCCCACTGGTCTCTTAGCCTGCAAGCTTCCCAGGACAGGGATTGTCTCTTGCTATGTGTCTGAATGGCACCTGGCACAATGGGCCCCCGGCTGCGGTTAGGGCACATCTGTAATACAAAGCATAATAACTGCAGGGAGGGTGGGTTGGTTCAAATCCAGCGGCACCTGCTGTTGCTTCTGGAGCACTACTTTCCTATCCGAAACCTCTGGCTGCAAGGTACCTGCTGCTAACATCCACATGGAATCCTAACTGCCGTACATGAAAATGCCCAGTGCATGACTTAGCATTGTGAGGCACGATAGCCATGCCATCTTCTCCTTGTTATGAGCGATCCACGCTATTCCACCCGCGGTGCCGGCAAGGCCCCAGTCAGCTGGCTCTACTCATTCCCCATTTTCCCCCGAAAGGCTGTGTGACCATAGCAAGATCTCTGATGGTTGGCTGTGTGGTGTTTTCTCCTTGATTTCGTTTTTGACGAGAAGGGGAGAAGTCTTGTGATAATCCTCTCCGGTAAGATTAAGCTTTCATGTTAAATTGCACCTGCTTTTACATCACAGAGATGAAAGACTAACAGGTGACCCCTCAAAAAAAATTAAATTGACATCTCCAGAGCTTGATCCAAAGGGATTACCAGTGAGTTTAGTGCTTTAGAGGATATCCAGTGTTCATCAGATGAGACTGTTTGGTTGAAATTAAGCCAGCCTTTGATGGGATTGGAGGATAATTATTTCCATCAATAATTACTCCTAAGCCCAGAGGAAATATTGCATAGCTTGTTCCAGGATAGTAGTCCTTGGCTGCCTCGAGGCCAAGTAAGAATTAACCCTTGGAAACAAAACAAAACAAAATCCTATTAGTCTCAACCGGAGCTTCGATACTAAGATTCCTGCTCCCCATAACCTGAGAAAAGCAGCTCCGGATCCCTCACAGTACAGCAGATGAGATATGTATCGTCGTGCCAGCTGGAGACCTTTTTGTGCTGACAATGCACTAAAGAACAGTTCCTGCACAATGATGGGCCAAGACTACTAGTCAAGCCCACTTCCGTAGTTCGCATAAGCCTCACTACAAATGGACCCTGCCCGGCGCATGTTTGGGAACATGCAAAACGATCAGTAAGTTCTCCCGCATGATGTGTCGTGTAACTAATCCATCTGGAGAGGGGTTCCACAGGTCACCAGTTGTGGAAAGCTGGTAATTGATCCTAATGATTGAGCTCAAAAGGCAGGCAGCAAGTTTTGAAAAGGGGCTCAGAAAAGGTCACAAGCTAATTATTTTGAGCAAATCTAGCAATTATCCATGTGTCTTTGCTGGCAGTTAAAAAATAATGGTGATGCTGGGAGAGACCTAGAGCTTCATTGCAAGTAGACGAGTAGAACTGAAGGCCAGACAGGACCATGTGATCATCCTGAACAGGGGCGGCTCCAGGCACCAGCATGCCAAGCGCGTGCTTGGGGTGGCAAGCCACGGGGGGCGCTCTGCTAGTCGCTGCAAGGGCGGCAGGCAGGCTGCCTTCAGCGGCTTGCCTGCGGAGGGTCCGCTGCTCCCGTTGCTTCAGCAGACCTCCCGCAGGCGTCCCTGCGGAGTGTCTGCTGGTCTCTCGGCTTCGGCAGACCCTCCGCAGGCATGCCACCATGCTTGGGGTGGTAAAATTCCTAGAGCCACCCCTGATCCTGAATAATACAAGCCAGAGAATTTCATCCAGTTACCCATCTATTGGACCCAGGAACCTGTCCTTGGCTAAACATACCTTCCATAAAGGCATCCAGGTGTGATTTGATGACACCAAGAGGTGGAGAAAATCACCACTTCCCTTGGTAGTTTGCGCCAGCGGTTCATCACGCTCCCTGTTAAAACTGTGTTTCTAATTTGAATTTGTCTGGCTTTAACTTGCAGCCACTGGTTCTTGCTCTGCCTTTTGCCACTAGATTAAAGAGCCCTTTAGTAGCTGGGATTTTCTCTCTGTGAAGGTACTTACCCACCTTGATCAAATCACCTCTTGATCTTCTTTTGACAAGCTAAACATACTACCTTTGCCATACGATGTGGAGCCAGGAGCGCTGACCCAGCCCCATGCATGGTGCACGCATCACCCAGCTTGGCTCCTTCTATCAGGGTTCACGCAGATGCCATTCCAGGAGACCACAGAGGTTTCATCTAGGTTCTTCTCCTTCCCAGTGTCATTTCTCAGCACAGTCAGGCTCTTCTCCCCCCCGAGGAGGAGTTCTGAAAACCTGGGGACCGACCCTGTTAGAGAGACTGTGAGATTAGGATCAGACTGAATATGGATGGCAGACTATCTCACCTCATCTACTGTGGGGCTCCTACACCTTCCTCTGATGCTGGCTGCTGTCAGAGAGAGGACACTGGACTAGATGGGCTCTGTGTCTGCTCCACCATCAATGTGCAGTGTGTGTGTGTGTGTGTGTGTGTAGTGACAGACCCAGACCAGTGGGGTACAGGAGTCTGGTAGAGGGCAAATATACTGGTCACTGGCTGAGTAGTTTTCTGTTCCCTGAGTGACCAGAGCAAGGGCTGCACTACACTAATCAGGAACCTGCTAGAAACAATTAAGACAGGCAGGATAATTAAGACACCTGGAGCCAATTAAGAAACTGCTAGAATCAATTAGGACAGGCAGGCTAATCAGGGCACCTGAGTTTAAAAAGGACCTCACTTCAGTTTATGGTGTGCATGTGAGGAGCTGGGAGTGAGAAGACATATTGCTGGAAGACTGAGGAGTACAAGCATTATCAGGCACCAGGAGAAAGGTCCTGTGGTGAGGATAAAGAAATTGTTGGAAGGAGGCCATGGGGAAGTAGCCCAGGGAGTTGTAGCTGTCATGCAGCTGTACCAGGAGGCACTCTAGACAGCTGCAGTCCACAGGGCCCTGGGCTGGAACCCGAAGTAGAGGGAGGGCCTGGGTTCCCTCCAAACCTCCCAACTCCTGATCAAACACAAGAAGAATTGACCTGGACTGTGGTTTCTACCAGAGGGGAAGGTTTCTGGACTGTTTCCCGACCCACAGGGTGAATCTGTGAGGTGAGCAAATCCACCAATAAGAGTGGGACCCACCAAAGTAGAGGAGGAACTTTGTCACTATATCTATATCTATATATGTTCCCTTTCCCTCTTATACTTAAAGATTAAAGAGATCGTAGGGCTGGCTGAAAGTTGGTAATTAGTTTCCAGGTGAAATTTAATTTTTTTCTTTAATTATTCTTGGATTCTTTTAAAAAAATCATTGAATTAATATGGAAAATGTTGTGCCAAATCAGAAATTCATTTGAATCAAAATGAAAAATGTGAGGTTTTCTCCCTCCTGAACATTTTTCCCCAAGGAAAGAGGGAAGAAAAGAGTTGGGGGAAGAACCCCCGCCCCCAAAAAAGCCCAGAAAATGTTTCATATTGAATTAGAACAATTCTTCATTTTGTTTCAATGAAGAATTGGGAAGAATTCAAACAATCTAAACATTTTTCACAGAAAACTTTCAGATCATTTGTAAAGACACATTTTTTTTGTTGTTTGAAAAAAAGGCCCTTGGATGAAAAGATTTCAGCTGGGTCTAGTAAACAGGCAGGAGGGTCAGCCACCTGTTGGACAGACAGACACATTTTGGGGGCCTCCCTACTACACACCCCTTCTTCCCAGGTACCACCAGTTAATGCTTATGTGGCTGTGCCTTAAATTCTGCCTGACCCTATCACCACATCCCCTTTCCCACTTTTCCTTCCCCTTTGTACCCTGCTTGGGTGGGTTGTTGCTTTCACTTGTCCTTTTTGAGCCCCACCCCGTTGTGAAATGACACGGGTCTGGCCAGTTGTGCAGTTGGTGAAAAGAAAACTCTTGAATTCTAGCATGTAACAAAGGCTGACTTGGTTCAGGATATAACTTTTGGGTTACGTTCCAGTACCGTGTGGAGTAGCTGCTGTCAGCAACTGAATGGTATTGCATTGCACTGCTCTTTACTTCCTTTTCTTCCCCTGTCTGGGACGAGTGTTCTCCCATCAAGTGCCAGGCTGGGAGCCAGCCTCTCTGTCTCCTCCCACTCTGCCTCTCTCCTGATGGAGGAACTGATTTGATTTAGAGGCCTCCTTCTCACAGCTTTCAAAACCAACTCTCTGCTGAAGACAGCAAGTAAGAGCGTGTGTGGGAGGGAGGGGACAGATTTGTAAAAGGACAACACCAGTACAGCTAACCCTAAGTGTCCACAACTCATGAATCGCATCCCCCCAAATCATGAGAGTGGTGTCAAAATAACCATTTTTTTTAAAATTGGGGTTCTTTTCCTTGGGCCTTTGTTTGCTGAGCCCTTAGGGAACACTTAGATCTGTCTTTTGCAGCATTGCTCTGCAGCTGTGAAGACTAGAAACTTTTTTTTAAATTAAAGTTGAGCTTCTTACCTGATCACATGCCTCTGGGAGCTGGGGCTTTATGGAAAACATCACGAGCTTCATGATAAAATGGCAAGAGTTGGCAGCAGTATCTGGTGATGTCAGACTTCAAACTCCCCCTGGATCCTTCAGCTAGCTCTGTGAGTGAAGGAAGTGTAGGGCTGTGTGTGTGATATACCCCCTGCACCCATTCTTGTGTCCCCTCCATGTGCGACACCCTGGGCTGTCTTTTCCCTGGAGAGGAATGCCCTACCAGTCAGACTGCCAGACGTGGAAGGGAACAGCAAATTCTCATTTCCCCCTCCTTCATGTGCTGTGATGGGGCTGGAGGCACGCAGCCCGCGGGCTCTAGTGACTTGGGTGTATTGTAAGATCATTCTGCAGTGCATTGCATGTACAACTCCCCTCAACCTGCACCCACCCCCTCCCCCATCATCTTCTTTGTAAATCCCCATTCAGCCACACCAGTCCCTGCAGATCCATTGCCCCTCCTGGAGCAGGGACACACAGGAGCAGCAGGGGCCCTTGCAAGTGGCTCCCTCCCACAGTCGCCTTCCCTCCAGCTTCTACAGAACAGCCTTTCTCCCCTCGCCTGAGAGCACGAGCTGGGGCTGGTTCCACACGGGTGGGGCAGAAGGTAGCTCTCACTGCCTGTAACCATTTCTAGCCCCCCCATGTCTGATGGGGTGTAGGTATCAGGCATGGTGCAAAACCCACCGAAGTCAAGGCGAGTCTTTCCATGGACTGCAATTGGCGTTCGGGGTCAGGTCCCTGGTCAATAATGTGCTATGGGAGGCTAGTGTCTCTGAGAGCTGTTCCACCATCCCCTCACCCCACTGCTCACCCAGCGCTGAGCCATAGCACCCAGGCCACTACGGAGTGAGAGGACCATCGGCATACTCTCAGCTGCATCCATCCCATTTCAGAGCTGCCCTTTGCCCTCTGGCTTTACCTCCACACTAGCCAGACTTCCTGTCAACTTCACCAGTCACGTCCCCCACATCCAGGTCAGGATGGAAAGTTTATAAGCTGGTTTTATTTATTTGAGTAACGCTACAGGTGAAACCAGTGAAATCATGTTTATGGCACCTCTTCCTGCTGTGGTTTACCGCTCTTTCTTCATCTTTCCAGGCTTTGAAATAAACATCTTAGGGGCCTTATAACATACTATCTTTCCTCAGGAGTGTTGCTGTTTGGGGGCCAACAGAACCCCCTTGTCCTCCCCCAAACTGAGCCCGGCTGCTTCGCATGGTCCTGAGGCCGACACAGCTTCACTGCTCTCACTCTGGTTTTCATCCAGCTGGGCCCAGGCTCCTCGTACCCAGCACAGCTCTGTAAGTGCCAGCACCTGAGCATTTCCACCAGTGCAACCGATGGCAGATGGTCTGCCCAGCATGGAGGTGCAACCCCATGACCCCCACTCTCCTGGAGGGCCAGGAGCCAGCTGTACAGCCCAGAGAGGGGGCCAGGCCGGGGATGCTGACTCCCCCCAGCATAGCTCCAATGCAGCCCTGTCCCCACTTCACCCCAGAGCCAGCGGGGGAGGGCAGCAATGAATATTCCCATAGGTCCAGCTGTCCCTGCAGACACAGGCTGCGCAATTGGCCTGGCCTCTGCTCCCGTGGGTTAACTGAGTGCAGTGGCTTTGGTGCTCAAGTCTCCATGCTCCATTTGCTAGCGTTGAAACCACTGAGTTTCATACGGTTTCCAGCCCAGACTGTTCAGTGACTAGGTGCCCCTGAAACTCAGTCCATCCTGAGATCAGCTGGGTCACCCAGGGTTACCCACCTGCCCCCGTTTTGGGATCTTTAACAAAATACAAAACCATGTAAGTTTCACCTAGTCCATCACTTAAGTTTCACATGGGCTCAACTAGTGCAGAGCTGATCACAAAGTCCTGTTTCAGCGTAGGTCCTACCAACACCTGGGCCAGGGGTGGGGGCTTTAAAAGTTCTTGGTAACCAAATAGTATTTCTTTTGGTTTGGGGTTTAGAATGCAAGACTTTCTCTGCCAGCTGGTGAGAACTTCAAAGCCAGCTGCATTTTTCAACTGAAACTACAGCAATTGATTGTGTGTCCTTTTAGGATGCTCTGTGTAGAAGCCAGTTGGGATAGATTTGAAAGAGTCTGTTTTTGGCAGCATTGATAAGGTACCTTCACCTCCGCCATTCTTCTCAATTCCACTCCTCCTGTGCACACATGCAAGTGTGTTGTTAAAATGTATGCCATGTTCTGAGTTCAGCCACAGTTCAGCGGGGTCACAATAAACTCGAGAGTGTAACGGCTGGCAGTGACTCCAGTTGGGAATACACAGCTAAGGCAGTGGTGAGGAGCTGTCAGTTCACAAAGCAATGCGGCTCAAGAGAGTGGTGGGGGTGGGAAGGGAAAGTCATGACCTATGGTCCATTATGGTTATGTCAAACGTAAATTGTAAATTCCAAGTTGCTGACAGGCCCCAAGAATTGTCTTGACTGTGTCTTGTCTGAATCCAAGACGTAAAGATTTCATTAAGCAGCCAAGACACGCAGGAACTATTCATATTGACACAGCAGAATATTTGCTTTTTCCTTTGTTTCGTTTCTTACCTGGCAGGGACATGGCAAGCCATGTTCCCTGCTCTTGCCCACCCAGGGCCCAAGCTGTAGCCACCTCTCTTGATTAAGCAGATATTAGAAACACTGAATTGCCCAAGCCAATTGGGCTAGCAAGGAGCTGTGGGTCATCTGCTCCCCCTTGATTTTTACTGGCAGCCTGCTGCCTGGGGCAGCTTCCTGCCCTGGCGTAGAAGAATGATTGTTTGAACACCTGATGGCAAAGAACGGTGCATCAGTTTACAGCAGGTTAACTTGCGTGTAAACAGTCTAGGGGCTGAATTTTTCCATGTGCAGCTTGATTACATGCAGGAAAACTTCCTCTGGTTTGGTTACAATATCTATTGTCCTGAAGTACTAGGAATTGGGAGGAGACATAAATATTACATCAACAGATCATTCTTTCTGTAATAATTAATGCTACCCACAGGCTACTGTCCTGAAAGCCCCAGCGCTGAAATCTTCTAGTTCTTATTGTGCAGGAATGGCACTGGACAGTGGCAGTGCAAGCTTCCCTAAACTGTCTCATCTCCAGCTGGAGATCCCATCTTTTCTTCCAATGGCTGCCAACAGTCAGCCAGGCCACTGATCATTGCCTACTGCCCTATGGCTTTTGGTAACGTGTCCGTTATCCTTATGCATATTACCCATTAACATCCGCCCTGCGCCCATGGTGAGAGACACTGGACAGACACAGAAGAAGGGCCATGGTCTCCACAAGGTAGATGATTAATGTAAGAAAAATGTCAACAGGTGCTTAGAGCCATTCTGCTGTGCAGAGTGGCTCATGACCATGAGTGCCTGCCTCAGGGCAGTGTCAAAACCAGCACAGACACCCCACACGGTGTGGTCGAGGACTCGATTTCACCAAGCCAGTGACAAATGGGAATTCCTGGATCACTGTAACAGTCTTACCATGGAGCCTCAGGCAGTCCCCTTAGGCCATGTCTTTACTACCACTTTTGTCTGCAAAACTTACGCTGCACAGCCCTGAGCAAAAACACACCCCTGAGCATCATAAGTTTCACCAGCATAAGTGGCAGCATGCACAGCGCTGTGTCGATGGCAGAGCTTCTCCTGCTGACATAGCCACCACCCCTTGTTGGGGGGTGGCTCAATTATACCGAGGGGAGAGTTCTCCTGTCAGCATAGAGCGGCTGCACAAGAGGTCTCACAGTGGTGCAGCTGCATCAGTACAGCTGTTTCACTGAAAGCTCTCTAGTGTAGACACGGCCTTGGACTCTCCAGTTTATCCTGCCACCCAGACAAACTGGGCTTAGTGATAAATGGGCACCTGCACCAAAAATCACGCTACATTCAGGCTGCTTCCAGTCTCAAGAGACCAGCCACTTACCCCCAGATCAGTCACTACCCTGGATCTTACATCAAAGGCAACACCGGGGGCCAGTCCTGTGATAAATTGTTTAGAGGTTCATTAACTAGGAAAACGGAATAAGAGAATTATTTTCAGGTTAATGCAAGCAAACATACACATACCAATGAGTTACCCTCTAAATGCTCTAGCCTCTGTTTGCCAGAAGCTTGGAATGAGCGACAAGGGATGGATCATCTGTACTGTTCATTACCTCGGGGGCACCTGGCACTCGCCGCTGTCGGAAGACAGGATACTGAACTAGATGGACCTTTGGTCTCACCCAGTAGGGCCATTCTTATGTTCTTAAATCCTAAGAGTGACAGAATTGTAGTGATCTGTCAATTCCAAGTGTCTTTCAGGACAGACCCCGCAGGCAGCCCCCAGGGATCTCTGGCTTCAGTTTAGAGTCTCTCACCATTCAGAGTTCAAACAGCCAAAAAGACGCAGTTTCTTCTAGCAGGGATTTTTATCCCTTCTCCCAGAGTTCAAGATGATGGGACAAGTTCATGTGCATGTCTCCTCTTCATGGGTGGGAGTGGGGAGTAATGCAATCAACAAAGTCTTTTGTCCTCTGACGTTACCCAATGGTTTGTCTGGTGTCTGGTGGCCTTCTTTTGTTGGGGAGGAGATAACACTTGCTGTGGCAAACTGGTATTTCACACCAGCTAATGCATCACTCCTGACTGGGAGGTTTGCAGTTCCAGAGCAAACTCTTAACACTTAAATCTCTTAAATATATATAATGGACTATAGATATAAGTGAGATTCATGCATGCAGCATTTCATAGAGTCTAAATGCATTATTGTAAGACTAATACCTGTTCTGAGGAAAACTAACATCCAGGTGACCTAGTCTGGTCTCCAGATATGAGGCTGTCAGTTCTTAGCTCATGCCTGCAGTCTGGGCAAGATCATCACAGTTACATTTTCTATTGTCACTGAATTGCCCCCAACCATCCGTCCACCTGCACCTCGTCCCGGGGCCCCAGCCAGCCTGATACACCACTCCCACCTCAGGGGCTGACCCAAAGCCCCTTGAAATAGACGGGAAGGCTCATAACTTCAAGGGGACCTGGCATCCTCTTGCACCCTGTTCACCCCCTTCCCCCCCCAGGACTATGCGCCTGGAAGACAGCTCTGCAGAACAAGAGCGGCCCCTTCCTGGAAGGTTAAATGGAAGCATTTGCTTGGAATGAGGAGTTGATGCTGATGGCATTTTAGCAATATTAGGCCATCGCTGGTGCTCATGGCAGGACCATGGCCCGGACTCTCCCTTTCCTGCTCCATCCCCTGGCTGCTTGTGTCCTGCTTCATTCGGGGAGTCTCTTTGGATCTGTCAGGGCTGGGGGACTGTGCTGGCCACACTGCTGCCCTCAGACATGCCAGCGGGGTAGGGAAGAGGGGGTGCCAACCAAGCCTCCAGAGCGGGAACACTGGGTTGTGCAGTATGGCAGGTTGGCCAGCAGAGCTTGGAGCTAGAAGCAACTGGAATGAGAGTGCACAGCCCGCCTGCTGGGATCATGCTCCATATTGCTGAGGGGTTTGGTGGCTACTGCATTAGTGTGTGATTGTTTGGACCTGCTTTTCCCTTCTCCTGCCGGCTGTTTTCCTTCTCGTTCTACCTGTTAAACGAGCCGTCGCCAGGCTGCAGTCTCCCAGCCTCGGTCTCTAAGTGCTTGTGGCAGCTCTTGCGTGAAAGCAGATGGAAACGTGTCTGCGTCATGCTGGAGCCAGACTTCAGACAAGTGTTTTCTTGAGTCTCGTTTGAACATTGATTGTTTCCTGTGACACACAAGCGACTGGGAACAGAATTCTCTCCACCTAAGCCCCGTGCAGCTTTAATGGGAGGTGACGGTGTCCTGAGAGCTGTGTGTAATCCCAGAGCCGTCTCCTCCCATTCTGCTAGCTGCTATTTCTCCCATCCAGAGCTTTAGGTGGGTGGGGTGGAAGCTCCCCTCTGAATGGCGGGTAGAGGGGCAGCCATCTCCAGGCTGGGAATGGGCTTCCCAGTATTTCCTACTGCTTCTCCTACAGCAGCTCCTCGGTGGCTGGTCCCCTGTGCTGCCCACCCACCTCGGTGGCTGGTGCCCTGTCCCATCCCCACCACACTCTGGCGGCTGACACACATACTCCTGGCTCAGGTGTCTCCATAAGGACCCATGGTGGCTGGACTGCGCTGGGCCCAGGAGTCATAGAATCATAGAATATCAGAGTTGGAAGGGACCTCAGCAGGTCATCTAATCCAACCTCCTGCTCAAAGCAGGACCAGCCCCTACTAAGTTATCGCAGCCAGGGCTTTCTCAAGCCTGACCTTAAAAACCTCTAAGGAAGGAGGTTCCACCACCTCTCTAGGGAACCGATTCCAGTGCTTCACCACCCTCCTAGTGAAAAAGTTTTTCCTAATATCCAACCTAGACTTCCCCCACTGCAACGTGAGACCATTACGCCTTGTTCTGTCATCTGGTACCACTGAGAACAGTCTTGATCATCTTCTTTGGAACTCCCTTTCAGGTAGTTGAAAGAAGCTATCAAATCCCCCCTCATTCTTCTCTTCTGCAGACTAAACAATCCCAGTTCCCACAGCCTCTCCTCATAAGTCATATGCTCCGGCCCCCTAATCATTTTTGTTGCCCTCTGCTGGACTATTCCCAATTTTTCTACAGCCTTCTTGTAGTGTGGGGCCCAAAACTGGACGCAGTACTCTAGATGAGGCCTCACCAATGCTGAATAGAAGGGAATTATCACGTCCCTTGATCTGCTGGCAATGCCCCTATTTATACAGCCCAAAATGCCGTTAGCCCTCTTGGCAACAAGGGCACACTGTTGACTCATATCCAGCTTCTTGTCCACTGTAACCCCTAGGTCCTTTTCTGTAGAACTGCTGCCTAGCCACTCGGTCCCTAGTCTGTAGCAGTGCATGGGATTCTTCTGTCCTAAGTGCAGGACTCTGCACTTGTCCTTGTTGAACCTCATCAAGTTTCTTTTGGCCCAATCTTCTCATTTGTCTAGTTCCCTCTGTATCCTATCCCTACCCTCCAGCATATCTACCACTCCTCCCAGTTTAGTGGCATCCGCAAACTTGAGTCCAACCTGTGCCTTGGTAGCTGGCCTAATGTTATGTGCCGCCGTGGCTGCTCCTTCCCCACCAGGTCCTGTTCTGACTTCTATGAGCTACTGAGGGGGTGAAAAACAAGTGGGGGGACAGAAACCTAGATCTACCCCTCCCCAGTGTTTCCATTGCAGGGGCGCTAGCCCACTCCACAGCCCAGTTCCACCACCCCGGGCTCTAGGTGCATATGAATCTCTACAAACCACCAATCCACCCAGAGCCCATGTCAGCCTCTTTCCCACCGAGTATCCCTTTCAACCCATCTCCCTGACAGAGCTTGGGAGCAACGGCCTCCTGTTGTGGCCTGAAAGCCAGTGGATGACTCTTGGCAAGTCTCTTCATCTCTCTGGGCCTCAGTTCCCCATCTGTTAAATGGGAAACTTCTTTCCTTTCACCCACCCTCTGCTTCACCATTTCGACTGTAAGCCCTGTGGGGTAGGGTCAGTCTCCCTGTTTGTTTGAACAGTGCCAAGCACCGGGAGGCTGTGGTCTCTGGTGGAGCATCTGTGCGCTAGCGTAACACACACATTAATGGCTCTAGTCCTTCAGACAAGGTGACTTCCCAGGAGAACGGCCCCTCATTGCTCTGTTTCTCTGATCTGTTGCCCAGCAGCGAGACACCGAGCTGCCTGTCATGCCCAACGGAGGAGAGACACTTGGAAAAGCCGAGTGGAACCGCAGCTCAGGAAGCCTCCAGCACCAATGGCTGTGTGAAAGAAAAGGACAGCAGACAGTACGCCCATCACAGATCCCGCAGGTAAGGTCCCAGCTGGGAGCAGTGGCTAAAGCAGTGGGGTGAAGTTTTGTGTGTGTGGGGGGGTACATAGCCATCTTCCTAACCCCCCTGCAGGATCCCCGCAATCTCCATTGAATCTCATGTGTCTCCATTGACTCTCCTGTGAGAGTCTACGACAGTCGAGTCGCTCCATTAACTCACCCAGCAGAGCTCCCTGCCCTCCCCCCCTCCAATAACCTGTTTTTCCTATCCCACTCTGACAGCGATGGCTTCACACCTGCTTCTGAGGCACAGACCCTTATTAGCTCAGTTCCACTAATGCACACAGGCCCGCCGCCCCCAGGAGCTTCAGTCTTCCCCTTGTGGCAGCAGAGTTTCTGCAGTGTCACCCACACTTGCTACACTGCCTCTCCGCCCCCAGGACGCTGCAGCAGCCACGGGCCCCCTCTTCCAAAATGGCTGCCTGCAGCGGGCACTTCAGTGAACGTGCATCCAAGCAGTGGATGGCCTCCATTTCAAACTGGTTTTAGAACACGGTGGCCACACCCATGGTTCTGGCCTGAGCCCTCCCTGCCTCCCACCCACACAGGGCCAGGCTGACGTCCCCCACATGGGTCTGGCCCCAGCCTCCCCCATCATGTCCCCCACATGCAGGGCTGCCCGAGGCCACCCTTGCCAGCCCATGCGCAGGGCCACCTGAGGTCCCCCTCTGGCTGCTGCGTGCGGGGCAGGTCAGCCAGCCTGAGACACTCTCCCTAGACCTCCCTCTAGCACAGGGCTGGCGTAGCCACTTGTTCCCCCACACACACCGCACGTTCCTCCATGCCCCACTAGGAGTCCCGCCCCACTAGGAGTCCCACCCCACTTATTTGGCCAAACTGTGCATGTGTCCAGTTTGCTCTTGCCAGCTGACGCTTAGTTAGTAAGCACAAACAGGACACATGCTCAGTTTTGCCTGAAAAGATGGGACGGCTGGGACAAAACGGGACATATGGTCACCTTAGCTTAGAACGGGTTTGAAGGCAGGCCACCTGCCAGCATCCCAGTACTCTGCTGTGGATGGTGGAGGTGCTAGCCGTGGAGACTCACCATAAGAGATTCCCTTCTGCCCATGCCTAGATCACAGACCAACAGCACAGGGCTTGTTAGGGCAGAGGTTCTTTATCAATTCTTCCTTAACTTGGGGTGGTTTGAAAGGGGAAAAATGAATCAAAAGTTTATAAATGATGTGAACAGCCTTTCCAAGCCCTGCCTGTTAAATTATCGCTGGGATTAAAGCTGATCCGTTTGGTTAAAGCTGCTAGAGACATAGAGAGAGAGAGAAAGCACATTTCATATCTTCAGATTTCAAGCTAACCAGCGCAATAATCTGAAGTGTATTTTTAATTAGACTTTGATGACAATCAGAAAGAAACAATTCAAGTCGGATGAACTCAGGGAGAAAGTTTCTACATCAAAGACAAAAGAAGTTATCTGCAGAAACCAGGAAGGGCTCTACAAGAATCTGCATGGGGCTGAGGGGAGGAGGTTAAAGTTTCATTCTCCTGTTGTCCTCTAGGCCATGGAGGTGCCAGAACTGAAAAACTGGATAAGCTGTCAAGAGGCAATGGAAAGGACTGAAAACCGAATAGCCGCATTTTCAGAGGTGCTGAGCAGTCACAGCTCCTACTGAAATAAATTAGGTCATGAATATACATGAAAGAACATGGAAGCAGAGTGGATGAGTGTTTAATTATTAAAACCCTGGACTGGGGGCTTAGGGGATCTGAGATCAATTCCCAACTCTGCTACAGACTCATTGGGTGACCTTGGCCAAGTCATTTAATCTTTCTGGGCCTTAGTCCCTAATCAGTAAAATGGAAATAGAAATACTTCTATCTATTTAGGCTGTAAGTTCCTTGGGGTAGGATCTATTTCTCACTATATATCTACAATGGGGCTGTAATCTCAGCTGAGGTCCCTAGGTGTTACCATAAAAAACAGCAGTCATTTATGTTGGATTGTTGTTAAGGTGGGTGCTATATGGGTGTTAGTCCCTCCTGACTGAAGATCTGGCCAGAGCTTTCAAGGGGACCCAAAGATTGCCCAGATATTACAGGTTAATAACTGGGGCAGGTATTAATTTTTTCCTGCTCAGATTTCCCCCCTCCTTCCCTGGCAGAATTGATGTTCAGGCAGCAGAGAACGCCTCCTGGAATCTGTCCCAAAGCTGTCATCACACTGGTTATTTTGCCTGCTTCTCTGCTGAGTTTGTGATTCCCGTCCCTGTCCAGAGCCAGATGTTTCAGTGAAGGAACATGGGAGTTGCCAATCCAGGACAAGCCATTGGTCATTCTAGACTCGGGGACCCTGCCAATCAGTGCCCCTTGGGCTAGTTAGTGAGGCTTGTGCCACATCTGTGGCAATAGCAAGCTGGGAGGGGCCACATGCCATCTTGGTTGGTGGTAAAGTCAGCTCTTGCAAGCCGCCATGTCTGGGGTGGTTTGCTATGGGAAGGGGAGATGTCCAGCATAAACCCAGACATGGCAGGAGGTGGCGCTGCTGATGCAGTAGGCAGAGCTCTCTCCAGGGGCACCTGAAGTGGGCAGGGCCTGGGGCAGGATGCTCTACTACAAAGTAGAGACCTTGGCGGACCAGTCTCCTCCCCGAACCTCAACCACCTTCCTTCCCGCATTACTCTGGCCATTGGCACAAAAGTAGAAGCCACCTACCGGAGTAGCTGGTATGCCTTCAGCTTCCCAATACTAGGGCCAGGCCATGGTGCTGGGGAGTGATTCCAGGAGGATCCCAGCACACAGCCTCTGACTGGGCCTGCTTTGGATGGTGGAGTTTTGTGCCTTCTTGCTCTAAGGTCAGTGTGAGAATTATCTGGGCTTGGGGAGCGAGAGCAAAGCCCAGCGTGTGAAGCAAGTGGGCTTTCAGGTAGAGAGTCCATGATCAGCAGGACTGCGGTGGGAGGGAGATTCCAGGGGCCTGATGAAGCAAGGGGCTGTGAAAGAGTATGCGGAAAGGGGGGATGTCAAATGGGGGAGCTGAATTTCAAGAAAGCTTTGGCGCAATGTTAGGAAAGGCCAGAGCAGGTTGGAGCCATGCTTCAGCTAGCCCAGCATCCTGTCTCCAGCAGTGGCCAGCACCTGATGTTTCAGAGGAAACATTCAGAGACCGTTACAGAATAATGCCCACAGAGGGTGTTGTTTCCTAACCCCTGGCAGTTAGGGATTGGCCATGCCATGACACGTGAGGCTCTGATGGAGGATCTCTGAGGGTGTGAGTCTTCTGAAAATCCTCCCAGGAGGAAAGCCAGCAAGATGAAGCTTTAAACAGGAGGACCGATTATATTCTCTGGCCTCAGTTGTGCAGGAAGTCAGACTAGCTGATGCAGTGGTCCCTTCTGGCCTTCACATCTATGAATCTCCATTAAAGATCAGGAAAGGGGAAGAGATGGGGTGTAACTCCATCACCGTACTGCAGCTTTCCATTTCTAAGGAGCCTGCTGCTCTGTTTGCAGAGGCAGCTGCCATGTTGTGAGGCAGAGGTGATGCAGCATGTTAGAATGACCCACCGTGCTCTCTCTGGACACCTTACTTTTGTTCTTCTTTGGTTTGTTATTTTTCTTCATCTCCGATAAGTTGCTGACCCTGAAAGTGTATGGTTTTCTCTTGGCATGAGGTGAAATGTAATGGGCAGATAAAAGGAAGACACTTACGGCAAAAAAATTAGGGAAGAAAACCAATCTGAGCACTATTTTCATAGAATTTGGGCAATACAGCACAGGAGGGAATTGGCTTGTGATGATAAGAAGTCCTTCTGCATCTGCATGAAAACAATGTCTGAGTTTGAAGAAAGACAGGGATCCTCCTCAAGATGACATTTCTTTTACGTTAACACAGATAAAGGGCTCATCAAGCCTGTTACCAAGAAGGCAGTGTGCCACGTCTCCTAATGAATCTTCCACTGGATCTTTGAATTACTTGAGAGGCAAAAAAGCAAGAGAAGAAATATTTAAATGCTAATTGGAGGATGCAATGTGATTCCATCCCCCTTTCTGTTCTGCAACAGAGGGACATGATGGTTGTTACCTTGCAAAAAAGCTTGTTCATCCGCCTCTAAAAAGCAGTGTGCTGACCCAGAACCAGGCTGAAAAGAACTAGTGGTTTCAAGTGATTGGGACTGATTCTGCTCCCCATTATACCGGTGTAAATCAGGAATCCATCCACCAAGCCCAGTGTCCAGGGAACAGGTTGGAAAAGGGAAAAGGATGATGGAAAGGAAGAATGTTTCCTGGAATGGGATGGAAAGCTGATAGATCTCAAAAGGGCCTAGGAACAGGAGCTGGGATCTGACCTCTCACGGGGAATTGTGGTGCATGTCGTTTCTCTATTTTGATGCAACAATGGATGAAGGGCACCTGAGGCAGGCTACCAAACCACATCCTCAGAGATCCACCATCAAAGCCTCCCTCCAAATGGTCTCTGTCACAGGACTGGCCCCTTTAAGAGGGAGTGGGGTCCAGTGTACCTGTGACTGAGCCTGCTGCCCAGCTGGGCTCAAGGGAAGGCTCCTAGGCCCTGTAAAAAGGGAGACAGACAGCAGGCTGGGACAGTTGGCTGTCCACTGACCTCTCCACTAATTCTGGATTCCATGCTTTGCTAGCAGGGGGCACTACAAGGCAGACACATCATATGACAGTCTCCTTTCTCTCAGGCCAAAATTGCTGACCCACATCAACAAAACAGCCTCCCCTGGGTCTCGCAGTGTGGGTTCTGTTGTCTGTTTGGGCTGCAGGCTCTTCAGGCCAGGGGTGGTTTCCCCCTCTGTCTTTGTACTGAACAAAAAAACAAGTGCCATTCTCTCTAGGGCGGTATGAAACCAAATGCCCCAAGCATGGGTCTGGGATGCAACATGCACCTGGCCATTTGCAGCTCTCCAATACCCAAGGGAATTTGTCACAAAGGCAGAGGTGCTGAATTTCTCTGCCGTGGATGTGGCAGCCTTCATTGGCTATTCTAACTTGTGTGGTGTTGCTGTGTGCTGTTCAACATTTGCTACCCATTACCACAGAGGTGGCTGCATTTCAGGGGATGGTGAAGCGATCCTGTAATTAGAGACCTAGTGGTTAGCAGATGCCTGGTGTTTAGTGTGGTATCAAGGTGCTGGGAAAATGGCATAAAGCAAGAGTAAATTCGAAGGATTCTATTGTCTACCCTCCATCAGAATGTGGTGTTAGCCTAGACTTGGCTTGCTAACTTTTTAGTAGTTTAGGCCTAGACTGTACCATATTTACACGTGTTGAGTGGTATTTAATTGTGCAATTAGAACCGCCAAAATAAACACTATTATTATTATTATTATTATTATTATTATTATTTATTATCTCAATGCCTGGAGCCCCATTAAAGATCACAAACACATGGTGAGAGGCAGACCCTGACCTGAAAAACTTATAAACAGAAAAGAGAGGGTGGGGAAGAGAAGGGCATTATCCCCATTTTACAGATGGGGAACTGAGGCCCAGAGAGTTTAAGGCCAGATCTTCAAAGGTAGTAAGGTGGCTTGAGATTTAGACACCTAAGAACATAATAACGGCTGTACTGGGTTAGACCAATGGTCCATCCAGCCCAGTATCCTGTCTTCTGACAGTGGCCAATGACAGGTGCTTTAGAATGAATGAACAGAACAGGTCGTCATCAAGTGATCAATTCCCTGTCGCCCATTCCCAGCTTCTGACAAAGAGAGGCTAGGGACACTTCAGAGCACGGTTTTGCATCCCTGCCCATGCTAGCTACTAGCCATTGCTGGACCTATTCTCCATGAACTTATCTAGTTCTTTTTTGAACCCTGTTATACCCTTGGCCTTCACAACATCCTCTGGCGAAGAGTTCCACAGGTTGACTATACATTGTGTGAAGATATACTTCCTTTTGTTTGTTTTAAACCTACTGCCTATTAATTCTCATGTTATGAGAAGGAGTAAATAACACTTCTCTATTTACTTTCTCCACACCCCTCATGATTTTATAGACCTCTATCACATCCCCCATTCGCCATCTCTTTTCCAAGCTGAAAAGTCCCAGTTTTATTAATCTCTCTTCATATGAAATCTCCTCCATACCCCTAATCATTTTTGTTGCCCTTTTCTGTACCCTTTCCAATTCCCATATATCTTTTTTGAGATGGGGCAACCAGATCTGCACTCAGTATTCAAGATGTGGGCGCATCATGGATTTATATAGAGGAATATGATATTTTCTGTTTTATTATCAATCCTTTTCCTAATGATTCCCAACATTCTGCTAACTTTTTTTAATGCCGCTGCACATTGAGTGAATGTTTTCAGAGAATGATCCACAATGACTCCCAAGATCTCTTTCTTGAGCAGTCACAGCTAACTTAGACTCCATCGTTTTATATGTATAGTGGGGATTATGTTTTCCAATGTGCATTACTTTGCATTTATCAACATTGAATTTCATCTGCCATTTTGTTGCCCAGTCACCCAGTTTTATGAGATTCCTTTGTAACTCTTCCCAATCTACTTTGGAATTAACTATTTTGAGTAGTTTTGTATCATCTGCAAATTTTGCCGCCTCACTGTTTAGTCATTAGATAATTTACGAATATGTTGAACAGTACTGATTCCAGTACAGACCACAGAGGGACACCACTATTTACCTCCCTCCATTCTGAGAACTGACCATTGTGACAGACCCAGGCCAGTGGGGTACAGGAGTCTGGTAGAGGGCAAATATACTGGTCACTGGATGAATAGTTTTCTGTTCCCTGAGCAGAGGCTGCACTAGATTAATCAGGAACCTGCTAGAACTAATCAGCCTGTCTGCCTTAATTGGAACACCTGCAGCCAATCAAGGCAGGCTAATCAAGGCACCTGGGTTTAAAAAGTTGCTCACTCCGGTCAAGGGGGGGAGAGCCAGAGGAGAGGAAGTGCGTGTGAGGAGCTGGGAGCAAGAGGCGCAAGGAGCTGAAAGTGAGAGGGTGTGCTGCTGGAGCATTAAGGATTACAAGCGTTATCAGACACCAGGAGGAAGGTCCTGTGGTGAGGATAAAGAAGGTGTTTGGAGGAGGTCATAGGGAAGTAGCCCAGGGAGGTGTAGCTGTCATGCAGCTGTTACAGGAGGCACTATAGACAGCTGCAAGCCACAGGGCCCTGGGCTGGAATCCGGAGTAGAGGGCAGGCCCGGGTTTCCCCTAAAACCTTCCAACTCCTGATCAGACACAGGAGAAGTTGACCCAGACTGTGGGGAAGATCACTGAGGTGAGCAAACTCTGCCGATAAGTGCAGGACCCACCAAGGTAGAGGAGGAACTTTGTCACACCATTTATTCCTATCTTGGTTTCCTATCTTTTAACCAGGTCCCAATCCATGAGAGGACTTTCCCTCTTATCCCATGACAGCTTACTTTGTTTAAGAGCCTTTAGTGAGGGACTTTGTCAAAGACTTTCTGAAAATCTGAGTACACTGTATCCCATTGTCCACATGCTATTTGACTCCCTCAAAGATTTCTAGTAGATTGTTGAGACATGATTTCCCTTTACAAAAACCATGTTGACGCTTCCCCAACAAATCATGTTCATCTATGTGTCTGATCATTCTGTTCTTTACTATAGTTTCAATCAATTTGCCTGGTACTGAATTTGAGCTTACAGGCCTGTAAGTGCTGGGCTCACCTCTGGAGCCTTTAAAAAAATTGGCATCACATTAGCTATCCTCCAGTCATCTGGTACAGAAGCTGATTTAAATGATAGGTTACATACCACAATTAATAGTTCTGCAATTTCACATTTGAGTTCCTTTAGAACTCTTGGGTGAATACCATCTGGTCCTGGAGACTGATTACTGTTTCATTTACCAATTTGTTCCAAACCCTCCTCTAATGACACCTCAATCTGGGACAGTTCCTCAGATCTGTCACCTAAGAAGAATGGCTCAGGTTTGGGAATCTCCCTCACATCCTCAGCCGGGAAGACCGATACAAAGAACTCATTTAGTTTCTCTACCATGGCTCTATCTTCCTTGAGTGCTCCTTTAGCATCTTGACCATCCAGTGGCCCCACCAGTTGTTTAACAGGCTTCCTGCTTCTGATGTACTTAAAAACATTTTTTGCTGTTACTTTTGGAGTCTTCAGCTAGCTGTTCTTCACATTCTTTTTTTGCCTTCCATACGTCCCTACACCTACATACCTTTGAGACTCTGGACCTGATTGACTTGCCCACAGTCACCTAGGCTCAGCCAGGAATTGAACACACATCTCCTGAGGCACGGGACTGTGCTTTCCTTCCTGTTATGGAATAGAGGGCGCCTCAGTCGTGAGTAAGGGTAGCAGATGCTGGCCCCCTTTCAGCAGTGATAGTCTGGCTCCAGGTAGCTATGTAACTAGAAGATTGCTGCTCTCCTGATGCTGGCCAGAGTAATATATCTGTGATGGGACCCATTTCTCCATGTTAAAATAAACTAGTGAGCAGATAACTTGGGAGGCCGGAGAGGGAGGGGCATTCTGCTTGCTACACATTTACCACCTGAGCCCTGGCAATGAAGGAGAGTTTCTTTACACGTTCCAAAAATACTTTACTGTTCAGTTATTCATGGCTCATGAGCAAAACATTAGCATCACAGTTAGTTTTGTAGGGCTATAAAAAAGTGTATTAAGAAAACTAAACAATTGGCTTTTTATGGTAGCGTCATTTTGGTAGTAATTCAAGCCCTAGATAAGACCGATTCTACCCTGGGCCCTGTAAAGTGCAGTGAAAGCCCTGAATGTAAATCAGTGACAGCTGCAGAACAGCTCCTCCCCCTCCCTCTGCAGCCTTGTCGTTCTAAATATCTTCATGCTCTGATAATGTCCATGTACCAAGACTTTGTTGTTAATACTTGTCCTTAGCTCCTATTCTGGTTCTGCATCTGAGGATCTCAAAGCACTTTCCAAATAGTAACTAAGTCTCATAACATCCCTTTGACACAGGTGTTCTCTGATTTTACAAATGGGGAAACTGAGGCACAGAAGCATGCAAGCAAATGTATCCACTAATTTTGGAGGCCTCAATTTTAGGGTTCCCAAACTGCAACACTCTCCCTCCTGTCTTTCAGTAGCTGTAAACACCTGCAAATCCACTTGACCTCTAGGGATGCTCAGCACTTCTGAAAATCAGCCGTCTGCTGTGTGGAATTTCCAGAAGTGCTCAGGGTTGGCTTAGCTGTGTGCCAATCATCACTAAGCACATTTGAAAATCCCATTCCATGTGACTGGACCAAGGTGTCACTGGGGGTCAGTGACAGAGCCAGGAATACAACCCAGGAAACCTGACTCATTATCACTTGCTTTACTCACTAGACAGCACTTCCTCCCTTCCTAAGAATGTTTGGTTTGCTTAACGGATAACCGCAAATTAACTGTCATAGTTTAAATTAAGTGCCCCAAATTCATTTAACTACAGTATTTGCATTTAATTTAAACATAATGAGATTATGTGCTGTATGTTCCAAAATGTAAAAAAAAATTACCCAGGAACATATTTTTCTGAGGTTTAACAACTGTATAAGAGAGATATATCTCATTATACTACCATAACACCTCAATAAATAAGTTTTTGTAGTCAGCTGCTGTTTAACATACATTAACTCTTATTAAATTTAGAGAAATGTATCTAGTTGCCTTAATTATTGTATGCGAATTAAATGCCAATTAATTATTTAAAACGTATTTACTGAGGGTAACAAAACTTATAAATCCGTTACGGAGCTGTTAACCTCGATAAATATTTTTAAAATAATCAACTGGCATGTGAGTAACATACAGCAACTATCTCATTATATATATATATTAAATCCCGAGAGGAGACAGTTAATTTAAAGCATGACCAAATTGCTCATGACATGGTAATTAAGCATTTACCCTGCATTATAGATCTGCCATGAAACCCAATCTTTCATGGTACAGCAGAAAGATTCAGAAAATGTCCTTCAATCAGGACTATCTGGGAATTGAGGAAGTGGATGGAAACAAGATTGATTGACATGGGTCAACTGATTGTCCTTTTTTCTCTCAAGCCCCTCACACGATGAGGAGTACACGCCACCACCCCCATCCCGGGGGAAGAAAAAGAAAAAGAAATCCACACGTAAGAAGAGGAGGAGGTGAGTTCAAAGAGGGGGAAGCCCCACAGACCAGTGGCTGCTCAGATCCCAGACAAAGGGAAAATATCTCCCAGGCTAGGTGACAGCTGGGAGAGCATGTGATCCTATGGGAAAGACGATGTTAGCTCCTAGGAAGGAAGGGAATTTTTAGCCTGGTTCCAGGAGGTATAACTAGAAGCAGTGGGGTGAAATCAAGAGAAAAAAGCTGAATATCAAGTTAAATATCCCGACAGTGAAATCTGTTAAGCCATGGAATAGCCTCCCTAAGAGAAAACAGGGGAAGACCCTTCTCATGGGACTTTTAAAACTAGACTGGGCTGGACACTAGGAAATGGATCAGAGGGCACAATTCTGCACTAAGCACCCATAAAGGGCTATAGCCCCAGACCCACAAACGTATGTGGACTCCTAACTTACAAAGATTTCAAATTAAGTGCAAATTAAGAGCGTGCCCCTGTGTTTTTTGCCTATCTAATCTCATATTACTTTCAGCTGGACTTCATGGTGCATGTTCTATTCTGTTAAGGTCATTCTACCAGGCCCATCACCAGGGCGTCTGAACACCTTGATTTTATCATAGCAGGACTCAGACCCATAACCTTAAGCCAGCAACTACAGGGCAGGGCTGTGCTGCCAGGACCTAAAGCTCAGGCATAAGCTGTGTGTGAAAAATCAGTGCCAGGAGGTGGCAGCCGTGCAAAGCTGTGGCAGCTCCGGCAGCCTTGAAATGGGGAAATTCCACCCAGCACACTCAGCTGCAGTAACACCTGCTGAAATAAATGTGATGTCTTCATTGCAATCAAACCAGGCAGAAATCCAGAGCCTGGGTTTGCATTTCAACATATTGCTAGAGGGGAAGAGTCCCCTGATAAAAAAAAAAAAGGCCAGGAGGAGCTGTGAAAAAATAAATCTGCTTTTCAGAACTGTCATTCTCTGACTGTCTACAAACATAGCAAACCACGGCAGTGTGGGCTAGATGAAATGACTATAAAGTGGGGGCGCAACTGGTTGAAAGACCTTACTCAAGGAGTAGTTACCAGTGGTTCACACTCAAACTGGGAGGACATATCTAGTGGGGTCCCACACATCAGTCCTGAGTCTGGTACTAGTCAACATTTCCATTAATGACTTGGATAATGGAGTAGAGAGTATGCTTCTAAAATCTGCAGCTGATGCCAAGCTAGGAGGGGTTGCAAACACTTTGGAGGACAGGATTGGAATTCTTGATCTTGACGAATTGAAGAATTGGTCTGAAATCAACAAGATGACATTCCCAGGTAGCGTGTGAGATGACATTCAATAAAGAGTGCACAGTTACAAAATGGGGAATAACTGGCTAGGCTGTAGTACTTCTAAAAAGGATCTGGAGATTATAATGGTTCACAGATTGAATATGAGTCAGCAACATGGTGCACTCACGAAAAAGGCTAATATCATTCTGGGGCATTTTAACCGGCGTGTCATATGTTAAGATATGGGAGGTAACTGTCTTACTCTACTCAGCATTGGTGAGGGCTCAGCTGGAGCACCGTGTCCAATTTTGGGTGCCACACTTTAGGAAAGATGGGGACAAATTGAAGAGTGTCCAGAGGAGAGCAACAAAAATGAGAAAAGGTTTAGAAAACCTGACCGATGAGGAAAAGTTTAAAAAACTGAGCATGTTTAGTCTTGAGAAGATGACTGAGGTGGGATCCAATAAGTCTTCAAATATATTAAGGGCTGTTATAAAAAGGAGAGTGATGAAGGTAGAACAAGAAGTAATTGGTTTAATCTGCAGCAGGGCAGATTTACGTTAGAAATCAGGTAAAACTTTCTAACTACAGGGGGAGCTAAGCTCTGAAATAGGCTTCCAAGAGAGATTGTGGAATCCCCATCATTGGAGGTTTTAAAGACCAGGTTGGACAAACACCTGTCAGGGATGGTCTAATCCAGCCTCAGTGCAGGGGCCTGGTCTAGAGAGCCTCTCAAGGTCCCTTCCAATCCTACATTTCTATGATTCTGTAAATATTGGGACCCAGGAAAAGTCAGTGCTTGGATCCCAGCCTGGTTCAGTCAGATGCTATACAAGCTTCCCCCAGCTCTACTAATACACTTTCACCTTCCCCTCCCCTGCCCCAGCATCCCTGCCCTCCAGATTAGGGGCCCAACTCCCCACCACCACATTTCAGGGCTCAGCAGTCAGCGTGTGACCCCCTTCTCTGCAAACTGCCATGCCGGCTGCGGCAGCGCTAGGGATCAGACTTGCAATGAGGGGAAAGAGACCTAGAACTGGCGAGTCTATTTCATGAGGGAGCTAGGGTGATGGCCGAGGAAGGGGGATCATGTCTGTACTGGAGCCAGGGCTGTGACAGAGGGGGATTCCCTGAGTCCTTGGGAGAGGGGGGCAATACAGTGACTGTGGGGATTGCACTGAGTTCTTTAGGCTGTTCTCAGCAGTCAGCACGAAGCTGCTTATACCCCCACCACACAGTGCTGGAGCTTGAGCAGAAATGTCACCGTTTCTGTCAGGCCATGGTGGGATGTGGGCACCCAGGACCCAAAGGGACCCTGCTGCAGCACGTTGGGCAATGTTCTCTGCAGTCCTCTGGGCCTCCCCTGCACGCTGCCTGGCAGCTATGGCAAATTCAGGGGTCTTTCCTGATGGGAACAACACCTGCCAGGAGGGAATGAGTTTTCGCTTGTCCTCTAAGCGAGGACTGGAATGCAGGTCTCCTGGGTGAAAGGCGAGTGTGGTAAACCCCTGTGTCCCCAGCGCTCACCCCAAGCAGACAGACTCCTCCAGCTCGGAGCACCACATGCCCAGTAAGTAACATGTTGTCGCTGTTCCCCAGGTCTCCATCGTATAGCCCCTCGCCTGTGAAGAAGAAGAAGAAGAAGAAAAGCTCAAAGAAACGAAAAAGAAACAGGTATTCCCCTAAAACGCTCAGCCCCAAGCCCAGCATCTGCTCCTCCCCAGGCACTGAACGCAAGGCAGTTGAGTGCAGCTGGGTGATTTGAGTTAGAAGGAGGCTTAGAGGTAAAGGATGTCCATGCTGCTTGGCCCTGCTGTCTGGGCAATGCTGGCCCCTGTAGGGATGGCCAGTGCGACATCTTTGCGCTTCTTAACTCCCACATAACCCTGGGCTAAAGTGGGACAGAAGTGGTGCATGGGAGTCTCTGGGAGGGATCCTGGCTGACCCAGAGAGCTCCCACTGCAATGGGATCTCTGACACCCTTATCACCCCACCCACTCTCAGGAAGTTAGTAGCTGCATTGGCCTAGCAGGGAGCAACACCTGTGCTCTTCCAAAGGGTTGTGCGGAGCCTCTGCACAGGAGTGCAAGGGGCAGGAAGGCTGCCAGCTCTCCCTCCCTCTTCCCTTGCAGACCTCGCAGGGCCGGGCATAATTCAATTTTGTTCTCCAGAGGCTTTGGCATTAACGCGTGGGGTGTCCGCATTGCTCACCAAACGAGTGTCTGTCTGTCCGCAGACTCCTGCAGACAGCACTGGGCCAGGTTTCTTTCCTAGCCATTGGCTCTTTTGGTTTGTTCCCTCTTTTTTCAATGGAAGCTTAAATTCTGCAGAATTCTGGGACCAAGCAGCTGTAGGGTAGCCTGCACATGCCAGCTCAGCCCGACTGCTCCCATATGGCCTCAACGCCAGACCATTGAAACCTGCCCAAATGGCACCCTACACAACTCAAGGAGGTGCAAATGCTCATGAGGCAGCCTTCTGATGTCCCGGGGGTGGGGGCTCTAGAAATAGGATGGAAGGCTAGGACTAAACTCAAAGGCAAGGTTTACAGGAATCCGTCTGAGCCCAAACCGTTGTTTCCCCTGGCCCCCGTCCTCTGTCACCCCATTTCCATCCTGCTTTGTTACTAGTTCAATGAGCCTCAAAAGAACCCAAATATTGGAACCAGTGACGGGCTCAAACACAAACCCGATATGCCATATTCAGCCCGCCCCACGCACCCCCCCCCCAGCCCGAACATTTAGAACAGCTCGGGTGTTCCCAGCAGGCATCTCTCTCTCCAACAGGCCAAAAGTAGATCTGAATGCCTTCAAAGCAGGAGGCCTGCTGTGAGCTGGCCCCAGCTCCAAGCTGGCTAGCTCAGGCCCATCTCTAATGGAAAGAGCACGATTACATTTTTAAATATCAAACATTCCAGTTTCTTCTTCCAACCACTGACCCAATATTTGCTGAGAACAATGGGTGCCATCTTCCTCGGAAAGTTCATGTATTTATAATTGATTGAACCAACAAGCCAGGACAGTCTTACAAAAGAGACAAAACAAAAAGACTGAAAATTGAGCCCAATATTCAGGGAGAGAGAGAGAGAGGGACAGAAAGACTCCTCCAATGCATTTCACTACAAAGGAGCATGCCATATTCCTCCCAAAATTGTACCCTGCCCCAGCAATGATGGGCCCGATGGATCCTCTGCTGCTTTGCACGTTGTGTAGCCATGTATGTGGTGCAGAGCAGGGGCAATCGATCCTCCACTCAGAACAGCAGCCTTTAACACCCACTTTACACAGGTGTAAATGATGACCCCGGTGCAAACCAGGCCCACTAACGTTAATGGAGAGGCTCCAGATTTACAGCAGTGTCCCTGAGATCAGACTCAGGCCCACATATCTGTAGTATTAAATGGGTTGTGGGGCATTGTTAGGGGGCTTTCCCTTCACCCCCTTCCCTAGTTCTTGTCACACAGGCAGAAAGCAGAAGGCCAGAAGTCCGAAGTGCAAGCAATGTTGATTGGGGTTAGTTTCAAGCAAGCATATCCATAGTGCTGACGCCGCTGAGCCTTGCTTCCCAGTGTCCCATTCCTCAGCTCCTTAAGCAGGCATCATTACACCTGCCCTTGGTCCCACCTCTTACAATTTATGGTCATATTCCATTTTGGGGGGCTGTGAGTCTGGGGGCTTCGTCCCACCTCTTTTGTATCCCATGGGAGGGGGAAGGAGTGAGGTTGTGCTACGGTGAGGGACAGGCATTGCTTTGGCCTTTTAGTGCTTCGTTAACCTTCCCATTCATCCCCCATCGCCCCTTCCGACTGGTTGCTTGACCTTGCCTTGAGATAGGAGTTGAGGCCATCTTCAATGCATTATATTCCCACCATGCCCAGTAACACGTTAGCTGTTCTTATCTGTTCCCATTATACTAACAACCCATCTGGCTGGGCAGAAGCAACACACAGTGTCTTTTTCCTTGTTCACGCATGTTCGTAAGAATATAAGAATATCAAAACTCAAACAGGTAAACAAGACCCAAACTTCTATCTCTGGTTATAGACAGGCCTGACTCCTACATTATGTTACTAACCCTCCTAACAGGCATGTGTATAGAATCAACTCCCCTAGAACACAAGGCTTGACCATTGCATCAGTTCGAATCCTGCCCTCCACCACCACCATCATCAGGGAGTAAGGCCTGTAGAGCAAGAGAACCAACATGGTCAGGTTTCAGAGAGGCTGTGCTAGGTCCCCCACCCCACATTTAACCCAGGGGCAAGGATTTGGCCCAAAATAAAGAAAACTGATAGGCAAGGAGCCTTCCTGACTGCTCGATACAGACGGATTACAGCTGCCCATTGAGCTGGCTCATCTCTCCTCGCCAAGGCTGCAGGGCTGAATTAGCACCAGCAGGGAAAATTCAACCAATCAGAGGAATAAATAGACGCAGCTCAACAGAGCTCTTCCACCCAGGGACAGATTGTCAAGTGCTCAGCACCCACAAACGGGAGCCAGAATTTCAAAACACTCAGCAGGCAGCAGCTCCCAGTGGGACACTTACCAGCATTTCCAAGAGCTCAGTTCCTGGCAGGCTAAGCTATCTTGGGAAGGCTGGCACGTAGGGGAGTGTGATTCCTAGCCCCACACTACCTCTGACGGAGCTAGCGCACTAAAAATAAAGCCTAACTGCAGCAACGCAAGGAGCGGGACAAGAGGGACTAGCCACCCGAGTACGTGCCTCACATCTCAGATTGGTACATACACGGGGCAACAACTAGCTCCTCCCACCACTCACGCCTCCACAGATAGACTATTTTTAGCATGCTAGGGTGGTTGTGTCTCCCCAAGATGGGACATATGTCACCAGCTCGCAATGTAGACATATCCTTAGGTGGCTAAATGGCAGCTGAGGTCTATTGAAAGGTCCTTGTGGGGTGGACTCTTCTCTGAGCCATTTTAACACCTTTCCACTGTCTGTATGAGGGAGCTAGTTCAAATGTGTCTGTGTCTTAACAAATGTGGCAGTGTGTGTTGATTCCACAGTGACATCTACATTCAGTTTATATATTTGCTTCTTGCAGGTTATCTTCAAAGAAGAGAAGACACAGGTAAGGGCTCTGAAAGCTTTGCCACCCACTTACGCAGTATGGGGTAATTCTGCCCACATGGAGTGACAGGAAACACCATCGGACTCTAGGGACGTCCAGATTTGCTAGTGCTGGCGCAGGAAGGTGTAAGTTTTACCTAGCAGAGCTTATGAAACACCCTAGGCTACCCCTCCACCCGCAGAGCATCTGAGGTTAAAGCTTATTTGGGCCACCTCAGCCTCTTCCATTGGGGTGGAATTCAACTGTATGTGCTGCTTGACCTGAGTGGTGCTTTGGTCTCATGCTGGTCTCTCTATACACGGGTGAATGCTACCCCTGGTGAACTTCTGCCAGCACATACAAGCATAGGCCATGCACTAAATCCAGCTCCTGGAGTGCATATTTATAGCTAGGTTAAGGTTAACCCTTCCTTGAACTGGTAAATATTAAAAGGTAGAGTGCACAGACTTAGATGGACAGTATAGGAGTCATACATTCACTGAGTGTTGTTTTTGCCTTCCTATGTGCAAGGGCATTTGGAAGATTTTCTGCAGTGGTGGCCTGCTGTGCTGTTACACCAAAGGGCCTGACAGTTTTCCCTTTATGGATCCCGGCTTTGAGGCATTCCAATAGTTCCTGGGTTTTAATTTGTCCCTTGGGTGCCACAGCACTGTCAAAACCAGACATCATTTGCAACCTTGTTAGCTGTAAGGGTCCAGTGTCAGTGAGTGGAAGCCACCCTGCCTCCGACTTCACTGCTAGTTAAAAGTTCTTACTCTGATTGCTCAACGAGCTTAAAGGCTGGCTGGAAACTCTGTCCTAAACGTACAGACTTCAGGGCTCAACTTATAACTGAGCAAGCTAGTCTCTGATGTCAGTTTCCTACTGTGCTGGCTGGGCCTTGATCCAGACTGTAATTAAAGGTTCCAGAATGTGGATTTTAATGAAAAACTTGTGTTCCCAAGACAGCTTCTAGGGGCTTTTTTAGTGGGGAGAGGTGCAGCTTCAGAAAGCTGAGCTCAGGAAAGTATGAAACCTCTTTCTAGAGGCAGATCTGTAGTGGCTTGGCCTGCATTCTGAAACTGCATTTCTCTCATGGTGTGATTTACCAGCAAACCTACGCTGTGACGAGAATCCATCATCTGAAGGGCCTTGTGCAGGAAGCTCATTGTATCCTACTGTAATGGTCCCTCGCTCTCCCTCTTGGAGGGAGGCCACTCAGGCTGGTCCTGTGGGGCCAGACCAGAGTCTGCGAGACAAGCAAGAGCCCCTAATAGGGTTGGGCGATTAATAGTCCCTGTCAGGCTTTTGCCTGGGTTTGGGTGTCTCAAGCCGTCAGCCCTTAAACCAAGTCTATTTGGGCTGGCTGTGGCCTGGGTGTAGCTCAGGCAGCCAGCAAACAAAACAGTCTCAGGGCTGGGTTCAGCCAGCAAACAAACAGTCTTCCAGGGGAACTGAGTCCTGGGCTTGGAGAGGGACAAGCTACAAGCAAGCAAGAGTCTCATGGCTGGCTTTGGTCTGGGCGGGGCTCAGGTTGCCAGCAAGCAAACCACTCTATAGCTGGGCCTGGCCAGCAAGCAAAACAGTCTTAAGTGGCTGACTTTAGCCTGGGGAGAGCTCAGGCAGCCAGCAAACAAAACAGTCTACAGGTGAGTGGTAAGGGAAGCTCCTCTTCAGAGCTAGAGCCTCCTTTCACAGTGTAGGGGGTCAGCCACCCTGGGGTGGCAGGGGGACATAGGCCCACCCTACTCCACCACATCCCAGCCCAGGGCCCTGGCAGGGGCAGAATCAGCTAACACAGCATCGGCAGGGATCCAGCCACAAAACGCCGACTGGGCCACCCTTAGCTCTGCAGCCAGCTGCTTCGGGACTGCCCCTGGGCCACTTCCTGCCACCCTGGGGTTCAGTACCTCTAGCCTCCAGGCCTCTTCCAGCAACTCAGGGTAGATGGCAGAAGGCACTCCGGGCCACACCTCGTCGGCGTCTGTGGATTGGGCACCGCCCAATGAGAGTTCCTCTCAGGGACACGGCAGAGCGTCCTTCCCCTCCACAGGCTCTCCCCCAGCTGTGCTGCAGGGCCAGCCTTTTATACTTCCAGCCAAACCCCAGTACTTCCAGTGAGGGGGGCGGGGCTATCTAGGCTCCACCCTCCAAAGGGAGTGTAATAGTCCCTCACTCTCCCCACTCAGCCTCGCTACACCTACTCATTGAAGTCTTTGGCTCTATGGACCCAAGTCACCGCTGCTTTATTCCAGATATACACTGGTGTAAGTCCACTGATACCAATACATGTATATTCAATATATAGTTTTTATCCACTTTCTCTATAAGGCAGGTGGGATGATTGATTCCTTTGTTTGGGGCTCATAAGACAATATGTTTTTTTACTGAAATACAATGGACCAGATTCACTCTACTGGGATAAGTAAACCCAAGACCATTGCCGTGAATGGAATTGTGTCCATTTGCATCAATGGTGAACTAAACATGCCGGTGATTTCTGAGATACAATGTCCTGTTAGTTTGATTTGTTTTGGCTGATTAGAACTGAAATCTTCCAATTAATTAGCCATTTCTTATTTAGTTCCTCAAGCCCAAAAAGTAAAAGAAAGGAAGAAAGAAAACGCAAAAAACAGTAAGTAGAGATGTACTGAATTATCCAATGTGTTTTTGTTGAACTGTCCCTTTAAAAGTCATGGATGTGGGGTAGGTTTTGGTACCAGAAAACTGTTTGTTGGTATTGTATGGAGTTATCCACAGATGGGCACCCATCACAGTAAACGTCCTCTTGCATTTTGAAATCACATGCTTATTTTCCAGTTAAAGCAAGGTATGTTTTTATCCTTCCCAAGGAGGATTTGAATTAGAGCTGGTCAGTGTTTTCCAAACTTGAACATTTAAAATTTTGAAGCTAGAAGAACTTCGAGTTGGGGATGGAGGGATGGGGGAAAATCCAAAAAAGTTTGTAAAATGTTTGTCCCTTTTGTCTGACCAACTCTGCTTGGAACGTAAAGATCAAAACATCAGGGGCTGCCATTTCAAAGGGCAGGGGCTGCTCAGTGGCAGGTGCAAAATACACAGCTCGTACTTGGCCTTGCTGGGTGCTTGTGGAAAATTGAAGTACAGCACCTCCGAGAGACGGCCAATAGTGTCAGAAGGAGGCTTGGCACATGGAAAGGCTAGTGATCAAATTTTCTTCATGCTGTAGGGACAAAGGCATTCGAAAGCAGCAGTGTGCTTTGAGGATGTGCGCTCCACACTTGCCTCAATCTTGCAAACTATATGCATTCACATGTATGTAAGGTAACTATGGCCACAAGGACTTCATGCAATCGGGCAAAGGGTGGCTTGGGTGTACAAGTGTCCATTTGTACATGCAGTGTATGAAATCTGCATGCCCAATGTGGGAACAGCAGGCAGTGTTACCTGTGCAATATGCACATATCTAATTACACCCATAGCATGGTGCCCTCCTTTTTTGAACCTATAACCCCAGATGTGGTGAAAAGCAAGATATGTTTCAGGGAGCAGAGGCACAGTTTAATGTATGCTAACACAGCTGAGACACTACCTCAGTCTTTAAAGGGAATCCAAACTCCTGCAGGAGGGGTGCACTCAGGAGGGGAGGCTGAGAAGAAATGTGACCAGCACTGCAGAGTGCAGACCAAAATGACCCCTGACTCTGAGACTTCATGCCAGGACAGCCCAGCTTGAGGCGAATGATCACATGTCTGCCTGCGACGTTTAATCTGTGACGCAGTCCGGCTGTTGCCCCCTGTTGCTTTCACTCCCTTTAGGGCAAGGTTGCAATCCCCTGACTCAGGAGAGCTCATACCACTCCAGCCAAAATGAGGAACACCCTCTACGAATGCAGCATGACAGGGGTGTTGTGCTCCCCCCATTCCTTTAACTCCTGTCTTATCTAATACTAAGCACAAATAGCCCCACTGATTCCAGCGGGGTCACTCATGGAATAAGGCACCACTAACCATAAGTGTGGCAGAACCTGCCACTAAGTAAAGAAGAGGAACCAAATTAAATCAGGTGAAGGAAACTGTGTGGTTTCAAGGCAGCAGCTGTCCCCAGGGCAGACTCTGATCTCTTGAGCTGGGTTTTGATCCAGACTGCTAGAGTCTCTCTGGTTTGAGCTAATCTGCAGTGGGCCTTTCCCAGCAAGAACACAGCTGGCTACTCGTTCATTGGGACAGAGGAGGAAATATTCGCGTTACAGCTTCATTATTTGTGGTGTGGTTGGTCACCTAAGGCAGATGGTACCATTTCTGCACCCCGATGGGATGGCAAAAGCCTTAAATGAAGATTAACGAGGATAGTAAATGGTCCAGACTAATACGGCTGCCCCTCTGATACATGAAGGCAGACACAGATCTTTGTACAAGGGGCAGATGTTCACTATTGCCCACTCCAAGCATTCAAAAGTCATGAACCAACCCCCCCCAATCATGATCGGCTTGAAATGGTGAGATTTTTAATTAATAATAATAATTATAATACTAAAGGTGAGGTTCTTCTTATTTGCCTCGAATATTTTTTAGGTTGCAGCTGGGCCACATTTCGAAGCTTTTCTCTGCAGTGATGAAGGCTAGAAAGGTTTCTGCTTAGTTTCTCACCAAATTTCATGCCTCCAGCAGCTGGGACTTTAAGAAAAACAGCAAATATCATGAGAGTTGTGATAAGATCACACGAGTTGGCAACACGTTCCCCAAACATTCCTGTGAACAAAAAAACAAACCCGTCGAACTGGCCAAAATCAGCAAAGAGCAAATAATAAGCAGACACAAAAATAGTCAAACCAAACAGCCAACGAGAGTCTAAGTAAATGTTGACCCGACAGCTTTTGCAATGTTCAATCTGCTCTGGGCGGGATATTCTTTTGTATTGGGAGAGATGCAGTTCTCAAGCAGATGAGCTGTTGGTTTTATTATAGGTTGATTTATTACACCTGTGACAAAGTTCCTCCTCTACCTTGGTGGGTCCTGCGCTTATTGGCAGAGTTTGCTCACCTCAGTGATCTTCCCCACAGTCTGGGTCAACTCATCCTGTGTCTGATCAGGAGTTGGGAGGTTTGGGGGGAACCCAGGCCCGCCCTCTACTCCGGGTTCCAGCCCAGGGCCCTGTGGATCGCAGCTGTCTATAGTACCTCCTGTAACAGCTGCATGACAGCTACAACTCCCTGGGCTACTTCCCCATGACCTCCTCCAAGCACCTTCTTTATCCTCATCACAGGATCTTCCTCCTGGTGTCTGATAACGCTTGTACTCTTTAGTCCTCCAGCAGCACACCCTGTCACACTCAGCTCCTTGCACCTCTTGCTCCCAGCTCCTCACATGCACTTCCTCTCCTCTGGCTCCCCTCCCCCCCGCCTGACTGGAGTGAGCTCCTTTTTAAACCCAGGTGCCCTGATTAGCCTGCTTTGATTGGCTGCAGGTGTTCTAATCAGCTTGCCTGCCTGAATTGGTTCTAGCAGGTTCTTGATTACCCTAGTGCAGCCCCTGCTCTGGTCACTCAGGGAACAGAAAACTACTCTGCCAGCGACCAGTATATTTGCCCTCTACCAGTCTCCTGTACCCTACTGGCCTGGGTCTGTCACAGAGCCCAATCGTGTGACATGTGGGAAGAAATCCAGAATTTCTAAATAAAACAACGCACGTGGCCAAATAACAAAGCCACAAAATTAGATCATGCCCCAGCCCTCATGCTAACAATCCCCTCCTGGCTAACAAATCACTATCTCCATTAGCTGGCCCCTGCTGGCTAAAAATCCAGGCTTCGCAGATACCTAAAATGTTGCCAAATATGGGCTCTGACCAGCCACCAAAAGGAACAAATGCTGAAGCTGATAGCTTGCCACCAAAAGCCCCGTCATGCCCACTGCAGAGTGCAACCCTAGTGGCAGACAAGAAGAATGTTACAATCAATTGTAACTGCTGTATTGGAGCAAAGGGGGAGTGGAACAGGCCTCTGGATGCTGGGGCACATGCATGCATCCCTGCGCGCCTGTCCCTTTAAAACTGGGTGGTCACGGGGCGCGTGACTAGGAGCTAGTACATGAGCTACGAGAAGACAGATCTAAAGCTTCCTGCCTCTTAAGCAGGGGCAGCACACGAGTTTGAGTTAGATTCAGGGAAAGCCTACAGTGAGAGGTCTCTGTAGCAACCAGGAAAGGGCTCCCTGGAGGGAAAGATGTGCCTCCGCTTCCCAGCTGGAGGAAGCAGGGAAGGTGTCCGTCACCATGTATTTTGTGTTATTTTGAGCCTCTCTTGCATCTGCTGCTTATTAATAAACCCATCCTGTGGAAAGGGATATGGGCCTAACCTTGAGAGTTTCGTTTGGAGTGACCTGGCTGATGGGACTTCCCACTAGCTGACAGAGAGGCCCAGAAGTAAGGAGATCCCAGCCTGCAGAGTAGTTTGTGTTACAGTTGCCCAAAGGATGTTGGCTGATCAGTCGTGCTCTTCCAGCCTGGCAGATGCACGGATTCATAGAGGTTAAGGCGAGAAGGGATCATTACTGTCATCTAGTCTGACCTCCTGCATAGCACAGGCTGTAGAACTCCACCCTATGACTCCTGCTTCGAGCTCGGTGACTTGTGGTTGAGGTACGGCCTATCTCTTGGAAAGGCATGAGGTGTTGATCTGTAAACTCCAAGCAATGGCTAATAATCTTCACTGTTTAGAAAAATGTACACCTTATTTCCATTTTGTCTGTTGCCAGCTTCAGCTTCCATCCACTTGATCTCGGGCTGCCTTTGTCTGCTAGATTAATGAACCGTTTTCTTTCCACTCTGAAAAGATCTCGTAGCCGGCCACGAAAATCCCACCGCCACCGCCGCTACCACTCTCGCTCGGAGAGCTCCGATTCCCTCTCCTCTAGCTGCCAAAGCAGGTAATGGTGCCATTTGCGGAATTGATTTTCCTTTTGCCTAGCATCAGAGCTAGCTCAGGGCTCAGTCTAAACCACCGCCACGCACTGAGATGCTCTGTCTCCCTCTAGTAGTGGCTGGGACACACACAGAGGTGGTTGAGCCTGCTACTATCTTGGGTTGGATTGGGAGCAGTATTTTTAGCTCAAGCAGTTAGAGGCTCATGCTTTTAGATCTAGAGGTGCCAGGTTCAATCCCTGCTGCCGATGATCCTGCCAGGGACGCAGGTTAACATCATCCTAGTTTCCCAGGGTGACAGTGACCTGAAGGCACATGACCAGCCCAAGGCCTATGCACCACTGAACTCTCACTTTTAAGCCCTTAAAATAGGTCTTGGTACCTGGGGGGCTCTCATACCCAATGGATCTGTTTGCCATTGTCACTAAACAGCTGCCCACTTTGACACGAGTAGCCATCTTTGTTTTGGGCATGGCAGAGAGGGTGGTGGTATATGTCAAAGTTGCTGGGCAATGGAAGAGCTGTGTGAAAGGATTGTGCTAGACCTGGCCCAGGTCACTCTGCCATTTACACAAATACTCAACTTTAAAAACAAAGAAGATACTTTAAGGAATTTGGTGGCAGTGGTGAAGAGTTGTTGATCGCTGGAGGAGGGAATGCAGTGTGAGGACAAGACAATCATGGAACACATTAGAGCAAGTGGATAGGACTGCATTCTCTCAGAGGCATATCATCTCCAGGGTTTTAAGACCCCTCCAAATAGAGATGGAGACAAGCCACAAAAGTCAGATCCAGGTTTCATCTCGCACACTAAAGCACAGGGAGGTGTGGAAACAGAGTTTGTGTCCAGGTTGTTACCAAGTAAAACTTGGATCTGAGTCCAGGTTTGGATTCTGAACCCTTCCAAAGTTCAGAGGCTTTGGATCAGGGTCCAAACTTATCACAAGTTGCCCAGTTTCAAAACATTAAGAAAACTCGAATAGGAAGAGGAGTCAGTATCCACCTTTTCTCTCAAATTCCGGCAGCCAGCCACAACCTCGCCTGCCTCAAGGTAGCTATCAAAGAGGTGAAATTCACCTATGTGTAGTGGACCCATAATGACCCCTAGCTCTTACACAGCACCTCAGCCAGGAGATCTCAAAGCACTTCATGAAGGAAGCATCATTATCCTCATTTTACAGATTGGGAAACTGAGGGCAGAGAAGAGGCCCAAGGTCACCCAATAGGCCAGCAGCTGAGCCAGAAATGGAATCCTTGTCTCCTGAGTCCTGCTCCTGTGCTGTATCCACTAGGCCACACAGCCTCCTGTAAGCCTGGTGCTGGCTCTCTGCACAGGAGTTACTTTCCCCCAACATGCGGCGCCAACAGATAGGGTGGCCACTCACACGTTCCCGGAATACTGGGCATCCCAGTGCTTCTAGAAATGGTGGGAGAAACCTTTTTAAGAGCATGCTGCCCTACCTTCACCCCCACCGGCATCATCTTGCACACACGATGCATTCAAAGTCATGCCACACAGGCGGGTGAGTGCCATCTTGTAGTGCACACAACCCTGCTCCCCTGCCTTGACCTTGCATGCATGATGTGTTCGAGGTCATGCCAGTGGGCACAGAGTGGTGCACTCTTAAAGAGGCATGCTCTGTCCAATACCAGACAAAACCATGTCCGGGTTTGTCCCAGTATCAGACAGAGCACTAAAGTGCACTACAAGAGGACTGTCCGGTTTATAGCCAGACAAATGGCTTCATTACGCGGAAGATGGGACATTATTGGCACTGCTGCAATACAAATCACTAATACTACTAATAATTCATCATGGTTTGATTTGACGTTTCTCTTCCTTCAGGCACAGAGCCAGGTCTCGGGAGGAAGGCCACAAAGCAAGACGAAGATGCTCCCAGCACTGTTCAAAGAGCACTGAGAAGCGAAGCATCTCTGCAGAGGGTCAGGCCAGCCATTCCCCCCGCCAAACCCTTCAGAGCTACAGCTTCCTCTCAGCTAAGGAAGTAGTAAGTATTCTGCATTCTGCTTCCTTGTGCAAACTAGCCACCGAAACTTGGGGGGAAAATCCAGTATGAAATTTTTATAACTCAATTACAGTTACGTTAGACAAAGTTGGTTTAAAACTGTATTATTTATTGATGGTGCTGTTCTCCGACGTATTAGAAGTCATTCCTTTTCCTCAGCACTTACACACTGGGGGTGGGGTAGGATAAGCCTTTAGTCTATGAATAATGAATAGGGGACATTTAACGAAAAAACAGCCTCCAGCGATGGTATTTTACAGAGACGTGTTTGTTATGCAGTCATTGCTCAGCTGGATGTGAACTTAAATTTGCTGGTCTTTGTGCCCAATGGTTTAGTCCTTGGGGAGGGGATCAAGAGAATCAAACATATATGAAAGAAACATTTACATTGAATGAATTGGGGGTTTTTGGCGGGGGATGTTTGTTGACCTTCGGAATTCTTTTAAGATCATCGCTCCTCTTTGCTGACCAACCGAAGGGCCAAATTCTGAGCTTGTAGGCAGCTCCTCTTGATAGAACGGGGGCTGTGTGTGCAGCCGAGGGTAGACTCAGACCCAGTGTCTTGAGGTATCTTTTCATTTACATAGAGAGAGAGAATCTAATCCATGTCCTAGAACCTGTCCTCATCTTGCGAGAGAGAGAAAGAGAGAACTACATAAGGACCTGATTCTCCACCACACTGCACCTTATACAGCACTGTGCAAAACAGGTGTAAAGAGCTGTCAGGTCGGGATGAACTCTCTTCACACAGAGATAACCCACTACACAAGGTGCAACCCAGGGAAGAATCTGGCCTGCGTGTGTACAATATTAGAGATGAGTCTGAAACACAGCACTAAGCCCTCCAATCCACCATACTTGTAAATATTGTAAGCCTAATTCTCTCACTTATACAGCAGATGTAAATCAGGAATAATGTGACTGGACTCAGTAGCTACACCGATGTAAAGCCAACATCAGTGAGAGGAGAATCTGTGTGTGTGTGTTTAGAGAGAGAGAGAGACACACATGCACACACCTGTGTGTGTGTGTGATACACACGTGCACACACCAAGAGAGAAATATGTCACAGAATGGTGAGCTGTGAAGTTTTTATTGGCATGAAATTTCAGTTGCTGCATTACTGGTGACGGGTGAAACTGACAGAGTTAATAGCTCATCCCAAAGGATGGCCAGTCAAACGGTTACATTGCATCACACCATCATGTTTTCTGTATAAGCCACTTACTTTACAGACAAACTCTTTAAGAAATCTTTTAGAGAGTTTAAAAATCCCTTTAATTGGGACTATTTTTTCTAGTCCTCTGTCTCCGAAGCCAGGCTTTCTCATGAGACCAACTGCTACAAAAGATAATAACTACAACGTTTTAGAAACCTCTAAAGACTATCTAAGATCGAGCATGGTACATGCACTCTGCACTCCTTTTGCATAGGTGTAAATGACCACACAAGGCAGATAAAAATCAGCCTCAGCATGTTTATAGATATAGCTGCAGGTTATGGGTAAGAAATATAAGTCATTGGGACAGCTATATTCTTTCTACTTTAGCCTACTAACATGAGCAAATATTCTAATAACAAAAATCTATCTGTATATTTACTATGCCATCTGTCAGTGTTCCCCTTTGTCCCAAACTAAAATACACACACTCAGGCCATGATTCAGGAAAGCACTTAAAGCACCTGCTTAAAGTTAAGTACATGCTTCAGTATTGTCCAGAACAAGGACACTTTTCATGAATAAGGGCCTTAAATATCATGTAAAGAATAACTGACGATGGAAAGATGATGAATAAACATTAATCTTGTGCTTTAGGAATGACCTATTTTGTGGTTTCACTCTGCCTTTTGTAGATTAAGTGGTCAGGTCTTTGACTAGGGCAGGATGAATATTTTTCCATCAAAACTCTTTTTGATGGAAATTTGGGTTTTTAACTAAATTAAAATTTGCATAACATATATCTGCTTTCTGCAGAAAATTTTGACTATTTGTTGAAAAACTGGACATCTGAAGACGTAAGCTGAAAAAAACAAAAAACATTTTGATACAGCAACGCTGCCGTGGTCCTGCATGGGGGTTGTAGTTCCATTGATTCATACCACCCATTGTCCTCTGTGGGCTGGATTCCCTCAGACTATATCTCCCATGATGCACCATGGCAGCTCAGTCAGAGGGGAGATTATGATGCATGATGGGAGATGTAGTCTGACTAGGAAGCTGGGCCCATAATTGAGATTGCAAGTGTGAAAGCTCAAACGGCAACTCCCATGAACCACTGCGGCTGCATTCCTGAATCTAAGGATTTTGGTTTTGGCCAAAAGTTTTTTGAGGTTCCTCCCTTCATTTTCTGTCAACCCCCACCCCACCCCACCCCCCAAAAAAAGTTGAAACTTTCTTTGGGGGAGGGGAGGGAGTGACATGAATTATCTTTTTCATTTTAATTGGTATTTTCCATAAAGAATAAAACCATTTTCTAACCAGCTCTATCTGTAAATCATTAGAAAAAACACATTGTGCTATCCATTGCATCTCTCTCTCTCTTACTTATATACACGTGGGTGCACACAAACACAGAGGAGACAACCAATAATTTCATGCTTCTTTGCTTTTCTGTAATAAATTTCCTAGCCTCATCCTCTATTTTCTCTCTGCTGAACAATTAATAACAAGCAGCCACAATGGAAACCTACTCAGAACAGGATTACATGGCTATCCCTCGGTGCACTGAGAAACTGAGGGTAATATGCAGTATCTATTTTTAAACAGAGGAATAACAAGCCCCTTAACCTGCTGTAGCTGTTTTACTACACACTGATACAGATATATTTCATGCTGCTTTGCTTTTAGGAAGTCTTAGGTGAAATGAACAATATAAATACCTCTAGGATATGCATCTAGTTGCTTTTGTTGTATCCAGGAGCAGTGCCAGGGTTTCTGGTGCCCTAGGCAGAATTCGGGGGTGGCATTTTGTGCGCTCCCCACGGGGCACGCAAGAGCTTCTGGTTCCACTCCCATCACACCGCCGAAGAAGGACCCTCAGCCGAAATGCCGCAGGCGACAGCAGCAGTCATTGAGTTGCTCAATTGCCTGCCGCTGTTTTCTGCGGCACGTCAGCAGAAGGTCCTTCTTCAGCGGCGCGACGGGAGTGGAACCAGAAGCTCCCATGCACCCCGTGGGGAGCACACAAAATGCCGCCTCCCCCCCCCGAATCCTGGCGCCCTAGGCGACCGACTAGGGTCGCCTAATGGAAGCGCCGGCCCTGGTTGTATTTGATGATGATGACTGCAGACTGTACACTGATACCTCTCTCCAGCGCCCTGACTTCCACTGACACTCCTTTTATCAGCAGCTAAAACAAACATAGTCTTGAGCCAAATTTTTAGCAAGCCCATAGGCCGGTTTGGGGTACAGTTATTTCAAGCAGAGCTAATTATTTCTGTGCTAACATTAAGATGGAGGAGGGGAAATGCCAGCCAAGGCAAAGGGTGTCTCAGCATGAGCTGGGAAGGTTTCAGAAGCCTTGCAAGAAGCCTGGTTTTGACTACATGTTGTTCCATGTTTTCCAGCCATTTTGGTTTTAAATAGGGAAGGAGTTTCTTTTAACACCCCAGCGGCATGTAAAGCAACAAACAGTCTCCTTAAAGTTCAAGGGTAAAAGAAGTTTAAAAAAAAATGTGGGTTATTTGCATATCTAAATATGCAAATTCGGGTTTCTATTTTTTAATCCCAGTCTGAGACTTGCATTGTGCCAAAATCCCTGCACTGTTTGGGGTTGAAGTCAGGGTGGAACAGTCTGACTGTCCTGGGCTGGAGGAGTATGGGTATATTTGAGCCTGAGCAGAGAGCACTGGCTGGAGTCCAGTAGCGGGTGGGATGGGTACAGCTCTGCCAGTGCACCTCACACCTGGTCTGCAACACCCCCAGCTGTTCCCATTCAGAGCCTCCCCAGAGCATTTGTTTCCAACCATGTAGGCTGGTGAGATTTCGCAAGGCCAACAAACTTTCACTTTGGGCTAGGCTGGAAACTCCCACTCCAGTAGCTGTCTGATGTAGGCCATATGGGCGTGTAGACAGACATCCAGCAGCAAACAGCAAGTGCAGTGATAAACACGCCTCACTGTGATATTCCTCTGTTCTTGCATATGATAGGTGTCTGGCATTATTTGAATAGACTCAGCCTAACCTTTATTGTGCCAAGGACCCAATCCTATGCTCTCTGTGCAGGCAAAGCTCTTCTCAAAATCACGGCAGATCCTTTCACTGAGTTTTGCTACAGTCAGGAATAGAGGGTTGGGCCCTTTGTGCGTGTATCTTATTTCCATGCACCGATATCTTTATACAGAGCCATTCGCTTTAACGGGACTTAAACACAGATCCACAGTTGGGATAAATCAGCAGCACTCCATTAAAGCCAAGGGACTCATGCCAGTTTACCCCAGCTAAGGGTCTGGCCCAGAAATCAGTAACACGGTATCTCCCTAAAAGCTTGCTGAGCACATGGCCCCTTTCTCTCAAGTGAGGCCTGTCAGCAGGTGGCAGTTCCAATTCCAGAAGCTCATCAGCAATCTGTGCTGCCTGTATAACCTGCTGCCATAATGAATAGCAAGACTCGATGGGGTCATTGACACACATGCTTTATTCCTTTCATTATTAGCATGCCAAGAAGAAGAAGATTAGGCACTTCCTAAAAAAAGAAATTAACGCTACTTTGAAATGAGTTTTACAAAAGACATAGACCCAGGAAAGAAATCTTGCAATTATAAACCGTGCCGTGCAGAGCTACTCATGGCAAGATCTCATTCCCCATATGGCTGAGAAAATGTATAGCCGTATCTCTCCACGGGGCTATTTAAAGCACAGTAAATGGACTTGTTCAGTTTAATTGGAATACTCTTAGTGATTGTATTTTTGTAATCTGTTGGGCTGTGTGGCCTCTTGATCTAGGATTTTAGTAGAAATTAAATTCTGAAGTGTAAGTGAGGGCCTTTTTATTCCCTCCCCCCCTCCTTCATTTTGATTAAATAATGATTTGAAACAGAAAAACAATAAATAAGTAAGCGGGCTCCCTCAAGGGCAGCTATAGATCCCCCAGCAAAAGCTAAAGGAAGCGACGTCTCCTGAGGTTATTTAATTACTTCTTAGAAGTTGGGGAGGTTTGAGGAGGGGAATCCTAATGTTCACACAGAGCAAATTAGGCCATAAAAGACTAGGCACTTTAAAACATGCCTTCCCTCCCACGCCCCCAATAAAAGATCATTAGACTTCACTTGAACTCTGTACAGTGTTTCATACATGGTGTTTGGTGTATAGTTCGTATGGCTGATGCTTCCTAATACGCAACAGAAGGAAGGAGAGTAGGGGTGATCAGTGGTGAATTTCACCACAGAACAGAGGGCAGCAAAAGAACTGTTCACCACGTATCATCCCTAGTAAGTCCAATTTTGAGGGCTAAAGTGATGCAGATGCTGGTCCTTTGGCGCATGGTTGAATTTTATGCCAGGTGTCTAAGAAATAGTGGAAATCTTTCCAATTAGTTGCATCCTGGTTGTCACTAATGTTGTGGGAGAGGGGAATAGTCAGCTATTCTCCTCTCCCTGACAACCTGCTATTATACTAGGTCAGGCCCTCTGGCCTTCAGATGTGAAATATGCAGCACTGGGCAAGGTTTCCTGGTGTTTCCTCTTACCTCCATATTGCTGGTACAGGTACTAGGTAACTCAGCGGATGGCTGAGCTGGGTATAGCATGCAAGTCCCAGGCACTTATGAAGTGTCAACAGCGTCTCTAGCGCAAGAGATCATATGGCCAAATCCTGACGTCTTTACTCAGGCAAAACTTCCCATGGAGTCAAAACTGAGCAAGGACCATGGGATATGGCTCACTGAAGGCTGGGTGTCAGGGAGGCAATGATTGTGTCATCACCTCTGGAAATGTTATTGGCAATTTGAATAGGGCAAGGAGGAGGAATTGGGCAGGGAGAAAGGAAAGGTCAAAGGGGAGAGAATCTGGATCCCATATCTCTTCTCAGTGTGGACATAAAGTTTCAAGAGTTAACTTAATTTTTAAAATGTTGACACAAGGAATGAAATTTGCAAGGGGAAGAGAAGATTTAGCAAAACGTTTTAGCACTTAAAGTTAAGCATATGTTTAAGTCCAGTTGACTTCAGTGGGGCTTGATTACCTTCTTAAGTGCTGTGCTGAACTGGGGCCGAAGGAAGGAATGTATTGACTCTCAAATTATTAAATGACCTTGCAGTATACTGAGAACAATGACCACTTCCGAGCCAGACTTCAGCAAAGCTGAAACAAAAGCAAGTATCCCAGTCCTTACAGACACCCTAAGGGGGCTACTTTGGAAATGCTGGGAGCAAACAAAGAAACATTTAATGTGTTTCCGGGCAGAGAGAAGAAGGATCTTTAATTTTTAGGACATTGATGAGGTGAGGGGAAGGACAGACATTTTACGAGCAGAATCGGCCAGCATCCTTCAGCATGGATGCTGGAAGAGTCCAAACCCAAGATATTCTGATACTTCACAATTTATCCAAAGATTCCTTACCCGTGTAATCATAGAATAGCTTGAATTTTATTTTCATGAACCTTTGCTTTAAATTAAAAATAAATATAGGAGCTGGGGTGTCAAAAGCCAGACAAATCTAAACCTAGGTTCAGATCCATTCTTAAAACAAATCTGGCAGCATATTCCAGTCTATATTCCAGATCCCTATAATGAATGATCTCAACTAGCTTCCCCATGTCTTGAGGTAGGAAATGGGCAAGAAGGAAAACCATTGTGTTTTTTGCCAGCAACTAACATAGTGGAGCCTCAGTTCTCACCAGGTTTTCAGGCCCTATGTCTGTGCTTTCCAATGACCCTAAGGGTTGATGCCAATTCAGTGGGAACTGGACACGACTCCACTGAAAATCCTAACCTGTGTTAATATGAACAGTAAATAATGATCATGTGATGTAGTTTGGGGACCAACAGATACGTTGTTTTCACACACAATATTTGGGGGCCAATAGGTTCCTTTTCCAACCCATGAATTGCTTGTGTATTCTGGGCCTGACTGCTCCCACTGGAGTCAGTGGAGAAGTCTCTGGGTTCATCACTAATTCTGGACAAATCCTCTGATGGAAGATGGGAGCATTTCTTTGCTGGGAAATTTCTATTCCGTGCAAAATGTTTTCTGTGTTCCAACCAGCCCTGCTCAAAAGGTATGTGCAGGTCTGAGAAAAGGCATCGCATTGATTCCCCTTTTTTTGGACCACCATTGCCCCAAAGCACGGAACCCCAAGTATGGGAAGTGTGGTGCAGTAGTTAAAGCATTGGACAGTGACTTGAGAGATTTGGCTTCTGTCCCCAACTCAGCCACTAATCTTGTGCCAGTCATTTCCCCCCTCTGTATCTCAATATCCCATCCTGTTCAATGGGGTTGGTGGTACCTCCCTTACATGTGTGATGGGAGCTTTCGTTCCGTAATATTTGTAACCTGCTTGGAGATCCTCCACTTCAAGGCACTATCAGAGAGCAAAGTGGTCATGGCAAGGCTTGGATCATCAGCCTGTGCCATGTTTCGACAGCTTTTCCTTTGCAGTAACTCCACTTTTGCTTTAGTGGTCGGTGATTTTCGCCTACTATTGTTGCAGTGCCAATTTGCCCCTGCCGCCGAATCAGCTCCTACCATCCTATTGAGCAACCCTTGGATTAGACTAAGAGAACAACCCACTGTGACGGGAGCTAGATGATGCGTGCAAGTAAGCCTTCTGAGAAGGCCCCGTCCAACTGGCTGCAAAAAGTGTTATGGGGCACTCAATATGAACTGTGACCTCTGGCGGATCCGTGTTTGTTCTGACCCCAATGCCTCTGCTGCACCGTACCTGCAGCCCAGGTTCAAAGCACATTGCCCCAGAGCATTGTGATGTGCCTTTGTGAGGGGAATAGTCAGGAGTCATGAATGACACCCGGGTCTTTGAAAGCCACCTTGCACAGGAGCATTTCCTGCCCTGGTCGCATTAGCGTTCTTCAGCATTAAGCTTGCATTGCTCCCCTCTGCACAAAGCAACGAGGGACGATATTTTATGTATCAGCCAAATAGAGGTGCATGTTGTAAAAACTGAGGGCCAAATCCTTGGGTGGAGGAGGTGTGAATCAGCCCAGCTCTAGAGCAACACTGATTGATACCAGTTGAGGATTTGGCCCTGGAGCTGTAGTTCCCAGCATCATTTATAATAAATCAATATATATTGAAGATGTTTAGTCTAAACACACCAAGGGCCCTGATCATGCAACCCAATTGCATTCGGTCAGTTACTGCCATGAGTCAGGGCTACTTATCTGTGTCTGCATTGCAGGACAAGGCCCCAGGTTATTTATTAAATTAGATCCCACCAAAGACCCTCTAAGATCCTCTTATAAGCAACAGCACATTTATTACACTGTCCTTGAACCACACCCACCACCAATCTGACTGCTGATTGGGAACACGGCCCAGCTCCCACTGATGCCAGTGGCAAGACTTCCACTGAATTCAGTAGGGTTGTTAGTTTTGTTTGGGTGTATCCCTGGAGGTCTCATCACTTGACATAATCTTTAATTAAAGATTAATCTGTATTTCCTGGAGACTGCAGGTCAATCCTGGAGGGTTGGTCAACCCTAGAATTCAGTGGGACTTGGATCAAGTCCTTATAGAGATTTTCAGGGTTCCATCTGACAGCCATTGAATTTTGGCCCTGACGCTACAATCAGACTAATGCATGTGGACTCTGGGCCCCGCAAAGACTCCGCTGATGTCATTGGGACCCTGCACAGGTGCGGAGGTCTGCCGGCATGCAGACCCATTGAAATCAGCAGGGCTTCCTGTGGCGTTAGGGTTTTAGCCATACAGATCAGATTGCAGGATCAAAGTCTTTGTTTGCCCCCCCCCCCCCCAAACCTTTCTCTAACACACCGCAGGGAAAATATTTTTCCTTCCTTATTTTTTTTTTATTTTTCTCAATATTATTTTGTTTTTTGAACTTCAGTGTATCTGTGGGCCAGCATGAAATCAATGGGGATTTATTTAAATCAGTGGCTTTTCATCCCGAATAATCAACCTAGAGGAATTTACTAAACAAGATGATTAAAAACAAAACAAAAACGTCTTGAAATTTAAATAGCAAAGAATCAAACAATTGACGGTGAGGATTTGAAGAGAGGGTTTATGTTTTTTCTTGTAATTTGAGACTCTAATGATGGACTTATGTTGCCCGCTCTTCCCTTTTTCTTACACCGTACCTACTAAAGGAGGAATTCTTGATTGGTAAGTGGATGCTATCCGCCAGACGCTAGGGACTTTATTAGAGGTCACTCAAGAGCATTAGCTATACCTTCTACAGGGGGAAAAAAAGCACACAAAGAAATATCTGTATTCCTTTTATTTCCAGAGGGATTTTAATTTTTCTGGGTTTTTGTATTCTTTTTATTCCCACTCCACACACCCCTTTTTTTCTTTTTTGAGTTTCAAAGCGCTAACTTGTTTGTTTGCCAATTTTTCTTTGTACATAAAGACCTTTTTTGTGACATTTGAGTCTCCTTATTAAGGAAACTAAAACAAAAAGTCAATCATTTAGAATTTTGTTCCATTTTTGTTTTATTTCCGATGAGTATGTAGTTTTTTGTATGTATATTCCTATTTCTTTCCCCTGCCCCACCTTTTAGGTTAAATAAGGGTTGTTAGTTTTTTAATATTTTTTTCTGATTTTTATTTACATATTTATTCTTTTGTTTCCCTTTTTTTAAAAAAAAATCTTTTGTTCAACATGGATCGCATGCTAATACTCTTTGCATGATGTCTAAATCTTCCAGTTATCATGTCAGGGGGAAAAGAAGTTTCTTCTTTCTGTGGTTTTTTTCAGGGATATGTACTTTTGTTTTTTGGCTTCTCTTCTTTGTTTCTTTCTTTCTTTGTTTCTTTCTTTCCTTTTGTTACAGTGCATCATGATGGTAAAATTTCTTGGTTTATTTAAAAAAAAAGTCAGACAATATAAAACAAAACAAAACAAAAAGTTCAAACACTGTCAAATGGCTTTTTTGCTTTCAGATCTCAAAGTCAGGGTCATCTGCTGACCTCTTTACCAAAACAGACAGCCCGCTTGGCAACCTAGCCAGTCGGAATGGAGGGGCTCATGAATCTGACTCAGGAAACGATACTTCCTCCCCTCCCTCCACTCAGACAAGCTCAGCCAGGCCAAAGGACAGCCAGGAGCAAAGAAGCCTAGCCCACAATGGCTTTGGCCATGCCTTCTCACCTGGGAAGCCCAAAATGACCAACAGTGATAACAGCTCTGATTCGGGAAATTCCTTCACCAGTTGCTTTTCCCAGAGCAAGGGAACAACTTTGGAAAATCTCTCTCCAGATGCCCAGGGACAGGACCAAAGGTCAGTGATTGCCAATAGTCAGTTTGCTATGTCTATTCCAGGAATGACTCCATGTCTTCTGCTCGCTTGACTGTCGCAGGTGGTGAGCCAATAGGAATGTATTTCTGTTCTTTATGTGGCTAGCCATAATTCAGATCCAGCAAGTCTGTCATCCCGACTCCAATAGTGGCTTCAAAGCAAAGTGAAAAACAACCCATAATGCACCTGGGCAATGGTGTCAGGTGTGTGGAATTCCTTCCTGACCCCTGTGGCACTTAGTTTATGCCGTGAAGGATGCTAACTTTAATCCATTAAATCTTCTCCTCATCCCTTAGCCTCCGTGTGCACCAGCCCCCGGCCCCCCCCCCCAGGCATTCAGAAGAGGTTCCGCTTGGATCCAGATACAGACATGAATCAAAGACCTAGATCCAAACACTGGGGCATTCACAATCTGCATCTAGATGTGGCTTGAGCTCATATCTCATTGACTTGTTGTGACCTTGTAGCAAAAGAGCAGGAAAGGTCACTAGCACATTCAGGCAAACTTCTAAACGCTGGATGGAATGGTTACAAACTGTCCTGTCTCGTCTGTAGCTGTTCATGTTTGGTAAGCAGAGCTATATGCATTGAAATTTAGGCTTTCCAATCAACTTGTTCCTCTGGCCTGGTTCACTCGGCCAAATGCCTGCATAGCTACCTCAGGCCTAAGACTGTGTTTCCTCCATGTGGGTAGTGCTAAGCAGTGACCAATCCATGAAGGACGAGCCCTGTGCATCACCTGCATGCAGCAGAGCAACAGTGACTCGCTGCACGGGGCCACAGATGGGAGCACTGGGACAATGGCAAGTGAGGCTGTGCTCACCACAGTAGCACGAGGCCCATGGAGAGGTGGGTGGCAACATCAGTAGCTCTCCCATTCCCTGCAGTAGCTGCCATTGTCCAGCAGGCACCTTGGGACAGAAAAGTCTTGCCCTTGGGTCCCTCACGTGCACATGAGCATGTTCTCTGATGTCCGGACTTTGCCCCCTAGTGATGAGGGTTAGTGTGACAATCAGCGCCTGGCAGCTGCCCTGGCTGGAGCTGGGAAGGAGGGCCAGTGCCGATGAAGGAGACTGCATCCCAGCTCCCCTTCCACACACATTTCCTACTTCTCTTCTCCAGCCTGACTGACTGCCGTGAGGGGTGCAGCAAATGGGTCATGGAGCTTTGCAGGCAACTGCCATGAGGGTTTGGCCACCTGTGCATCCATTTCACGTGCAATTCTCTGTTTGTGAACAAATGCTGAAGGCCCAATGAAGAGAGCTCGACTTTGTGCTCTGATCTGGGCAAATCGGGGCTAGCTCCAGTGGAGTTACAGCAGCATAAAACCAGTAACATTGAAAATAGGAGGGTCAGGCATCAATGTTTTACCCTAAAGACACTATCCTGCTCCCAGTCCCATGGGTGCAGCTCCCATTGACATGGGTGGGTCTTGCATCCATTTAGCTGAAAGCAGAATTTGGCACTTAGGATTGAATCCTGCTCTCCCATCAGTGTAAGGCTGGAGTCAGGGATGTCCCTCCAGATTTACCCAGGTATAACCTGGCACTGAAATCTCATCTTCTGGGAGAGCCTGATTCACTGTTGTGCCCACTCCGGTTTCATACAGCAGTCACTGTTGAACCCAGTGGATTTAATAGGAGGGTGGAACCTGCATTGATTTGGATCCTGTAAGCAGAAGTTGGTAGTACACTCTGAGGCAGGGCTCTCTGCTTTACAACAACTTCACCGGGTGGGGAAATGTCCATTTGCAGAAGTTTCCTGCCCCCGTGTCTCACGTGCTCGGAGATGAAGAAGCAGACCCACCTACATTCCCCAGACCGCAGCTCCCCACTGAGACCATGCTCCCGCAGAGAGTCGTACACCAGCACAGGGCAGTCCTCCCGTGGCTCCAGTCGCTCCGCCCACTCCCGCTCATTGCATCATCAGGCCACGCCCAGGTACTCCCGAAGCAGATCCTACTCCTCAGGGAAAAGGTGAGGCCAAGTCGAGTGGTTGTCTGTGTTATTGCTGGCCGGTCCGTTTGTGGCAGTGCTTGATAGTCCCAGGAACAGGCCAAAGAGCCTTGAAATTACAGTTTGGATTATGCTGAAATGACTAAGGGTACTAGCAGTACTGACGATATTGCCGCTGAAGGGCAGTTTAATTCCTGTTGGCGCAAGGCAATCTACAGGGCTCGTTCCCTTACAGGATGAATGAACATTTATCAGTGGCTGGGCTGACATCATTAAACTTGGGACCTTGTTGCCACTTGAATCCAGATGTGGAAAAGGAGCCTTATGCGCCTTAAATCTTCTCACTTTAGCTCTGCTTTGATTCACCTTTGGATGGTTCTTGTCTATTCCCAGGTCCTATTCATTTTCCCCCAGCTACTCATCCAAGTCCTGTAAAAGAAGCCCTGGAAGCAGGAACTCAAGATCACGTCGTAGCCCCAGTTATTCCCGCTACAGCCCCAGCAGGTATGTCATGGTGCCATTGCACGGCATTGCCCGCTTTTGTAGCACCTCAGTTCGGGTTTGTGACTAGGGTGCATGTGTGACTCCCCTCCACAAACTTCTCTGCTGCACTTCTGTGGCACTGGCCCAATCTTTACATGATGTTGTGTATGAGAGCACCGGAGACACTGCAGATCTGGCTGTCTCACGTATTTACCAGCCCCTGAATGCAAACATATGAAAGCACCCAAGACACTGGGGATCTGGCTGTCTCACATATTTACCAGCCCCTGAATGCAAACATGGAACGAGGCATGTTTGGGTCTGCATGCTCCAGCTCTTGTTGTTTATGGCATATCTCCATACGCGTTGCCAGCTGCTTTTGCTGACGTTGATTCTTGAGAGAAGAGGCCAGAGATGTGCTGCAGGTGGCAAGATAAGACTCATCCCGATGTGGATTTCTGCAACCAAGGCCTTCCCTCCTAGACTGCGCTCCATTCCTTGGTTCACCCTGGGAACAGACAGCGGAAAGGTCCTCATTCAGCAGCTGTTGTAGGGGGTGATAGGGCGAGAGAGGCTACTTATTCAGGGCTTTAAGGGACTAACCCCTTGTGAAATGTATGTGGAATTGGATGGGTAAGGCCTGGTGGGACGTGCTGTCTTCACGCTGAACCCTTTCAGAAGCAGAATGCTAACTGGGCCCGTGCTGTGGCTCAGCCCAGACACAAAGGGCCGGGCACTCTACTCATGGAGGGCTTGAGCCATTGTCAGAGAAGGATTTTTCCTGAAGCAGGAAAACGCAAAGTCTCCAATTTGCAGCATTTAGCAGCTGGGATTTTGAAGGGAACACTGGGGCTCATTGACATGCCCCTCAGTGTGGGGCGCACACATTGTCTGACTTGGTAAAGTGCCCAATTTAGAGAACAAGCCAGCAGCAGCACCAACAGCCACCCCAAGAGCTGCCTGTGCAGCCCCACTGTAGTTCTCTTTGACCCAGTGCGTCATGTGTGTTCTCCTGGGCAATATACTGTAGGAATCAGCAGGGGCTTTCTTACAAAAAGACCTGTTGCCATTTAAGCCTGTTGCTCACTTCTACTCTGTGTTCCCGCATCTCAGGCAGTGTAAGGTTAGACTGGCTTCAAACGAGCTCTCCCTGATCACGTGAAAGGTTGCACATTGCTTCAGTGACTAAAGGTGCGCTTAGCCATGGGCCTTCCTGGCCAAAGTAACCTAGCAGAGAGCCACAGCAGCAGCTTGCCATTGGTCTAAAGGGCTCATTCCTGACCCACGCCAGGAATACAGAAGCAGGATTGTCCAAGGGTAAGAAAGGCGATCATCCAGATTCAGCCCCGGGGGTCAGTGCAGTTACCACAGGGCAGTGCTGATCCAGTACTTAAAATGTTTACTAGTGTTTTTCATCCCCTAGGGTCTCAAGGTGTCTTGCTATTTATATAGATGTAAATTGTTCCACTGAAATGCAGCCAGCTCTGGGGTGGAAAGTGGCAGCTAAAGCACTGCAATGAGAGTAGTGGAAATTTAGGGTAAGGGCACTGGGACAAACCCCTGCTCTCACAATGAGTGCCATACAATCTCTACCTGCCAGGCACAGCAGACAGTAACTCAGCTCTCAAGGTCATGCCACAAACGACATGGAATCCAAGCTGGATGAAACTCGGGGTTGTTTTTTCAGGGCTTCAGGGTATTATGGGAACAATTTCCTCAACTTCACTGTATGGGGGTTCATACCCCAAGCTTTATTTTGTGCTTCTGGGGGGGATGTGTTCTCTCCCTCCATCCATACAGTCACCAATCCCTGTCAGGCAGAGTGACCTGTGTTTTGTAGCAAGAAAAGGCCCAATTGAGCAGTGCAGTGCAGAACAAAGGGGCCCAAATATAAATGAGAATCAGGGCCTCAATATTTAACTCATCACTTTGCAAAGTGCTTGGAAAGCAATATGTGAAACCAGCTCAACTCCATTCCTCACCGCTGCTTCCAGCGCAGCAGGTGGGACTTCAGACTGTGTCAAGAGACTTCCAAAACCTTGTAGCAGCCCCAGGGTGAGAGCTGCTGCATTCATTTTGGACGGCTGAGGCTCTGTGGAACAGATGTGCCCCACAGAAATAGCACGTCTGCTGCCAACAGCAAGTCTCACATTGCTGCATCCAGACTGGCTAAATCTGGGAACTGTGTGCACATCTAGCCAACTGTGCATGCCGTTAGAAAGCACTCCCCAGCCCGTGCTTAGCGAGTGTCTGCATAACATACAGGCTAAATGACTTGTGCCTCCATCTATCAGTCAAGCCATTTGGAGGATGCTGGCAGGGTTAGTTTTTAGCTCAAAGGATCAAGGCCTGTGCTTTAGTGCTGAAGTTTCCAGGTTCTGGCCCGACTGCTGAGCCCCTGCCTACCTCCCGCAATGAGTTGTTTCATCAGCACAGGGGTCTTGGCAGTAATCTTTCCCAAACTGGCCATTCCTCAGGGACCGCGCGAGAGAGCACACATATGGCTCCAGCGAGAAGGAGTCCCAGAGGGAGCGGAACAGGCGGCGGCGGAGGTCCTACTCGCCCATGAGGAAACGCAGGAGAGATTCTCCCAGCCACCTGGAAGCTCGCCGCATCACGAGGTAAGGGACAGACACTCCCCATCCCTCCAGGAGACCCACTGGGGAGCCACAGGCTCGGTTGTGACATGCTGGCCAAGATCTGTGGATAGCTTTAGTAGGGACCTGCTTTGAGTCTTTCACACCCAGAGACTTTGCCCTCCAAGCACTCGAGGAGGGGAAGCATTGCCCTGAAGCTTCCCTCCCTGCCTCCCACTGAGCCCCAGGGCCAGGAGCTCCCCCCGACACCACCACCACCCCTGAGGTCCCATTGTGTCACCAGTAACCACTCTTCCCCCTTTGTTCCCACAGTGCCCGGAAACGCCCCATCCCATACTACAGGCCCAGTCCTTCCTCCTCCAGCAGCGTCAGCAGCTGTTCCTCCTGGTACAGTAGCATCAGCCGCTCTCCTGGCCGCAGCCGCAGCTACTCCAGCGACAGGAGCAGCCGGAGCAGAAGCTGGAGCAGCAGCAGTGACAGCGGCCGAAGCCGGAGCCGGAGTTCGGGCCCAAGGAGCAGCCACAGCAGGAGCAGGAGTTACGACTCTGCGGACAGCTATGACAGCCTGCGACGCTAGGGCGTCCCCCTCCCTGCCACCTGCATGGGGGTTGTCTCTTTCAATTCCTCTCTCCTCCAGCCTCCCCGGGGAGAGCTTATTCGTTCATGTTTCTGTTGTGGCATCCACCAGCGCCCTGTTGTGCTGGGCACTGCACACATAGAGGCAGCCCCAGAGAACACGTGGGCAGAGAGGGAGGGTCCGTGCATTGCAGCGGCTGTGTTGATTATAAACCAGCCTCCCCCACCCATTCCTTGCCTATCTCCAGGGAAGCATTTCCTAGGGGCTAATCCAGGGAGTGAGTTTAGTTCCTTGCTTTTCCCTGGCCAGCAGGCAGCAAGCACCGATTGTTTGGTTGGGGGAGAGGGAAATAATGTAAAGGAAACTCTCTTCAAGGCTTTTGGGCCAGGCAGGAAGTCTGGCCCTGCTTCTATTGAGGTCAATGGCAAAGCTTCCCTTAACTCCAGGGTGGAGCCCCCCAAGTGCTGCAGTGTGGCCTCTCCCCTCCGAAGGGAAAAACCAGAGGCTTCTGCAGGATCACTTCACCTTCCTTGGAGGTGGCTTTCCCACTGTGCCCCTCCCCCGGGGAAGAATATTCAGTCCCCAGGGATCAGCCAGAGTTTGCTTCCCTTCACCCCAGCAATATGACCCGCTGGTGAGACAATAAGCGGCAGTGGAAACAAGCGAGGGTTGGGAGCTGAGAGCCCAGGACAACAATCAGGAAATGCAAGGGAGCAAAGTCCTGTCACTGTGGCTCCTGTGATCCCTCAGCACCAGAGCTCTCCGGGGCTGCTGCTGGTGGCTGGTTTTGTCACAGGAGCTTTGTGCGGGGCACGTGGGAGTGTAAGTTCCAGGTCCTTTTGGGTACCGGGGCATGGGGAACTCCAATGAAACATATTAGTATGTAGCCCCCAGGAGCGCCAGTCATGGGCCCCATTGCGCCAGGCGCTGTACAAACACAGGAGGAAGGTCCCTGTCCGAAAGAGCTTGAAGTTTGTGACCTCGACCCCTCCAGCCTTCCCTGCTCCCCCAAAGATCAGTTCCCATGTAATACAATGCCTGGCCCAGAGCTGCTCAAAGTGCAGAAGCCTCAACTAGCAAGACTTTTTATTTATCAGCAGAAAGGAGGGGAAGCCCCCAGCAGCAGAGACCAGCTCCATGGTTAATGAAAGAAGAAAGCCTGTCTTCTGTACTGACTGGGCAGGTGCCTACCATGCTCCCTGCTGCTGCTACTTAGCCACTAGTGGCTAATCGGATCAGGGTTCCAGTGTGCTAGGTGCTGTACCATCGTACAGGAAATGACAGTCTCTGCCCCAAGGATCTTGCAGTCTAAGACATAACAGGTGGATGAGCCAAACAAGCAGGCTGGCATGGTGGGGCGGGGTGGAAGGGCGAAAGGGATGGGGTAACACAAATAAGATGTGCACAATGAGTGGCAGCAATTGCAGCTTGCCACATGCCTAGCCTGGCTGACAGGCCCAAAGAGACAGGGAATGACAGACCAGGGAAGTGTTCCAGCTGCTTGGCTAGCCAGAGGAACACTCCTGGCATCACCTGGGAGAGCAGCCAGGGGCGGATAGCTGGTTTATCGACACACCACCAACCCAGAGCAGAGACTAACAGCCCCCTGCCCCACAGGTGTCCGTTGTTGGTGCGACAGCCCTACTGCAGGAGAGGGGTCCTTTGTGGGATGGGGCAAGAGAGCATTGCTGTTGGTTTAGGGTCTTTGTTTTCCCTGGTGCTTTAACACAGCCAGCTGCTAGGGGATAATTCCTCTTCGCAAAGCAGAGAGCGCAAGGTTAAAAATGGGCGAGCGACTGGAAACAAAATAACTCATCAATCCCCAACTGTCCTCCTGGAGACAGCTGAGAATAATGGCTGCCCTACCCCTAGATTCCTTACTCTGAGCGCCAGAGCCCAGCCCTGGAGACACTTGTTGGAATTTCCTCTGGGAGATGTACAGTGACAGGCACAGAGACCCATGGCCGAGCATGCTGGCCTCCCGGCCCTCCCTCCCAGACACCCCCCCATACATTGTAAGCAAGGGCACCAGGCCGCTAGGAATTGTTCCTCCTGCAGAATGACAGGAGCCCTTTGAAGAAAGAATTAGCAGCCGCCGCAGTTTTACCCAAACGCAAGGCAGCAGAATGTTTTCTGTGCCATGCAGAGGGTTACAACCTGAGTCTGGGGCTTGCTGGGGGAGAATGCATCCAGAGTAACCTTTCCCTGCCCTTTGCAGCAGTGCAGGAGGCAATGCAGCGCCATCTCCCCCCACACACACCCGTAGATCTCTGAAGCAGCTGCTGCATGAAGCACTTTACTTGCTGGTCCAGTCAGACAGCTACTCAGGTGGAAAGGTGGCGGCCTGAGGAGGAAGAAGCAGGATCTAGGAAAGGGGGAGGGTACCCATCAATTGCCCATTTCCTGACCAGCCCTCGGCACTTCTTGCGGAGGGCAGTGGTCATCCTTCCTTTGTTTTCTCTTTGCAATGAGGCCTGCCTTTGTTTTCTCTTTGCAATGATTGGCAGCCCAGCCCGCTGTGCGATTACTGTGATTTGCTGCCTAACAAAGGCCTCTTGCAGGTGCAGGCTCAATTGGCACTGGAAAGTTTCTTTTTCTTGCAACAGCTGAGTGCCTAGAGCAGCTAATTTGGGATTAAGAGGTTCGTTTCCCCCTCCTTCCCTTCCGTCTCCCCCAGCCCGCACAACTATTATCCCATTTAGTCTTAATGACACAAGGATGTAGGGCCTCAAGTGTTCCGAGGGGCCGAGCAGAAAGTTGATCTGCCCCCATTGACGAGGAGACGAAAGACTGCACGTGTAAAGAGACGCACATCTACTGGCTGAAGAGCCACCTGCCCCCCTGAGTCACGGACACTTAAAATGAACAGGCAAAGGCGTGACCTGAACGGGAGGTGTTTGTGTGCAGTATGTAGAGAGATGTGGCTCACGGTTATTAGCAGCTGTTATTTCCTGTGGTCCAGCAAGAGGTGTGCAACCATTCACAGAACGGAGGTCTTCATTTCTAACCCGTCGAAGGATTCCTATATTGCACTACTGCCATGTAGCAAAGGTGGTTTTATTGGCAATGCTCCTCCACGGGCCAGAACCCGGCTTAGGAGAGGTTCAATTCTGTGTGATCCATGGGGTGGCATGTCATTGCTCGTAGTAGTTCAGGAAAAGGGTCTAGACGATTCTCATTTTCCAACGTCTCTAGAAAATAGAAAACTGGGATTCCGGCCGGTGCTGCACCTACAGATGTCCCAAAGTCATGGCTGGGGGTTAAATGCCACCCACCCCCTCTGTATGAGTGTTTACGTGGTGATGTTATAATGTGCAGCCGTTGGGTGGGGGGGGAGGGAATTGTATATGTCCTTTTCTAGATCTTACTCAGTCCCTCTGCCTTCAGTGTTTTGCAGCAAAATCTACCTTGGAAGGAATGAAGACTTTTGCCCCTCCGTGCCCAGCACGCTCTCCCAGTGTGATACTCAAACACATCACACCTTTGTTTTCCCAGTAGGATGCAGTCGCAGTTATTGGAGGCCTAGAACATTTGACCGAGGTCTAACTCCACCACTGTTGCAAGAATAAGCCCTGCACGTGTTGAATACCCAACCACGTCTGGTGCAATTAGGCACCGTGCCAGGCAGTTCAAAGGAGGCTTGTAAAACTGGTGTAAATAGTAAAACCTTGTGTTGACCTGACTTCCTTACTGATGAGGCTCTACGAACAAAGCTCCATTGACTGTCCTCAGTCCATGTGGATGGGAGTAGCATACATGGACCCAGGGTAAAGAGATGGCTCTCAGGAGCATGCTGAGCCTGCAGTGTCCTTCGCGTGGGCCTGCTGATCCACTCAACAAGGACTGCCTCTCATCCTACTATCTATCCCATGGCAGCTAAAACTCCTTAGGTTTCCCAATCAGACTTGTATTGGAGTAAACCTGTTAAATTATTTATTATTATTATTGTGATTATTATTCTATTTTTAATTCTATGTCAGACTGGATGCAATTGGTCACCGTTAACAGTATTTATTTATTATATTTTTGGAATGATAAGTTATTTTTGGGTTTGTTTGTTTGTTTCAATGTCTCCATGTCCCCTTGCAAGTCCAAAGGACAACTTCAGAACTCTATGGTCGCTTTGCGTTCAGGCCCGGTATTGACACATCTGACTGTAGCTCATGCTAAAGTTGGTGATAAGGCAAAGCGAAATAAGTCCACTTTATTGTGATAGAAGGATGGGGGTGAAAAGTTAACGGGCATCAGAAGGACACTCTGCATAGTCTTTTCCCATTGAAAACTAGGGTTCATCACAAAATGTTTATCCACCCTTCTGTGTGCTGGAGTCCAATGGACGTGAAAGGTGATGGATTCTATTTATGCATCACAAGCCTGTGATCTCACAGAAGATATGGCAAGAATCCTGCTGCTTCCTCTCTGGTTAAATGGGAGAGGGGAGGGAAATTTGCAATCCTGCAAAGGGAAATCACAGAACAGCCCTTTGCTAGGAGTAGAGGTGCCAGTTGGCTGAAAGGCATATTTCCCTCCTCTCCTTGAGTCAGACCACAAAGTATAACCTGGCTTCTCTGATGAAGAAACTCTGGTTCTCTCTGTGGTTGCCATCCGTAGGACTTTTATATGGTGTTTGTTACCAACTGATGACGTAGCTGTGGTAGATACAAGAAACAACAATATGGAAGAACCAGCAGTCCTGAAGATGTTTCCAAAACCCGATGTCAAAGTGACAAAGTCCAGTCAAGTCATGGGGTAGGTTAGTTTTTCGCACTCATTGGTGGAGCTATTTTAATTTAACTTGATGAAATTTCCAGTACAGTCCAAAAGGCAGCCCTGCTTATTGGTTGACATTTGGGATTTCTGCAGGTTTGCAAAAACCCCTCCAGCTTTTCTGTCGTCTGTGCCTTTTGCCAGCAGCTTTTTTTCTTTTTTTTTAATGTTGTGTTGCTTTTGAAGACATTTTGCACCCTAACATCTCCAATTTCTGCCAATGGACTGCAAAAAAAGCATTCTTCAGTTAGTGGAAACACAACTTGGTTGTACATGGATCATGGCTAATTTGAGGCTAGCCAGCTTCTCCTGAGAGTGAGGGATTCTTGAGGACATTTGTAACTCTTCAGATAGTTCTAAAGTTTTATGAACTAGTTAAACCTCCCTCCCTCTTTCTTGTTCCCACATCCGAATGAAGTTTGAAATGCTCCTACATTCCAGAACCCAGGGACCCCACAAGGTTCTCGTTTGTATAATGTACAGTGATCTAAATCATGTTGCTCTGGGTTCTGTTATTCCTAACTGCTCGTTATGCTCTTTTAATAGCTAATATCCCCCCACTCCACCACCACACCCCAAAAAAACCCAAACAAACTGGAATCCTCATGGTCTTTCTGTCCTGATTCTCCAGATCCTATTTACACCTCACTGCAGAACTCAGCTCTTCGGCTTCTGCATTGACGAGCAAAGAGTTGGAGCAGTGTTAAGGCCCCAATGCACCTGCTGCTCTCAGTGTTTTACCCACGTCAGGTCTTTTGCTTTACGCCGGTTGTGATGGTTTAAATTTATTTTATTTGCAAGTTATACCAAACTATTGTCTGCAAGCAGCCGATCAATGTTCTTTTGCTATGCATTGTACATATAGTGAAGAGGCTAAGAGGACTTGGCCTGTTATTTAATATTTATTTCTTTTATTTATTGAGCATTATTTAAAGATGATATTTGGATCCTGCCATTGGAGACCTCACAGACTGGAGCCTGGAAATTTGGGGTGTTGCCATCTCTGGGGTGGCGGGGCACATTGTAAAAGAGGTAACTGATGAAACTATCGAATGAAATGGACTCTTGTCAAAATGGAGGCTTCAGGCAGACAAATTGGGATCAGATTGAGCTAGAATGCCAGTAAATCATAGGGAAGCCTCATTTAGCTGGAAACAAATAGCAGAGGGGGAAATTAATGAACCAATTTCTGTTAAAGGCACAGCTCCTTGAAAAAGTATTTTAGGTATCTGGAAGCAACTGTTTAGCCTGTAATTTGAGGTGCTAATAGGAAGATTAGACTTGTTCTTCTCCATCCATGTTTTAATAGAGCTTCCTAGATTGTTGACTAGCCCCTGCATCTATCTGGGCACTTAGATGGCCAACTTCACATGAGCATGTGAGCACCTCCCAACCATTCATGGATTTTATCCTCAGGCAGGAAGTAGTATCACAATTTTACAGGTGGGGACCTGAGCACAGGTAGGTTAAGTGACATCCTCAAGGTCACACAGGGAGTTAATGGAACCCAGCTGTCCTGATCCAGTCCAATGCACTACCTGTTAGACCGCCCTGTCTCTTATTGTTCCCTGCATTGACTCTTGCCCCACATGCTCCATACTGGAGCTGCTAACTTTCCATACTGGGGAGCGGGGTGGAATCCTTTGCGGCCTTGACTGCACCGGGTTTTTTAGCCAGTGGTGCAGCTGCACTCCTGCAAACCTCTAGTGTAGTCCATGTTGCACCAGTGTAAACCATGACCTGCCTCAGTGCAGCTTATCCTGGTTTGAAACAATGTGACATGCTAAACAGTGTGGCCCAGCTCCTTGGTGGATGTAAACCAGTGTAGCTCCATTGAAGTCAATAGCCGCCCTCCCATTAATGTCAGGGGGAACTATTTGGCACTTTGTGGCCAAGATTTTAAAAAATAACTATTTAAAGTTAGTCTCCTTTGGGCCAGATTTTAAATGTATTTAGGTTTCTAACTCCTATGGAAGTGAGGTATCTAAATACCTTTAAAAATCTGGCCCGTAGTGCATATTTAGGTATCAAAATAAGTGTCTTGATTTTCATAGCTGTTGAACCAACCATAGTTCCCATTGACTTCACTCAGTGATGTCAGGTGCTTGCCCTTCCTGAAAATCAGGACACTTATTTAGGACACTAAAAATATGGATTTAGGTGCCTAATTCGAGGCATTCAAGTTGAAATATTTTGATCCTAGTGCTCACTGTCCAGTAAGTTTTATGGCTTCCTTACTAGGAAATCAATAGGTCATATGACTTTTGTTGTATCACAAAAATTTTCATGTGACAAAGAGAGAAGGTCATTGCTAAAAGTCCTGGAGCTTCGCATACAATAAACCATTCAGCTTAGAAAGAAGAACCATGCATGGCTCCCTGAATAAGGGACAGGTGCCTTTCCTCAGGTGACCCTAGTCACTGATGAAGACCTCCCACTCTAAGATTTCTGGCACACCAAATCCAGCATGAGCCAACAGAAGGTCCACTGATGATGACCTGGAAGGTCTCTAGTGAGCAGTACCCTAGATCCAACTGGCTTGGTGTTCTCAAATGGCAGGGCCCCAATGGCAGGTTCAGTGTCAACTACCATTAACCGAAAATGTTTAGAACAAAGCAGAGAAGGGAGAAGAGCCGTTCTGGGAGTAGTGTGTCTCCATCACTCTTCTCTGTTGGTCGACCACTACCAAATTATACAGAAGCATCTGATCATTTTATGTCATTGCAGAGCTACCTTTGATTTCCAATGAAAAGCATACTGTGTTCTTTAGTCTTCCTGAGGTATTTAATTTGTTAGCCTGGTTCAAAGAAACAACTAGCATTCAAATAAAGGTTCTGACAGTATTAGTTCTTGTTACAAACTCGTCTTCTGTGTTCCTTTCACGTACACTGAAGCAGGATTTTAGTGGAGTAAGAGATCTGGGGCCTGATCCAACTTCTGTGGTAGCTCATGGAAATGTTTCCATTGACGTCACTCGGCCTTGGCCTGGGCCCCAGAGCACTGGCAGAAGCAAGAGCAAAGCATGAGCGAGTGTTTTTGCAAGTTTCCCCTTCACAGCTCTACTCAGGCCTCTGACTCCTTCTCCTGTTCCCCTCCTGGACCCCAACACAGCTCTGCCAGTGCTACTCCTGACCACTAATGCACCCAGTATTCCCGCAGTGGCACTGTGGAGCTCTTCTGGCTGCTCCACAGATCTGGCCTGCAACACTCCTGTACTCAGCTTTGCCGATAGGTTTTATTGATCCTGACATGCAATGAGCCTAACGCGCCTCCCCCACGCAGCTCTGCCAAAGACACTGAATTCCATTCTTGCCAAAACAACTGCTTTCGATGGAACGACACCATTGGATTCTCATCCGCCTGTTCACTGTTCCAAATCCAGCAGCACATGTTGGCTGTGGCTGGAAGAGAGATGCCAATGCCCTGTACGGTACCGGAGCCTGGAATGCCCTCTAGACTTGCTGTGTTTGGCGGGGTACGGAGGAAATTCTCACCACCCAGCACAATGGATTACACAGGCTACTTCCATTAGCAATAATGGGGATTACATGCTTAATTGCTGTTCAGTACAAGGAGCCTCTCCCCTTATCCTATTACAGAAAAAATATTTGTGGTTTGGAGACCCAGGGAGAGCCATTCCCTGTAGCTTAGAAAAAAAAAAAGCAGCCTGTTGGTCATAGCTATTTACAAGGCACCTATCGCTTTGGTACAGTCCTGGAGCCTTAGAATCCCCCACGTCTAATAGGAAAGGAACGTCTGCCAGTCAGTGGGATCCATTCTCCAAGCCAGGAAGCTCCTGCAGAACAGGGAGGTCTTGTGCCAATGTTCTGTGTTACGTTGCAATGTCACGATGAACCGTGGTGCCATGTTGCAATGCAAACTCACCAGCCGGATGCGGCTCGCGGTGTTGTGGCATCAGTACTTTCTCCAGAAAGATCAATGCGATTAGGTCGTCAGCCTAGCCATGAGTGTAACTCCCCGTGCACCAAGTTAATGCTACTCCAATATAAGTCTTGCAGGCTGCTGCTGAATACAGACACTCCCTTCTCTCCCACAGCCGAAGGGATGAAAGAGCTGCCTCTGCAGTGGATGCCTCTCCTGGGAGCCCAGGGACCAAAAGCCCATGAACAGGAAACAAACTGGAATGTCCTGCACTGGACTGCATGGGATGCTGTGGGCTAGTGGCTTGAGCTGCAGACAGGGTGGTGGGTTCTATCCCCTGTGCTGCATGGAACCTTAGCCAAACGCTTCAGACATGGGTACCTCAAATTAGGGCCCTAAGTAAGTGACCTGACTCCTGTGGCAGCTGAGAGAGCTCAGCACTCCGCAAGGCTGGACCCTCAGTAGTATTTCTCCTTCCCAAAAAGCTAAGGCATGAGCTAAGAATTCTCCTTCCCAAATGTGACTTGCAAGGGCTGTTTTTCCCCCTGCTGCTTGTAGACATTGTGCTTTCTGCCTGAAGGCTTTTACTGGCCTGGGAAGTGCTTTTTATTGATTGGTGCCTGCTTGACGGTTGTGCTCAGCCATCTGCACAGGGCTCTGTGACATCGCCCTGCCACCTGCAGCCAGCCAGCTCCGCATTATTCACCAGAGCTGGGCCCAGCCAGCAGTGGCTCCTTCTGCCACTGATTTAATGCCTCATCAAATATCATCTTGGCAAAACTGAATGCAAGTGGCAGAAGCACACGGCACAGAGCCCCGCCCCACCCTTCCCCTTTGCTCGGAATAGTCAGCAGCACAGAAGGAGCAGGCAGGAATTAGTAACACAAGCCAGGCAGAGCTGGTAACAGAGGCTGGAACTAAGTGGCTCTCAGCCCCTCCCAGACTGAGGTTAATAAACATCAGGTGCCTTGGGATTAATGTTATTGCCCTGAATAGACGCCAGGACGACTGAGCAATGTTTAATGACTTGAGGTTTCCCCTTGCCCTGCCAATAGTAGCAGAGCAGTGTGCACTGGGTAGCCAGGGCAGGGATCGGTAAGAGAAGGCAGCAGAATTTCAAGCCATAGGCAACTCTTGGTTTGTGGGGATGCCCCACCCTCACCACCAGAGACGGAGGGGAGGCAGTGAGCTGGGCCAGTGAGCTGGGAGTGAAGGTGCTTGGCTTTCCCACACTCCTAGCAGAAGTCAGCAGAGCACCCCAGTTTTATCCAGGTGTGAGAGGGAGGGAAGTGGTTCGAGGGGTGGAGCAGAGCCATGAAGCAGGTCCTGCTTTACAGCAATGATTCTGCAGGTCCAGTACAGCTGGAGCCTCCCAGGAGAAAGCGCAGGAAGGTCAGGCCCTGAGAAAAGGGCTGGGGTCAGAGGAGGGGAGGAAGTAGTCCAGGGATGCAGCAGTGAGTCAGAGAAAGCAGAATGTGGTGCCTTAGCACATGGTCCCTGGGCAGGAACCCAGAGCAGAGGAGGGGGCCTGGGTTCCCTACTTGCTGCCAGAGGAGATATAAAAAACCCTCTGACACAAGGCCTGATAGGCCCAGAGTTGGGCTGAAGCCCTGGCATAAGGTCCTCCACCTTTCGGCTGTTGGACTCTTTATTACCATGGAAGGGGTGGGACTTGTACGCGGCCTGGCCAGAGGGCTGGGTCAGGGGAAAGTTTGAAGCGGGATCCGGATCTGAGCTCCGCAGCTCAAGCACCTTTCTAGAAATGAATTACTGGGGAGGGGGGAGTGTGATTGGTCTATATTAAAGGGCTGTGATTCCTGTGAACTCTTGGTAAAGAAACCAGAGGGCCCAGGGTAAAAAAGGGCAGAACTAGCGCCAAGAGGAATCGGGGCTGGTTGCAAGTAGACAGTAAGATTGAGGCATTGAGTGTGAGGCCAGTCAAAAGGCAGAGATCTCAATGTTCAGAAGTTCAGAGAGGGCAGGACTCATCCATGGGGTGTGTCAATGCCCATGACCGCATTCCTCCAGGATGTCCTGTCAGGACCAGACCCTGCCCCTCCGTCCCAGGCTGAGGCAGGGACAGTGGTGGGTCAGCATTGTTACCCCACGAGAGACCCTGCTTCCCCAGCTCCTCCAGGGCTTTCCCAGTCGCTGGGACCGGTCGCTGTTGGAGATGGGCCTGGGGCACAGAACGCTGATGCCAGGCTGGATTTCGACCCTTTCCCCAAAGATTGGGGGGTGTTGGCAGGAGCAGTGCGAGGGTTTTTGGTGCCCTAGGCGCAGGGCCGGCTCGCCGGTCCCGCGGCTTCAGTGGACCTTCCACAGGCATGCCTGCGGATGCTCCACCGGAGCCGTGGGACCAACAGACCGTCCGCAGGCACGCCTGCAGGAGGTCCACAGGAGCAGTCTGCCACCCTCCCAAATCCTGGCGCCCTAGGCGACCGCCTAGGTCGCCTAAGTGGAAGTGCCGGCCCTGGGTGTTGGGATTGGCCTTGGTCCATCCTTAACAGAGCCAGCGATGCCGACAGCACAGGGGACAGGGCCTGCCAGCAAAGCCCATCACCTCCCAGTGGCGTCTCCAGAGGATGGCTGCCAACTCTCTAGCGCTCCTGGGCTCCCACAAGGGGCCTTTAACTGTTCCCAGGGGCTGATGGTGTTATTAGCAGTGAGGCATGGCTGGTGACTGAGATGTGGTGCCTGGAGATGCAATAAGAGCTACTAAATGGAGAAAACCTAGAAGAGGCAGGGACCAGTGGAAGGAGGGGAACCATGATTCATGTAGCTCAGTAACTACCACGAAGGGGGCCTATGCCTGGTCTGGGAGGAGGATGCAAGAAGGCGCAAGGGCTGAGGAGGAAACTGGTGACCTGAAGCATTTTTTGACCTCTCCCTGTTAGTACAAGGAGAGGAATCCGTGAATTACACTAGCAAGGGAGGCCGACGTCGGAGATCAGGTGATATAATGATGCACTCAAGAGTCCAGTGACATCCAGCCACCAGAGATGCCCCATCCCAGTAATCATCCAGTGGTCTCTCTCTCCTTTCCCTAGTGTCATTTATGTGTTTATCTTTTCTTCCTCACGTTCCTGCACTGCCTTTCTCTTTCTCTCTCACCCCACTGATGCATCTATCCCTGATCCATGTGTATGGAAAGAACAACCATCCTGGCTCAAGGCTTTTTTCTTTTTTTTTTTTTTTTAAATATTTTGCAAAAGGTCTTGGGAGAAATTTGCCAACATGTTCTGTTGTTCTCCTAGGGAGCCGTTGGGTGCTCAGCTCCTTTTGAAGATTGGGCCCCTTGGCTAAAGGTGTTTCTGCACATCATGAAAGCAATAGCCCCCATGTTCCTTGCTGTCAAAAATCCCAGTGATGAAATCGGCAGACTCCAGATGCAAAAGGAAAAGACAAGGATGCAATTCTATAGTGGCTGGGGATTTGGGGGTGGGGGGGGCAGCAGCCTCATTGGTTAAGAGCAGTTGAAAGTCAAGATTGAGATGGCATCACTGGGGCATGTCACAATAGGGGCAGCCCCCAAGTTCCATTGCTTTCCCTCTCACCCTGAGCCGGGGGGGGGGAGGGGCTCGGACAGTGCCCTGGAGCAGTGTAACATTTCTGATATAATAGTGAAACTTCTCTTCACAGGCCTCATAGTGCACAACCATCTTTAGCCTGGGACCCCAGCGGGGCAGTACACTGAGTCTATTCTCCTTCCCGGTCAGTGAGATGTGGGGCCTCTGCTTTGCTCCAACCGTGATGAGTTCACTTGCAGGTCTAATTGGTATGATCAGCCTCATGTGTCAGGGCTTCAGCCCAGCACCAGCAGGGGTCAGGAAGGTTTAAGATTTAATTGATCTGATGCATTTGAGGTTTTTTCTCCTTCCTCTGAAGCATCAAGTTTTGGCCACAGCTGGAGGCAGGACACCAGGGAGGATGGACCAATGTTCTGAGGTGGTGCAGAGAATCCTCTGTTCCCAGGTGCTTAGCTGGTGATCCTGGCTCCCATGCTCAGGCTCATGCTGAGTCGGGGTCAGGAAGGAATTTCCCCCTGGTCAGACTGGCAGGGATCCAGGGTCATTTTCATCTTCCTCTGCAGCATGGAGCAGGGATCGCCTGCCAGGATCATCTGGGCCTAACCCACCCAATCAGTTCCCTGCCATTGCAGGGGCCTCAGGCCATAGTGGCACCTCGGTCCTGCCTGCTCTCTCTGGGAAGACAACACTTCAATCTCTCAAAGACTGAAACACAAAGAATAATTGGCACTGACCAGGATTTTCCAGGGACACAGTTTGGAAAATCACTTTTGTTTGGTAAGATTCTAAAGGGAATTGGGTTCTGTCTGGAGCTGTCATCTCTGTGCTATTTATAGAAACACTAGACCTGCAAAGTCTGCAGCCAGAGAGCAAATAATAGTCACAAGAAACTCCAGGGGGAAAAACACCACAGCAGAATTTCATCAAGATGCTTAGGTGAACCCCCTCTCTCTCCAGCCCTTGGGAAAAGTGCTATGGACACTTTGATGAGCCAAAGGGACAGGCCCTTAGCTTTAGCTCTCCCGCCAGTAGGCAGCCAGTCCCCTCGGCATGAGCCAAGTGCTGCCCTGGTATCTCACAGAGCTGCAGGGAAGAGTGCCACCTCCCCATACCTAGCGCTTCCAGTCACACAGTGACCCAGCCTGCTTAGCTTGTGAGAGTGACCACGATCAAAGCAGGAGGTGGTATAAACTGGCCAGCAGGAAGTTTAGACTTGAAATTAGACGAAGGTTTCTAATCGTCAGAAAAGTGAAGTTCTGGAACAGCCTTCCAAGGGGAGCAATGGGGGCAAAAGACATATCTGGCTTCAAGACTCAGCTTGATAAGTTTATGGAAGGGATGGTATGATGGATAGCCTAATTTTGGCAATTAATCGGTCTTTGACTATTTGTGGTAAATATGCCCAATGACTTGTGACGGGATGGTAGATGGAGTGGGATCTGAGTTACTAAAGAGACTTCTTTCCTGGGTGTCTGGCTGATGAGTCTTGCCCACATGCTCAGGGATCGCCATATTTGAGAAGGAATTTTCCTCCAGGGCAGCTTGGCAGAGACCCGGGGTGTGGGGGAGGGGGAAGGGAGGTTCGCCTTCCTCTGCAGCATGGGGCACGGATCACTTGCTGGAGGATTCTCTGCACCCAGAAGTCTTTAAATCACAAGTTGAGGACTTCAATAGCTCAGACATAAGTTAGGGGTTTGTTATAGGAGTGGGTGGATGAGGTTCTGAGGCCTGTGTTGTGCAGGAGATCAAACTAGAAGATCATAATGGTCCCTTCTGACCTTAAAGTCTGAGTCTATGAGAGTGTGCATCAGTTTTGAATCTTTATGCCCTCCATAGAGCCTTGACTCTGCCCATGCAGTAGGATGGTCTGAATGGACCAATAGGATTTCTCTGATCCTATGTTGGATGGCAGGGGAATCAGGCAGAGGGCCAAGCCATCCCCATTGAACAATGTCTGGAGCTATGTAGGAACGAGAGAAGGCTGCTTTAATTCCAGCCTGCCCTCCAGAGATCCTGCAGTCCCACCCCGGCATGTTGCCAAGATGTTTTTTATGATCTAAATCAAAGCATCCTCCAGATGGGGAGGACACGTATCGACAAACACACGCAATAATGGCTCAATGTGCCAATGGAATTGTGGCGACAAGGTGGGCGAGGCAATAGCTTTCATTGGCTCACCCTCTATTGGTGAGAGAGACAAGCTTTCGATAGTGTCTCTCTAACATCCTGGGCCTTACATGGCTACAACTCACTGCGTACAGGGGAACTGCACTTATTTTCCCATTAATAGCACATTAGTTCACTGTGATTAATGGTTTTACAGTGACCACCCAATGAATTAACGATTACCCCATGGAACATTAAGATGTTATTGGTATAATTAGCTCTGTCACGTGTATGGAGAATGTGTAGGTGTTGGAAGGAGGGAGCATAGTGCCCAGATCCAGGGAGGATGAGCAATGGAAAGCAGCGCTAGCATCGCTCACAGGTCTGCCACTAACCGCGGCAGGGCCTATGCTGGCGGACGCTGGCCCAAGGAATGTACAAGGCAGATTTACAGCTGTAGGATCAGCATCTCCAACCTGGCTGAGTTACACATGGAGCAGGGGGAGAGCAAAGGTGATTTTTCAAGCTCTGGAGCTGATTTGTGCCCGCCCCACCAAACATGAGCCTTTCCCCCCTCCTAGTGGTGAGGCCACCTTCATCCAAATGACTTCCCATCCCAGACAGCATCACTCTGCCTTCACCAAGGTCATCAGAGCCAGTTTGCTGTCGCCCAGCTCCCTCTCGCAATGCGACATTGGCAGGGCACTGAGGTGCCGATTCAGTCAGGTTCTTAAGCAGAGGCCTAACTTCAGTGGCCTCAATAGGACGACTTACATGGCAGCAGATTGCTCATGTGCTTAAACATATTAACTGTTATAACCATTGTTGTCAGTGTTCAAAGATGGGGTGGGGTTGGAGCCTAGGGCCTAACCATTGCTTGACACAGGGCCAGATTCTGATCCCCTTCCTCCCACTAAGCAGCCCCTTCCTGCCCGGGCAGCGCCACCAATTGCCAAGGGACAGCGCCCGGAGTAAGAGACTTTTCTTGTTTCTGTTCTGTGGTGTCCGAAGAGGACACTTGACACCTGTGAGTACAGCTGTGGCTGAAAAAGCCGCCGTGCACATGGCAAGAAGTGCCTGGGTTGCCTGAGGCCGAGGAAGGGATTGCCGTCCACGCCTGCTCTCTACCACTCAGCCTCGGTGCCCCAAGAGCCACCTGGCAAGTAATCCCCGTCGCTGATTGCGGCTCCCCAGCACGATCTGGCTGTTGCTGATCACGCCCGGCTGACAGCGTGAATATTGCGGCTACACTTCAGGGAGGCCTTGAATCAGTTCAGACGCAGTCACTCACTTTCAGTTCACTGTACAGCAACTGCTGTGGCATTCTGGTGCTGTCCATCTTCAATACATGACCAGCCCAGCGTAACTTGGTTGCGACATGCCTGGCTTTGAGCCCTGTTGTAACTGTCGCCTGCCATTTGATGCAGAGTATGGTACCACAGATGTTGTAAATGGAACTTCTCTAGAAGCTTTGGGTACTACTTGGTGTGAGCAAGGCTGCCAAAATTTGTCCCCAAGAGAGGCACTCATGGCCCCCATCAATCAGTAAATGGACCCACTAGCCTGGGGGTCATTAGGTAGATGGGGAAACAGTTTCAAATTCTACACCCTTATTCTACACCCCTGCCGTCCTGCTTCCCCCAATGCTGCTCTAGGAAGACGCTGGTGTAATCCCCTGAGAAGCGAAGCAGTTCAACCTGTGCCTCATTGGGGTCACGTAGCAGGCAGTCAGGAACTGTGATTTCATTCTGCCTTTTTGCTCATCGCCCTGATTCCCTCTCTAAACCCCCCTAGAAACGCTCCATTGACTGATTTGAGTGCGAAAAACTCGATTCTTGCTCTAGAGGTGACTAAGAGACGAAGTGGGGAGCTGCACTGCACTGACCTTGGGCCAGAGGGAAGTGTCCGCCTGGATCACGGCCCTGCTCCGTCCATGTTTCGTTACCGTCTCCGAGTCCCTCGCGCTGTGATTAGCCTGGCGGCTGAGGTAACAGTTGGAGTGTGGCCTGAGAGCTGAACATCACCACCTAGGACATGTCTGCTAACCAGTGACTCAGGAGCTGGAGGAGAACACAGTGGGTGGGGGCAGGAAGAGGTGGAATGATGGGCTGAAGTGAAGCAGAAGAAAAGAGAGGCAGGATCTCAGGCAACATGGCCGAGTGATGCCATCTGTTAGACACTGACTAGCTTCTGGAATAGTCTCAACAGGAAAGTGGGAGGAGCCCCATTTAGAGGATATACAGCAGGTGAATCCCGCATTGGCAGGAGAGTGCACTGGGCAACCGAATAGGCCCTATCTAGCCTCAATTCCTCGGTAAGGAGCCCTCGGCCTTTTTCAAACTACAGGCTAATTCTGGTTGAGCTGGGCATTCCCCTGCACCTCTGGGAGACATGCGAGCTCCAGGGGAGTGCAGGGCAACGCGAAAGCACTGGGGAAGCTCCGGGGCAGTGCAGGGCAGTGCGAAAGCACTGGGGAAGCTCCGGGACAGTGCAGGGCAACGCGAAAGCACTGGGGAAGCTCTGGGGGAGTGCAGGGCAGTGCGAAAGCACTGGGGAAGCTCTGGGACAGTGCAGGGCAACGCGAAAGCACTGGGGAAGCTCTGGGGGAGTGCAGGGCAGTGCAAAAGCACTGAGGAAGCTCTGGGGCAGTGTAAAAGCGCTGGGGAAGCTCTGGGGGAGTGTGGGGCAACGCGAAAGCACTGGGGAAGCTCTGGGGGAGTGCGGGGCAGTGCGAAAGCTCTGGGGAAGCTCCGGGGGAGTGCAGGGCAGTGCGAAAGCTCTGGGGAAGCTCCGGGGCAGTGCAGGGCAGTGCAAAAGCTCTGGGGAAGCTCTGGGGGAGTGCAGGGCAATGCGAAAGCACTGGGGAAGCTCCGGGGCAGTGCAGAGCAACGCGAAAGCACTGGGGAAGCTCCGGGGCAGTGCAGGGCAGTGCGAAAGCACTGGGGAAGCTCCGGGACAGTGCAGGGCAACGCGAAAGCACTGGGGAAGCTCTGGGGGAGTGCAGGGCAGTGCAAAAGCACTGAGGAAGCTCTGGGGCAGTGTAAAAGCGCTGGGGAAGCTCTGGGGGAGTGTGGGGCAACGCGAAAGCACTGGGGAAGCTCTGGGGGAGTGCGGGGCAGTGCGAAAGCTCTGGGGAAGCTCCGGGGGAGTGCAGGGCAGTGCGAAAGCTCTGGGGAAGCTCCGGGGCAGTGCAGGGCAGTGCAAAAGCTCTGGGAAAGCTCTGGGGGAGTGCGGGACAGTGCGAAAGCATTGTGAAGTCAGTCATTATTATGAGCCAATGATCTCACCCGGCCCTGTACCAGCACGCAGACTTCCTCTGCCCCCGCAGCCTGGCAGCCATGATCACTGGGCTTCTATAGGCCTTCGGTTCATTTCTGAAATGAAAGGCATTGAAAGCCAGCCCTTGGTAACTGCATGGAGACAACATGCCTTTCCGGATGCCTGGAGGGGGATGCATGACACTACTGAAATAAAATTCAGTTGCCAAACGGCAGGGAGGAGCAGGGTGATTTCCCTGCCCCTGGTGGTCACCCCCTGTGTAGCCTGTGCAGAGCCATCCCCGCCAGAGAGGCCCATGCTCAGGATTCTCCTGCACAGAGCAGTCAGACACATACACACCCCCAGTGCTACTGACAGCCCCAGCTGGGACTCGCTAGGGCTTTGGCAAGGTCTGTGAAGGTCAAATGCATCCCAGGCCAGTTTCAACAGAAGTTAAAGCAGCACTTTGTGGGCCCAGCCCCTGGAAGCCCTGGGGAGGCTTCCCATGCACTTCAAAGGGAGCTGGGGCTGAGGCAGACCCAGGAACAGAGACGTGTCTGGCCAGCCTTCAAAGGAGCAAGAACAAGGAGGATCTAGCAATGCGAGCCGGTCATGGTTCCTGCACCTCATGGGGAGGCAGGTGCAACTCTGCCTGGCTCAGCCTGCTCCATACTGTAATTATAGGCCGTAATCATGAGCAGAAGCGTCTTAGCTCCAGCTGGGCGCAGCAGCTGTGGGAGGGCAGGCGTGTGAGTGATGCAAATAGCACCTCCCTGGGTCTGTTAACGTTCTGGAGCTGGGGTGAGGCAAGCCGGAAACCTCCCTTGTTTGGCTGGGTTCAGCGCTCTAGAAGCTCCTAGCCACCTGCTAGGCCTGGCAGAGCAGAGTCCGTAGCTGCCCTGCACTGTCACTGGGAGAATCCCAGCACTTGGACACTCAGCATGGGGCAGCAGGGGAGCCTGGACCAGCCCTGAACTGGTACGACCCTGAGCAACGGTTTATCCAGTGCTCAGTTACCCACCATGCATCTCCCCAGAGCCCACTCCACTGCTCCCGGCACCAGCACCCATACAAGGGGCCAGCTGCAGAGACAGCATACTGAAGTGGGGCTCAATTCCCCCTGCCAAGCTCTGGGGGGACAAATGACACTTCCTATGCTGCTGCAGCCCTGGGAGGATTTGTGCCAAGGTGGGAGGGGGGCGATGCTGTTTGTACCACAGCCTCCTGCTTTGGGAGTGGCAAGTCACCCTGGCCAAACCCTCCCCAGCCAGTGCTGCCCCATCGTGTGGGGGGGGGGGCACCTGACACACATACTCTCTGGCTGGTTAGGGTACCCTGGGAGAAGCAGACCTAATCCAGGGCCCGACCTAGCTCTCAGTTGCCATGAAGCACTTGCTGTGGGATTGGTCTCCTAACCCCGACTGTAGTGGGGACTGGGCATCCGTGCCAGGGCTGAGTCAGCAGGCTGCTCTGCCACACAAGGACCCTCTTTAAAAGTCTGACCCCTTGCGCACAGCCCTAGATTGTCACTAACCCCAATACAGGCACCGAAACCACAAGGGAACGACTCACTAAACTGCAGGCACCTGGCTTAATCAGCCCCTCCTAACAGGTGTCCTTACAGTGAGAGGCGAGCGAGGGCTCTGATCAGCTTTTGAGCCGGGGAGTATTTTAAAATGATGACAGGAGGGGGGATGCAGTCAGCCCTGAAGCTATTCTGAGCATGTGGGCTGCTGTGGGCTAGGGAGGGAGCAAAGGCGGGGAGGGAGCAGAGCAGAAGGAGTGGCAAGTGAGGAAAGCTGCCTAAACTTGGCTGTCCCACGTAAGTATTCCCGGCCCAGTGGGAGAGGTCAGCTGTCACAGCACAGATTCTCCAAGGGTGTTTCATCCTCTCTAAAATACCCAGCTGACACGGCAAGGGTTGCAAAGCACAGCCCCCGGCCCCGAACTCCATATAAATAGAAGGCTCCCAGCTGGTTGGAATGTTAGAGAAGTTTCTCGACTCTGAGCACAAATGTTTATTTAAGCTCCTGCCAGGGATCAGAAGGCAAAGCAGCAGGTAGACCGAGGAAACAAGCGTCTTAAATTGGGGAGGTTCTCGCTCCCTCGGAGAGATTTTTCACCAAGGTATTTTTTTCTTCGCTCCCCCACTTCCTCTTGTGTGGAGTTTCAAAGAAACAGGATCCGTTTTCTCTCCTCTCGCTCCCTGCCTTTGAAATCTTTGATTCAGCCCTGATTTTTTTTTTATTGTGTCGGTTTTGGGGAACGGGTATAAACTAATATACACTGTCAGGATCCGGGCACAGCAGTTCCCCCCTCTGCTTTGGGTGAGTGGATGACTCAATCCTGGGAACTTTCTCAAGGGAAACTTTGCACTAAGGAACAGAAAAGGAAACATTGACATTCCTTGTGCGCTGGCAGTTTTGTCCTCACTCAGTGTTGTTTTTGACTTAGAAGAAAATCATGGCTGACGGCCAGATGCCCTTTTCCTGCCACTACTCCCCCAGGCACCGAAATGTCCGAGACCGATTCAGAGAGCCTGGCTTGTCCTCTCGACTCCTGGACGATGACTTCGGCATGTGCCCCTTCTCTGGGGACCTGACTGCGGACTTGCTGGACTGGGCTCGCCCACGGCTGACCAGTACCTGGCCCGGTCCACTGCGATCAGGAATGGCCCGAGCCTCTGGCATGCCCCCTCCTGGATACGGCTCCAGGTTTGGCAGTTACCCTGAAGGTCGGAGTCCTGCTCCCTTCTCTGGGGAGCCCTGGAAGGTGTGTGTCAACGTGCAAAGCTTTAAACCGGAGGAGCTGACAGTGAAAACCAAGGACGGCTATGTGGAAGTGTCAGGTGAGTGAGGGACAGGGAGCAGAGGAAGGGAAGCACAGGGGGGACGAAAAGGAACATAGAGAAATGGAAATAAATCTAGGTCCTAAAAACGAAAAAAAATCTTACAGAATCTAAGGTTCAGATGACTAATTCCAGGCCTTTCTGCCAATCCTAGGTAAGCTTTATTTTAACAAAGGAACATCCCCTGCAGCATGTGCACCCCAAACACTGCAGCCTGAGGCTGGGAAAATGAAATGTGACTGTTGAGGCTACTCCCAGCATCCAGACTGAGAGAAATAAAGGAGGTTAACAGGCATGAGGGGCCTGATTCTCCTTCTGCGTCCTCCAGTTTCACAGCAGTGGGACTCTATGGACTTTGATGGAGTTGTTCCTGATTTACACTGGTGTGAGGGGAGAATCAGGGCCTAGAGCAGGGATCGGCAATCTTTCAGAAGTGCTGTGCTGAGTCTTCATTTATTTACCCTAATTTAAGGTTTCATGTGCCAGTAATACATTTTAACGTTTTTGGACGGTCTCTTTCTATAAGTCTATAATATATAAGTAAACTATTGTTGTATGTAAAGTAAATACAGTTTTTAAAATATTTAAGAAGCTTCATTTAAAATTAAATTATAATGCAGAGCCCCCCGGAACAGTGGCCAGGACCCGGGCAGTGTGAGTGCCACTGAAAATCAGCTTGCGTGCCGTCTTCGGCACCCGTGCCATAGGCCAGTTTTGAAGAGCTAGGTTGTTATTAGCAAGGACATTCATTTCCTTAAACTGGATAGGGTGAAAGTCTAAGCAACGAGCAAGGGGTGAGATTTTCAAAGCTGCCTAAGGATTGGTAAATTGAGTGTCCAAAGCACATAGGTAACTTTGAAAATCTCAGCCCAGAAAAGCATAGAGCATTCACTGCTATACAGGAGGAACCTGCACACACTTGTTGCCTGGTTACTGTGCTGGACACAGGATGAAATCCTACACAGCAGGTAGCTCTGTCCAGGGCAGAGCACAGTGAGCGCAGACTGAGACCTGGGTCTGTTTCTCCTCTGGCAACACTTGTCATGCCAAACAAGTCTCACTGGGTTAAACTGAAGTGATTAGTCCCCATGAAGTCAATAGCACCAATCATGGCAGGGTTGGGCCCCAAGACAATTATGTTAATTCCAGAGTTTCTGGTCCCAAGGGGAAATTCCTTTAAAGGGACAGTGTCTCGCTAACAGTGTCCTCAGGCATTCAGCAGCTACCAGCAGTCAGGAATGCTGCAATGATCCTACTCTCCACCCCTCCCCCAACCAGGAACAGGTCCTAAAGGGGCAGGACAACCAGACAAAAGGAACAGGAGGAGGAAGGGGGCTGGAAACAGAGATGACCAGAAAGAGTTAAGTGGCGTTTTTAAAATAAGGGAGGATTAACAATTGAGGGGGGGGGAGCACATACATTGTGCAATTGAGTTAGAGAAAGGTGATGGAAACAGAACATAACTGGGAAACAAAGGGAGAAGTTAACAGAGCAGAAACAACAAAAGAAATAACCTGGGAAAGGGGGAAAAAACCTTTCTTTATGTGATGTCTAATTGTTAATTCATTTAGCATCTCCTGCAATAACTTTGATGATGGAGCCAATTCACTGGCACTCAATGAGGAGGCCATAAAAATTCTATTGTGATTTCCCAGCAATTAATGTAGCATTAAAAATAATGTGTTACCAGGAAAACATAAAGTGGACAAAAAAAAAAAAGACCTGCTGAGATTCTCCCTGCACAACCCTGCTAGCAAGTGCCAAGGCGAGAAAGAAAAGTAAAAAAAAAAAAACAAACCAGGGCTGGCTCTTCAGCTGTTGTGAATCAGTGTCGCTCCTTTGACTTGAAAAGAGCCCTGCTGATTTACACCAGCTGAGGATCTGCTTCACAGAGCTGAGCTGCAAGTGCTCTGGTGAACTGCACCAGCCCCTGGGGAAGGAAGTTGGAGGCTTATGCTGGGGATAGGGAAGGAAGAGGAGCAGGCCGCTCCTGGCATGGCAGGAGTCCAGAGAGATCTGCTTCCAGTCTGAAGTGTCAGGAGCAAGACTGGTCATGCAGCAAAACAGTGTAAAACCATTGGAGCGCAATGACCCATCAAGCTACAGTGGGCAAAAGTATTGGGAAAATCTTATGCTGACAGAAGGTTAGACTACGGCAGCTTTCTGGATCTCATCAGGCTTGGATTTCTATGATTCAAAGGTTTCAGGAAACCATAGCAAAAGTGACCATAACCAGGATTAAGGCTAGGGAGAGCAGGAGAGAGCTCTTGCTTGCCAAGTCTTGCCACAGAAGCAGGGTAACTACGAGGAAAGGTTTTCCTCCTTGCAGAAGGGACTTCTGCACTAGAGCAGGGATGAACCTGTGGGATTCTGGCTGACAAACTCTCTTTTAAAGTGACAAATAAGCTTTATGAACTGGATGAACCAAACAAAATGCCCCCTCCCCCCCCCCGGAGCATGCTGGGGGAGAAGGTTCGTCCTTGTGGTTGGGAACTGATCATGTCTGAGCTGCCTGCTGGTAGTAGCCTCCCCTGGGAACATGGTCTGGTGCTTGATGCCTGCTCTTTGGGCCACTTCCGCCATGGAATATGACGGTGGTAACTCCTTCTAGCACATGAAGTCAATGGGAGTTGCATCCACTGTGAAAGGGAACCAAGGAGCAGCAGCTAGAAACCAGTTTTCTTCCTGCTGTGTTTGACTTTGGGGTGGTTCTTTCCGGGGGGGAAGCACTCCACGCTGCATAAATAGATTTAGTGGCTTATGGTGAGTTCTGCCACTGGGTCAGCAGCAGCAGCAGACGCAGCCGGGGGCTGATTCAGGGCTAGCTGGAGTGGTGCAGAGAACTGATTCTTTTTGGCTCACTGGCCAAACCGAAAAAGTAGGGGTGAGGGTGGGGATGGAGAATCGTTTTGGGCCAAACTAAATGTTTTTTGTTTTATTTTTGGATTTTTGTACATTTAAAACAATAATCAAGTAAAATTTGAAAGAAAAAATCATTTCAAATTTAAAAAATAATCCAAACATTTGCTATAATAGCTGAACCAAACATTTTGATTTTTTCAGACCTGGGGGAAGGAGTGACTGAAACAGCGAATTCTACACACATTCACAAAATGTTTAGGTGTCCGTATCTTTCAATGAAGAGAGGTTTTTTGTCTGTCTGAAGCATTTCATCCAGCTCCATTCTGGACGCTGGCTGGATGCTGCCACCCTAGCATTATTCTGATTTATGCAGATGTGAGATCGCAGTCAGGCCAGTTTGATTATTATTCCACATCTATACGGTAGTATATTTACCAGAGGCCTCTGATCTATACATCTGCCAGGAAATGAAGACTTACAGAGCATCCACTTGGATTTTAAACTTGCATTTAAACACAGAAACAAGACCCAGGGTTTTCTGCCATTCTGTTGCTTTGCAGATAGGCTCTAGGTTTAATTAGATACATTGTCCCAGAACAAGCAGCAATTATGTTTCACCCTTAGTACTGGTCTCTGACACAGGATGTTCCAATTAATCCGTGCACTACATTCTGGAATTTAACCCTGTAGTTGCTGAATTAGACTATTGAGCATTATGTAGCAGAGGGTGCTTATCTGTCCATTATTAATAGCTAAGGAGCACCCAAAGTGTGCCAGATACTTTCCAGACAAATAAGAGGGCAACAGTGTGACCACTTCATGAGATTTTATTGAGAGTCTCATGCTACTTAGTGATTTTTTCCTTAAAGCCCCAGCTCCTGGAGGCATGGGATCAGATGAGACTCTCAGCTGTTATTACACAATAAAAGTAACTCTCTAGCCCTCCTGGCTGTGAAGTGTGGAAATGTGGCCCGAGTGTGACCCTAAAGACTCAAAAGCATTTTTTTCCAATGATTGTTAAGCCAATGCCATGATTTGGCGAGGGAGGGGATTTTTAAACACATAGGGTTGGCAAAACCAGGATGACTGAGTGAGCAGGGAAGTTCAGCTCACCTTGTTAATTCCAGGTTTCGTTCAATTGTTATGCTAGTATAGCATACCATGGCCACATACAGATAGCTTTCCCATAGTCATTCCATGCCTTCAGCACCCAAAACACAGGTCTTCACCACCTGGGCTGCAAGGGGAGCTCCACCAGCTAAAGGAGAGCCTGGTCAGGAGGAAGACCTGGAAGAGCAGAGAAAGAAGCTGCCTGCTCTAGCGTTTCTAGGACCACCCAGTAGAGGGAGACAAATCACATGTATTGGCATACTCAACTTGCTGGAAGGTTAGGGAACTGGGGTCAAAGGCCTTTGAAGGAGATTGCCTTTAAGGAAGGATTTGAAATAGAAGAAGGTGGAAGTGCGGACTGTCACAGTCCTCCACAAAATGTAGCCTCAATTCTTCGGCTACTGCTACTTCTCTAAGTCTCCCACACTGTATCACCCTTGGATTCATGACCATTTTCCATAACACTGGGTAGGAGTCTCTCTAGGGCTGATAATCTGATGGGCATAGGTGGCGGTACAGGACATGCTTCAGCTGCTGTGGGATCTGCACCCATTCTTACATGCATTCAAATGTTCAGGTGCTTCCGCAAAGCTAGCCTGGAACTATCCCCATTGTCTGGGGCTCTGTGCTCATTACAGCAATACGAAGCAACCAGCAGTGTCAGCAAACCAGAACCCATCAAGGCCTCACCTGTCAACGCTTCAAGTTATTTAAACTCTCTTGCCTGTGAATTCTAAATAGATTTTCCTAGTTGTTTTATTGATCTGTCCCAACCTCCAGCTGTTCAAACAGTCTCATTCTGCTACGCGAACACCTTGCTACCCTTCATTCTAAGGATCTTCTTTAACCCACAATTTGTGTCACCGCCCACCACCTCCATTCCTTCTCGCTACACAACCTTTGACTTGCTCTGATCATTCTAGGACGCTGAGACCTTTGGATCGGGGACATTGCAGGGCTTGTTGAAACCCAGTAGCAAAGCTCCCATTGGCTTTAATGTTGCAAGAACAGGGCCTCCGCGAGCACAGCCCAGTTAGCCTATTCCTGTTTTGGACCTGTAGTACACAGAGGTGAGACTAGGTTTTTCTGTATTTGCACCATCTAGAACCTGGATCGTCCACATGCTTTTGGCTCTAATAAGATTAGGCTTTCAGCAAAGGTTGTCTTAGAGCAGTGCTCCTCAACCTCTTCCATACCTACCCATCTCCCTGGAACCTCCATCCCATCTGGCTAGGATCCTCTCCCATTTAGCATTATGAAAAGGGTAGGGCAGTCTTGAGCCCATGACACCTGCTTATGGCTCGACATTGAGAACCTGGGCCTGAGTATCTTCTCACGTTGATGGAAATCAGGACCAACTCCACTGAAGCCAATGTAGTTACATTGGTGTAAGGGAGAGCAGAATTAGGCCCACTAACCTAGATGCAGAAGGCAGAGTTTCTTCTCCCACGGTGCCTGTTTGCTGTTAAATTTTGGGCTTAGTACTGCATGTTCCTTCACCATCAGCTTCTCCTCACGTTATTTTTCTTTTAGGAGGCTCTTGCAGAAGCAAGAGCTTTGCTGAGTCAAACTGTGAAGGGAGATTTGAACACGGGGCAGGGGTGGAGAATCTGAGTAGAACTTTTTTTGCATGTTGGTAAAACAGCTGTCTGAGACACTGTTGTTGTGTGTTCCTGTCCCCTCCAGGCAAACATGAAGAGCAACAGGAAGAAGGAGGAATAGTATCCAAGAACTTCACCAAGAAAATCCAGTATGTATAATATACACCGTGGTTTCTCAGTTACTACTTATGTGGCTTGCCCACACGGGGCTCTCACTCCACAGAGGAGACCAGGGCTTAGGAATGATGACGAGTCTCTTATTTCTGAGAGCATGAAATGATTTTCTGAGCAAGCAATCAAGCTACTCTCCCTCAGCTCCCTGTGATCCCCCAATGGCCAGGGTCTGCTCTCAGATGATCTGGGTCCCACTGATTATAATGGGATAGGCCCATGGGCAGATTGTGCCCCTGAGGTTGATATGGATGCGAAAGTCCTGTTACTAGGCGTGTACTGCTGGGGAAACAGGTAACCTCACTAGCTTGAAAGGGTGGCCTGCAAGTGCATGTATTGGAGTCAATTACTGAACCTGAATGTAATACCGAGACCAATGCTGAAATTACTCCCTAATACAGAGGTCAGCCCTGCAAGAAGCCATCAGCTGCATCCCCTTCAGCAGGACCCCCCAGCATTGACTCTATGGGCTGAGATTTTCAAGGCTGCCTTGGTGATTTGGAGTCCGCATTCCCACTGAAATGAATAGTTGTGTATCTAAAGCCCCTGGACAGCTTTGAAAACCGCAGCCATAAAGTCTGATTCCTTGCGCAGCTAGGTGGGAAACATAAATCAGTGAGATGTGTTTGAAAAGTGTTGAATTCCCTGCCCGCAAACCACATTCCTTCAAGCTTTGTTATTACAAGCCCAAGTCTGTGTTGGCACCAGGGATTGTGGGGGCCAAGCTCACCCTTGTGTAATCGTATTGACTTCAGTGGAGTTACATCATGAGTGAATTTGGACCAATGACTCCACAATATATTTTGAACTATTTGAGAACATGAGTAATAATAACAAAAAAAAAAAAAAAAAAAACCACATAAGTCCCTAGTACTTTCACTGTGCGAATGATTCACACTCCAGAACTTTCTGAAATTTAAAGCCACAAGACTGCACAGCTGCTGGCAACACTCTTGCCTCTCACCAGTTCAAATTCAGCCCAGCCTGATAGTGGCAGGGAAAGGTATTTCCACTTGGTGTGTCCAGCTCCTACTGAACAAGTGCCCATGCGAAAACAGGCAAGAAAAGAAGCCAAAGACGACAAATTCCTCTCTTACCCCTGGAGGTGGTCCCTTTGAGTCAGGAGTGAGGCTAAATGTCATTCCAAACAAACCCCCAGGCCCAAACGCTCCCAAAATTCACTGCTGACTTCTAGAGAACAGGTCAAATCAAAACCCAGCTCCAAATTTCCCTCTGCTTCAGAGCAGGTTAAATCTGATTGCAAACTTGTGTCAAAATATTTTAAGGAAACGCCTGTTGATGGGGAAACTGAATTCGTATTAAACCAAGTCAGGAGACCTAGGTTCTATTCCCGTCCCTGTCATTGACCTGCTGTGTCACTTAAACCGCTCTGTGCCTCAGTTTCCCCATCTGCAAAACAGGATTAATGCCTTACCCAGCTTTGAAATGTACTTTAAGGTCTATAGGCAAAATGCTGTATAGCAGGGCCCAGTGTTAGAAATCAACAAACATCCGACAATTCCAAGCTCTAAGTCTACTACCTTACAGTTTCTTTCCACCACGAAGGCACACGTTGTGGCTGGGGTGTCAGTGTTTTACCGTAATCCGTACATTTAATCTTAAGCTTCCATAGAATACAGACAGGGCTAGACTTGCATGTCACAACATGTTTTGCAAATATCCTTTCCATTACCAGGAAAGCCAAAGCTGGACAGGGCAGGTTGGAGGGGAACAAGGCTGGACAAATGAGCAGGGTTACAGAAGCTGGGCATTTTCAGCTCACAGCAGGACTTGACAGATTTATTTCCTGTGATATTCCTGGCTGTGGTTGATCAAGTCCCATGGTGGATCTGTAACACAAGGCGAATGTCTCATTAGCTCATGCTGCTTATAAATATTTCATGACTAAGGCAAAACAAAAGATCTCTTCTTAACGCCTACCCAGCTGTAATCTGAACTATGGTTATTGTGACTGTATTTTTTTGGAACTGGCTGGAATGATCATATTAGGGGAAATAAAGAGAAGGGGTGGGGAGCAAAGAAATTACATCATAACCTGCAAAAACCAGAAGGACAGGAGAAGTCAAAACTATCAGGAAAAAAGATACTCAGCCACAAAAAAAAAAAGTTGTCATTCAATATATTTTTTTTAACTCGCAAAAATTGCTCCCTCTTTAAAAGACAGTAAAAAAGGGAAATGAAGGCCCCAGGCCAGGAAAACAGTTAGGAATGTTTATAATTTAAATAGTGGTCACTGGAACAGCTCCTGTTTGAAGTTAGGCATGTGCTCAGGTGCTTGGCTGGACTGGGACCAAGGCCCTGGGTGACTTGCATTGCACTTTTCAGTGGGGCCACGGCATTTGTTTCACAACAAGTGAGAGGTAACAGGTCCATTGACTTTTCCTTTAAAAGGCTCCTACTTGTTGCCTGGTGAAACTATCTGATAAAAACTGGTAACAGGAGGAGCTTTTTTAGGATAATGCAAATGGGTCAGGCTGGTCAGTGTGGCCATCAGTGAAATGAGATCCTCTTGTGCTCGGATACTAGTTTCCCCCCTTCAGCCCTTGAAAAAAAAGGTTATTTCTGCCCTCAAATCTCAGAATCACTTTACCAGACCTCCTCTGTGTATCCAGCCTCCCCCCCGCCGCACCCTTTCCTGTCTTCTGCAGCATGATGCCAGAGGTGACACCTTGGGTCTGAGTCTGCTGTCACTTGCACTGGTGTAAGTCAGGAGTAAAAGCTCTGATGTCAGTGGAGTTACCTGCGTGAGATCATACTCGGGCCCCTTGCTACCAGCCCAGCAGTCAGTGTGTTGGTGCATACAGAGCCAAGTGCTGCCCGGCCAGTGCTAAGCTTGAGTAAATGGACAAGGAGCAAAGCAGCTGAGTGGGGCTATGGAGGCAGGATTTCCCCCCTCTAATGCAGGAGTGTCACGGAGTGGCTGCGCTCCTGGCACTAGCAGTGTCCGTGGGCTGTAATAGCCTCTGGGGGACACGTGTTCCCTGGTCAGAGTGGATTTAGGTTTCTGGCTCTGTGGCCATTCCCTTGCCAAGCCCCCAAAACTAGACACCCAGGGCCCAATTACCATTGTCCTGCACCTTGCTCCCTCCTTTAAACCAGTGCCAGAGTTTACCAGTCACAATGAATGGTGCAAATGGTGAGCCACGCTGCAGAGCAGGTGAGGGTCCAATCCACAGAGTTCAGAATGATGGAGTTCTTTGGAAATCAAAATTGAACCAAACTTTGCACGGAGGCTTCTCTGCCCAGATGCTAAATGCAAGCAAGCCTGTCTGTCTGAATACAAACTGGTTGGGTAACATTGGAGACAACAGTATGAAAGCAGATTTACGCTACTCAGCCCAGGCAAGTTTAGTAACCAGTCAGAGAGGCTCCTTATTTGGGCATGTTGGGTTTTTTGTTTTGTTTTGGCCATGACGCAGGCTGTGATATAAAGATGATTTACTTGTGCTTTGCAGAAGCTCAAGCTGCATAAACTGTGAGTGGTGTCCAGTCAAACATGTCTGCAGGGGAGATTAAACAGGGAGCCTTATAGTGAAAAGAGAGGCTAAGAGAGGTCTTTAAACATCCACAGAACAGGCACAGTACTAATAATGAATAATACAAGGCATTACCAATTCTCTGTGCAGGTAAATGAGTTTCTGGGTCTGCTTGAGGTTTATTAATTTAATTTAAATAATTTTGTACATCTCTATATGGTTTTTCCATCTCAGGTTCTCTTTACAAACATTAATCAATCTAGCCTCATAAGAGCCCATGATGTATGTAAATACTATCACTACCATTTCACATACGGGGAAATTGAGGCCCAGAGAGATCTATTTAAGTGACTCAGTCAGGTCTGTGCCAGGGATGGCTAAGGATCCCAAGACTCTTGACTCCCCGTCCTGGGCATTAGCCACAGGACCATTCTTCTTAACCACCTTTAGCCCAATTTATTAGTAACCATATTCTCTGAAAGTGACACTGGCTAGACCCATTCCACGAATGTGGATTTCCACTGGTGCGTGCAATACAATATAAGGATAGATTGCCAAGAAAAATATACAGCTCAATAACTCAAATGTGCCCCACAATATTTAATTGCTCTTTATTAGGAAAAGTGAGCCTGCCACAATATTTGTTAACCTTGAATAATGGAGACATTTTACGTGACTTGATGGTCTCTACAGCTGAACTATCTTACTATGGTTAATAGTCAATTCATTGAGAGACATGCATCTGCTTTTCTATGGAGCAGCTGTGTTCTCCAGCAGCCATTTTGGCTGTTCCCAGGCAGGGTTTACCAGTGGAAAATACAAAGGACAGATAAGTCAGTAATGGTGTAGGAGCATAGGATGCTGTGATGCCAAAATGGAATGCCCATAAAGCCCAGTTTGGAAAATACAACACAGGTAACAGCCGCAAGTGCTTGTCTAAAAACTACAGGGGAAAGCAATGTAGTGGACGCTGAAGAAAAGTGATTGGCAGCCCCATAATTTTCCATTCCTCTTTTCAGACTTCCATATGAGGTGGATCCTGTCACAGTTTTTGCTTCCTTATCGCCAGAGGGTCTGCTGATCATTGAAGCTCCGCAGATCCCTCCCTACTGCCAGTACGGAGACAGCAGCTATGGCAACGAGATCCCAATGGACAGCCAAGAAGCAACCTGTGCTTAAAGTGTCTTCCCCATTCCCTTTCTTCCCACTCCCTCCCTGAAAAGATTTCTCTCCAATTCCAGACGTGATTGCGTTAGCTGAAAGGAAGCGTACATTGGATATTTTCTTAAAGGGTCGTGTTTCCTCACATTTTACAAACATGTTCTTGTTCTAATCAGATTGATTTTGCACTGGGAGAAGGTGGTTGACTGTAAGCCTCCAGTACCACTACTAACGTTGTTCTTTGTCATACGGTTGCACCTAGATGGGCTAAGAGTGCTCAGAGCCCTGTTGTGCTAGGCACTCGACATACTAACAGTCGTAGACAGTCCCTGTCCCAGTGAGCTTACAACCGAAATAGGCGAGACAGATGAAGGATGGGAGGTGAAGTGACTTACCTGAGGTCATACACAAGGTCATTGGCAGAGCCAAGAACAGAACCTAGGCCTCTTGACATCTAGTTGAGTGCCTTAATTACTAGACCAAACTGCACTTCCCTATTATTGGTCACTTATTTTTCTCCGGTAGCTGCCACTGACCAGCATGGGGCAGAGAACTTACCACAGCAAGGTCCAAGCAGTGGTTGAAATCCCCTTACAAACTGCTCCCGGGCTCTGATCCTAGCGAGTCTTATTGAAACTGGAGTAGATAACTCCATAGCTCCAACTTCTCTTCTCGACACTTCCCCCTCAGCAATAAGTATCCAATCCAGTCCACAGATTCACCAAGGTTTTATAGAGGTCTTACATGCTCCAATATTGTTTCTGTTTATCAGACAGAACAAAGTGGATGTCGTCTTTATTATTATTTTGCTATATGTTAGAGATGGAATATTTATGACAATATCAAAAATCTTTTCTCCTCTTCAATTCAAATGCAACTCTATAGTCATACCAATTGTGCATCTTTTTCTTTGTCCTTATTTGAACTGCTCTTTAAACAGCCTCTTGCCAGCATCTGCACTAGCCATGGAAAGATGTTGTTGCTTCGTAGACAGACAAACGGACAGATCTGACATATTTCAAAATGTAAATTGTGTGCATGTTTGGAACCTTTTTTCCAAAGAGGATTTGTGCTTTTATTGGACAAACTTGATGAATAAAATTAGTTGACATTCTTAGCTGTTGTGTTTGTCTTTCCAGAAACCAACTAGGATTTGATTGGTTTGGGGGAGGGCAGAAAGCCGAGTCTCCAAAGGAGGAGAGTTTCATGGTGGGAGTTGTAGGGTGAGACAGGAGGTAAGTTAGGTTGAGCTGGTCGAGAATTTTACAATGATACTTCTTTTTGGATGGAAAATGCAGTTTTTTGCGAAATCAAAAATTTCCATGGGGATCATATATGTGTTGCTGACTTTTTTTAATACTCTGCCTGGAAAACAAACACAATATTACTTTTTGCATCAGTTTGACATTCATCTGTCTGTCTGAGCTGCCACGGTGCCGAGTGGGAGTTATAGACTCATGCTTCCATTTGCCTCTGTGGGCCAAGCTCTTCAGCTGAACTGTACATCTAGCGATGCACCGTAATCTCCCCTCTGGTTGAACTGCTGCAGTGCATCATGGGAGTCACATGATCATAATGTATCATGGGAGATGCAGTCCAGCCAGGGAACCTGGCCCATAGAGGAGACAACAACTCCCATAAGGCACTGCAGCAGCTCAGAAAGACAGATTAATGTTGAATCCAGTAGAAACAAAACACTTCAGTTTGGTTCCACAAACCATAATGTTCGGACACTTCTGAATCGAAGTGTTTCAGAACTTCCCATTCCATGAAAAATGTTGATATTTTTACTTTTTATCCTGACTCTGGACAAAAAGAAATTTCAAAATATCAGAATCTTCCACGTGCTAGAAACTCTGATTTTCAACAAGCTCTACTGTTAGGGGTTTAATGGTCCCAGTGTCTCCCTCATGCATACTACAATGCTGCAAAATGGGAGTGTTACTGGCAAAATAATTTTCCCCATAACAACTATGCTGAATGTTCTCCAGTTCAGACATTCCCATCCGGCGCACTTCTTATCAGTACAAGGCCCTGATCCTACTAGAACTCGTAAACAAATTGCAGCCAGTTAGTGACATGGGTGATGTCCTCAGACAATATGGTTAATACTTGGGTGGAAACTATGGCAGTTAACCATGGCAGCAGCCTAGGCTGATATGTGTCCCTCTTGCTGTAAGCAGGTCTCACCACTGGGGTTTGCCCATATGGACAGAACCCCCTGCAACCACGTTCCTGAATCTTCTCTGTTCTGGGTGCAGCAGGAAATCCCAGCATGCCTTGCCCCAGGTGGTGCTGGGGTCTTTCTAGGAGCAGGAATCTATCGCCTACTGAGACATAGTGATGGGCTGCACAGAGCCTGTCCCTCAGCTGGTGGGGAAAGAGTTAACCCCCTTTCCCATAAGCCAGGCCACAGCTGTGCATCCTCAGTGTAAAGCTGGTTAGGAGAAGGTAGAGCCAGCTCTGAGGACGAGAAAGCCCAACTCCTCACACTCTGTATAAGGGACCAGGTGGGTGGGTTCGGTGAAGTGATTGAGCAGATTGACAGCAGAACCAGAAGTCCACCTAGAAAGACAGATGCTGTTGTTTATCTTCTCCTGGAAACTAGACTGAGCCAAGTGTTGTCCAGCCCCACTGCTCCTGAGGACTGACGCACCCAAAAGCTGCCCTTAGGGAGTGGATCTTCACTTCTCCGTGAGGCGCTAGCAGGTAAACTATGCTTTGTTTGGAACTACAGGCTGGGCCCGCAGAGGGGGCAGATGTGGTTAGAACTCAGAGCTAAGATTTTTCGAAAGTGACTTCTTTTTAGGTGCTTACCGGGAGATACCTTAAAGGGGCCTGGATTTCAGATGGAGCCAAGCACTCAGTCTCTGAACATAAGGCCCTTGCAAGGTGAGTAGCCAGAACTATTAGCATCTTTGGAAAGTCTTGGCCCCTAAATTGTGATAGCCACCAACAAAGCTGACCCTCTCTGGGCTGTGGCTCCTTCCCTCTGGTGTCATGGCCAGCCACCCTCCCTGCATGGGCTCTCCTATCGCAAACAGTAGTGGATAGCTTCCTAGAGTTTCCCAGAATGCACTATTACAAACCCAGCTCTACAGATACACAGGGAGGTGTGAGGCAAAAGCTGGATACACCTCCATTGTCTGCATTGTCACCGGGTCAGCCAGGAGAGGCATGAGCTGGTATGAGGACAGGGCTGTATTTGTAGCTTAGGCAGGGTCTTACTCCAGGCTCGGTCAGTGATGTTTCTGCAGACCCTTCTCCTGCCTTCAGTTCCTCTCGGAGCCATTGCTGGAACTACTGAGCTGGACAAGGGTGGGGAGCAACAGAACATCTTTCAAAGGGAGTAGCACCATCTCCTTAAGCTCCTTGGAACATGCACCTGCTCTCGGTTTAGGGAAAATCTCTCCTTTAGTTTCCATGGGATCAAAGGACTTACTGCAACCAGCCACGTATATGTTCAGCAGGATAGTGACATACGGAGACTATTTCACATGAGCCTGGAAACAAAATACAAATTATTACAGCCTTGGATGAATCACGGGATCCAGTACGATTTACCTTGCGAGCTCCCAGTCTCTTCATGCCGGCACACTGAATCCTGCTGCCTTGCTTAGCAAAGGCAGGCAAGCTCCCGCCAATCGAGAGCTAACTCAGAAGACTACGCTGTTGACCCGTTGGGTTCCTTACAAAAAAAAAGAGAGAGAGAGAGAGCGCCTGAGTCATGGAATGTTCTGGGTGATATTTACAATGAGAGCTGGGTACAAGGTCATTCCGCAGCAAACGGCCAGCTTAGCTAAACAAAAATATTGATCTAGGCTTCTTTCTGCTGCTAACCCTGCTGGAAAGAATTTTTTGAGAGGGGAGGGAAGGGGGAGAACAGATGGAAGCAAGAAAATCCTGCCAAGTTTCCCCAGGCCATGTTATTTTTTCCTGATGGAGCTCCCACGGCTGTCAATCATGCTGTCATTGACTTTAAAGGGGCTGGGATTGGCCCTTAGGGCAGCAAGAGACAGCACGTTCCAGCAAGACTTGCTGATTAAGAGCTATTGCTGCAGCTGCACCTCATGTTTTGTGTAGATCATGCAGCTAGTATGAGAGTTAATCCTTTGTATGACAGTAGGGCCAAGAGACCTCAGGCAGGTTGGGGTCCTATTGTGCTAGGTGCTGTACAAACCTGGGAAAGGCTAGTCCCTGCCCAAAAGAGCAGCTTAAAAGACAAAATGTGAGGCAGAAGAAGCAAACAGGCAGATGGGGACTGGGGGTGAAGGAGAAAGGGGTAATAGAAATAATTGGGTGTTTTAATACAGACTAGCGCTGTGTACAATGCATAGCTGCAATCATAATTCACCATCTGCTAGCTGTTACCAGAGGGCAGTTTCTGAATGCATTACAGAAGAGGGGATTTTAAGGAAGGGAACAGTAAGAGGCTAAGCTGGTATTGGGCCTACATATTTACCCTCATTGCGAGCTTGGCTGTGAAAAGTCAAGGCAAGTTCATAACGTCACAATAACCTACAACAAATATTGACGGAGGAAGGTGTAAAAGGGAGCGGGACTGAATTGGTCCAAACAAAAAGGCGTCCTGACATAATTCCAGGACTGTGACAAACCGATACCTGCTACACAAGTGAGAGTCAACACCAGAGGCAGAAGCTGCATTTTCTGTGTTTGCTCTTCTTTTCTCTCCCATTTTGTGTGTATTTGTCTTGTTTTGGCTTCCAGGAAACAGGATCAGACTTTACCAACGCCAGCAATAACAACAGCTCCAGCCCATCTCAACTCATGTTTCTTCTCTTTCCCCTGCCTCCGAAAAGGACAACAGTTATCATGTTTAATACCATCTGAGAGACTGTCAAACAGGGAATCCTCTGTCTAAAAACTCACTGCAGCAAAAGGGAAAGGAAATAAGGGATAATGTGAAAATGAAAGGCTTATTTAATATTTTACATTGCAAAGGATTTAACTGTTTTTCCTTTTTCTTCTGTATCTTTAATAAAAGGGTGTTGAATTCTGTGTTTGCCATGGTATTAAGCAGGCTGAAGTCTCTGTATACCAACCCCCTTTCCTCAACTTTGGTTAAAACTGCTGGACAGGAACAGGGTCATGTTAACACTTTTGACTGTTTGGGCACATACATTTCATCAAAATTCATATGACAGTGGTGGCTTTAAAGTTGGTAGTTTACTTCCCATTGGAAAAAGTGTCCCCCTCTCTCTCTCTCACACACACACACACGCACACCTCTCGAAATACCACTCTGGGTGGGAGTCTCACCAGACACCATGGATTGAATGAATAGTCCATACAAACTGAGCTCCAAGCTGCCAGCTAGAGGACATCTGGTTTGGGCTGAGGAACACTCATGGGCCAGTGGGTCAAACTATTATGACTCAAGGTGACCTTTCCCTGCCAAGCTGTAATGTCAGGGCAGCAATGCAATCAACCCTCTGGCATCTCTTGAATGTGAAGATCATTTTGCAGCTGTTTGATAACGGCTCTCTCTAATCTTTTCTCTCAATCAAGCTGGTTCATCTTTACACCAGAAAAAGTCCTTTTCTATTATCCTGATAGAGATATGAAACATTGCTCCGCCCTATCGTGCAAAATCAGCCTCTGTGGGGTTGTGAGTGGCAGCAACTTGCTGTTACCAGCAGAACAGTCTTCCTCTTGCCAGCTCACCAAATCCTCCAGACTCCTGGCTCTTCTTGCTCTGCAGGTGCCCGATAGAGAGCTCCTGTGGATGAAGCAAGTGCAGCTAATTATCTGGCGGTAGTTTTGGCAAATGATTTATGCTGGACTCTTGAGACCTTTTATAATAAGCTCTAAGGACACTGAAGCACCGTGCAAGATTGGTTAATAAGACTTTATAAGGAACTGGCTAACTTCCACGGTGTTCCTCCCCTAGAGTATGCTGCTTCTGGTTGGAAGCCTGTGGATTTATTTGTAATTAAGCTGGAGACCACTGAGAGGAAAATAGTTCAGTGAGTTACAAATAGAGGTATGCTAGACTAGAACCAATTCCTCCCGTCACAATAGATATGAATTGGTTTCCTTGCCTTGAAATCTCTAGGCAGTTCCACAGAGTTAGGGTTATTTTCTTACATACTTGATCATTTAAATAGTTTTGTAAAAACCAAATATACTTTTCAGCCACCAAACATTCTCACAAGACTGGTCAAATGGCAAATTGCTTAGTTAAACATTGCTCTCCCCCCCCCCCCCCCATAGTGAATGGAAGAATTTATCACCTGACATTAACTGCAGAGAGATTGTTTCCCCACAGAAACAGCTGAATCACATTTTACTGAGACATAGCTTCAGCTGGTGTGAATCATCTTCGATTCACGGCTGTCAATGACACTCAGCTGGTGTCTACCAGCTGAGTATCTTCCACTGTCTTATAGAGATGGGTCCTAATCTGTACCAGCACCAATCCTTGGGAAAGACCAGATTTGGATGAAAATTTCTCATTGGGGGCCCATCTCTATGGATCTGAATCAAAACTCTGGATCTAAACTTTCTCCCTGTTATCCCCCCACCTCACAAACATTTGTACCTGAACATTACCTCTGGTCTCCACCAGTGATGATCTGCCAGAATCTTAATAACCAGTTCCCTACTGGGTCTTTGGCGGCGGGTCTGTCACTCACTGCGGGCTTTCAACGGCACTTCAGCGGCAGGAACCGGTTATTAAGCACCACCCAGTGAGTATAAGCCAGAGACTCCCACCCTAACTGCACCCACAGGGCCCCTCCCCTACCCAACTTGCCCCGCTCCCTGTCCCCTGACTGCCCTGACCCCACCACCCCGACAGATCCCCGAAACTCCCACACCAACTGCATCCCCAGAACCTCTGCCCCTTATCCAGCTCTGGCTTGGCCCCCTTACCATGCTGCTCAGGGCAGCATGTATGGATGCCGCGTGGCCTGCTGGAGCTCGCAGCCCCACCCCCTTACCATGCCGCTCAAAGTGGCAGGAGCTGCTGAGCTGCCCAGGAGTGGTCCAGAGTGCTCACACCGGGCTCTGGGAAGGCGGGAAGGCAGGGAAGGGGCCAGAGGAGCCTCCCCAGCCGTAAGCTCAGGTAGGCTGGACAGGATGGTCCTGCGGGCTGGAGTTTGCCCATCCCCTTAACAACCAGTTCTAAACCAACTTCTAAATTTAACAACCAGTTCATGCGAACCGGCTCCAGCTCACCACTGCCTCCACCCCTCTGGTATAACGAGGCTGAACTGGAACTCCAGTTTGCTGGGTTCCTGCTAAGGGTAGCGGCACAACTGAAGAAGACGCCACCCTCAGAGAATCCATTCTCGATTTTGCACGGGGTGCAGTGTGTGATGAGGCAGGGCCTGGGAGTTTAGTCAATGCTGTGTGACAGCCAGGCAGGGCAGATGTGATTAATAAAGCTGATATTTACTTCAGTATCCAGGCTTGGTCTTCAGTTCAAGCTCCCAGTAAGCTGGGAGAAGCAAATCCCCTGCAGCACAGGAGCTCTGCCAAGGACAGAGCCACCATGGCCCTCCAGTGACTAGCACTATCCTAACAAATAATAATGCAGCGGATCCATAGCCTTCTGAGGCAGAGCCCAATGGCAGTGAGTGCTGGCAGGGCTAATAATACTGAGAATCCGACCACGTCTGACCAGCTTCGTTTAGAACAAATGTGACTCTCCCTGCCACAGAATGAGAGAACCACAGGTGGGATATGAATAATGTAGATAGCCAGCTCACACATGGGCTATGAGACTATACAGAAGAGGGAGTGTTGTCCAACGGATAGAGAGTCAGGCAACGGAGGTGCTAGTCCAAGCTCTGCCACTGACTTCCTGGGCAAGTCACTTTGCCACTCTCTTTCCCCTGCCACCCCATGTCTTGTCTAGTTAAACACTCTGGGGCACAGTTGTCTCTCATCACAGCTAGGTACTAGGTAGTGTATTGTAGTCTAGCTATGTAGGCACAGCTGTACCACAGTACAAAGAATCAGTAGAAGGCCTCTCTGTGCCAGGCTGGCTTGGTTTGTTACTGATTTGCTATTGCAACAGTAACATTAAGCCACTGAATTTGCAAGGTGCTGTGGTTTATTCCTGCCAGAGACCAGTGTATTTTAAATTGGGGTTAGTGGGGGTAACTTATCTTGTTTTCGTCTTTTCAGAAGCCATTGCAGTTTTTCCCTCCCTCTAGGGTGACCAGGCAGCAAGTGTGAAAAATCAGGATGGGGGTGGGGAGGTAATAGGCTCCTATACAAGAAAAAGACCCAGAATTGGGACTGTCCCTATAAAATCAGGACATCTGGTCACCCTATCTCCCTCTAGCCTCTCTGCTGCAGAGAGCAAGGAGATACCCATGGAGCCCTGGCATTTTGTTGCATGGCTTAGCCTTGGTGGTCAGGATTCATGCTTAGGTAACTAATGCATTGTTTTAATCTCTTTTCCCATCAGTGCTAACACTTGTCCCGTCATGCAGCAGTCACCCCCGGCATCCAGAGAGTCTAGCTCCACTTGTGCCAAGAGGGTTATATGGGTCGCACAGCGCAATGCCAGCATTAGGTTACACTGGAGATGCAATGCCAGTCACTTAGTGTGGGAGGCAACGGCTGGAAACAGGCTCAGTGTTTGCTCCAAATTCATCTGCTTGGCTGTAAATTCTATGCTTGGCCTCACCCTAATAATCCCTTTGGTTGTGACATTGCAATTGGTTGTCAGGGAGACGAGCGTGATGTCATAAACACAAGATTATGGCTTTAGCTCCTAAGCAACAGCACTCAGCTCCACCTCCTCCTACACCTGTTTCCACACCAGGTGGCTTGCCTGAGTGTCTCCTGGGAGATCACTTTGTCTCTTTCACCCTCTCAGACCTCCTGGCATTCTACCTTACTGGCTTGGAGAGTGATCAGCAGATGCCTCCTGGGAAGCTGCTGCTCCATGTCTCCTCTGCCAAAGAACTTAAGACCCACCTTGCTTCTCGTGGCATGTGAGGGCTAAGGCCTACATGCCACGCTAGGATGCAGGGTTGTATTTATTCTGTTGCATAATTATGTAGTGTCTCCACCTGGGCCTTTACAGCATCACATATCTGGAGCAGAGACGCTGATTCTTTTGCATAACAATAGTGTTGTGCAAATAATCAGATTTTCTTTCATTCATTCATTCAGGACAATATGCAAAACATGATATAAAAGCCAGGTTATTAGCTTCTTCTAAATGTTTCAGAGATTTAAATTCTCCCGAGGCAAGAGTCCTCTCTGTTCAGCAGCTGACTTCATTCTTTCCATCTCTTAATGAATATCTTCGCTGTGCTGTGCAGGCCACAAAGTTTGGGATTATCCTTGATCCACCATCTTATTTTTCTCCAAGTTGGCTATTACCTCCTCTGGAATGCTGCTGGCCCTGGCCCTTCCTGTGACGCTGCTGGCTGCCTTTGCTAGCGGCTTTATTCCAGGTCTTCATCACTTTCTTACGTGTCTATTACAGAGCCTTTTTTTTTATGATCCATGCAGAAAAGCTCTGTTTTGACAAACCTCGGTTCATACATCAGTGTCTTTTATTTGCTGCTGGTGATTCAGAATTTTGATTGTACCTTATTCTGCCATGTGCTGGTTGGGGGGGAAGCTTTAGGATCGATAAGTATTTTGATGACATTCTAGAGCAGGGGTGGCTACTCTGTGGCTTCGGAGCCACATGCGGCTCTTCAGAAGTTAACATGCGGTTCCTTGTACAGGCACCAACTCCGGGGCTGGAGCTACAGGCGCCAACTTTCCAATGTGCCGGGGGATGCTCACTGCTCAACCCCTGGCTCTGCCACAGGCCCTGCCCCCACTCCACCCCGGCCTCCGCTCCCCTGAGCCTGCCGTGCCCTCGCTCCTCCACCTCCACCCCAAGCCTCCTGCATCCCACGAGGTGTGGGGACTTGTGGGGAGGTGTGGGAGGGAGGGGAAGGTGTGGGGAGGAAAGCATGGGGAAGGAGGGGAAGGTGCTGATTGTCTGGGCTGCTGGTGGGTGAGAGGTGCTGGGAGCAAAGGGGAGCTGATGGGGGGCTGCTGACAGAGGTGAAAGTAAGCCGGTACGGCGTACCGGCAAGAGCCAGTGCACTCTACCAGGGCAGATCGGTTTTCCCCGGCAGCCATTTAAAGGGCTTGGGGCCCCTTTAAATCGCTCAAAAACCACTGACTGGGTAGGATTTTTGCAGTTCCTTTTCAACTGCATGAAACTAGTCCCTAGACTGCTGGGGAGGGGGGAGGACCCAAACACCTATGAAACATTTAAAGATTTTCACTCAGAAAACATCCCTATAGCTAGTGAAAGCAAACACCCTGCACTTCCTAGAGTTCTGAAATTTCCTATATTTCAAATTGCCCTTTGCTACCCGCCAGCTGGTCCCCCCTGCCCCGCACCTCCAGCAGCACCCCAGCAGCAGGGCCCTGGCAGCTATTTAAAGGGCCAGAGCTCCGGCCGCTGGTGGAGAAGCTGCTGGGGGCACAGGGTAGGGGGACCAGCTAGTGGGGTGCTGCTGGGGGCGTGAGGTAGGGGGACCAGCTGGCGGGGTACTGTTGGGGGCACGGGGTAGGTGAACCGGCTGGCAGGGCGCTGCTGGGGGCGCGGGGCAGGGGGACCAGTTGGTGGGTAGCACAGGGCAATTTGAAATACAGGAAATTTCAGAACTCTAGAAAGTGCAAGGTGTTTGCTCTCAATAGCTATAGGGATGGGTTTTGAGTGAAAATCTTTAAATGTTTCATAGGTGTTTAGGTCCTCCCTCCTCCCCCCTCCCCAGCAATCTAGGAACTAGTTTCATGCAATTGAGAAGGAACTGCAAAAATCCTGCCCAGCCAGTGGGTTTTTGAAGGATTTAAACGGCTCCCACTGCTGCTACCTCCGGTGCCCTTTAAATCACCACTCAAATCTGGCTGCTGGAGCCCTGCGGTAGTGGCACTGGGGCTCCAGCGGTGATTTAAAGGGCATGGGGCTCCCAGCTGCCGCTACTCCCAGCTGCCATCCCAGGCTTTAAAGCTCCGCCAGAGCCTGGGATGGCAGCTGGGAGCCCTCCAGGCTCCGATGGTGATATAAAGTGCCTGGGGCTCTAGTGCGATAGGACAGCTGGAGCCCCGGGCCCTTTAAATCACCCCTAGCCCTGGGGCTCACAGTCACCTCTGCAGCTGGTAACTCTGGGGGAAGGGGTGATTTAAAGTGCCTGGGGATTTAAAGGCCCCACCTCTTCTGGTTGAGGCCCTGCCCCCTCCTAAGGACTTTGGAGTACTGATAAGTCCTTTAAGTTACTTTCACTCCTGCCTGCTGATGTATTACTGTGGCTCTTTGGCAATGTACCTTGGTAAATTCTGGCTCCTTCTGAGGCTCAGGTTGGCCACCACTGCTCTAGAGGAAAGAGCACAGTGCTGTGATCACGTTCTCAGCCAGACTCTACCACAGACTTGCTGTGGTGACCCTTGAGCAACCCTCTTATATCTCCTCTGTGCCTCCATTTTCCCCCACTTGTACATTTGAAAGAAGCTGCGAGAATTAGGAAGTTAACAACATTTAGAAAGCACTGTGCCTTGATGGTGTGTTGTAAGGGCTAGGTGACTAGCATTTGTACAGCAGTGTTCCCTAGTGGAGAGAACACGGGGCTAGGCCTCCAGAGACCTTGGTTCTATTCCTGGCTCAGCAGCTGGTTGCCTGGGGCAAGTCAATTAGCTTCTTTATGCCTCAGTTTCCCCATCGGTAAAAGGGGCCTTTGTAAAGTGCTTTGAGATCGACTGATTGAAACACCCCTGTATAAGAGCAAGGTATTATTAATTATTATTACAGTTGTTCATCAGTTATTTCATGTAGTTTGGGCACCAAGCTAGGTACAATGAAATTGTTTTGACTGAGTTTCCCTTTGAGATTTGGGGTGCAATGGAGTTTAGAAGGGTGCAAGCCCTCTCTTAGAGCAATGGATTAAAATGCTCCTGGAATCCCCCTGAAGTGAAACCAATGAGTTTAGCATGGCTCTAAAAGTGAAAATTCACAATCATGCCACCACTCTGGATTTTGATGATTCAGGGCTGCATTAAAGCTGTAATCATTGCAATTATTAATTAGGTATCATTGTTTACTCTAAACACCTGTTTAGCACCCATCATTATAGTATCCAGGTACATTCAAACCTGAATGATGATTAGGGGTTGCATGGCCCAGAACTCAGCTGAAGATAATGGGACTCTTTCCATTGGCTTTGAATCTGGCCCAGGGCATTTCATGTCATCAAGAACTCTAAGTTAAAAATACAGCCTCACATGTTCAGCTCCAATGTAGTTTATTACTGGTTAGCAGCAACAACAACAACAATCACACAGTAAAAAGGTAAAGTCCTTAGCAATCAATCTGCAAACAGTTGCTCATGTTCTAATTGATTTGAGCCACCCCATTGCATTCACTGACAGGACCCTGGCGAGGAACAGTTTGTGGGACTGGACCCTTAATTTTTATTCAAGAGTTCATGCAGATTTTAATCTTCATATAAGGTAGGTCCTTCAGTGGCCACGTACCTGTAGCCAAGTTAATGGTGTTTCATTTCTAAAAATGTGGGTCGACAACTTTAAAATCAAGATTGGCTGTCTTTCTAAAAGCTCTGCTCTCTGAGTTATTTTGGAGAGGTTCTCTGACCTGCATTATACTGGATGTCAGATTATTGATCACAATAGTCCCTTCTAGCCTTGGGATCCATGGACCTATGCATGTGACATCATGTCTTGTGATGTTATCAGATGGGACACTAGGGCCCATAAAGATAGATTGTATCATGAGATGAAATTACATCATACAGTGAAATATACTGTGAAACCTACCGCTTATCCAGGCCTCTCATTTACACGTGCATTGTATAACAATATAATTCACTAGTCTCCATCTGGAAGCTGTTTCTCCCAGCTGTAGGATGTATTGCTGCCACATGCACACTATTTTTTCATAAGAATAACTAGCCTTAATCTTGACACTTAATAACTAGAAAAGGGCTGAAAGTGACAAATGATGAGCTATAGAATTACATCTCCAGCTGTGTTACCCTGGGATATACCAGGTCACTAGTCTCCACCAGTAGATGTGTATCCACTACCAACAACTCAATTTGTTCATCACTTTAAAATCAAAGCATTAGTTTGCTTCTTCCCCTACTCCCTCAAAATCACACTTTATTCGATAACACCCTCTGGGAAGCAGTTTGGGAAAACATACTCTTATATTTCTGCCTCTGTGCATGTGCCCTGCTGCCTCACTTCTGGGTGTCCCATTCCACCCACAGCTCTCACTTGTGCATTCTCTCTCTGGCCCAATGACTATGTAAGTATTTATCCACAGTGGAATAGTCATTGGGCCAGAGAGAGAGAGAGAATGACTGTGTAGCCCAGTACTTAGGGCACTCACCTGAGCCAAGGGAGACCCAGGGTCCAAGCCTGCTGCTCCAATCACTTTTTCATGAGTAAGCCACAATGGAACAGCTTCAAGTGGTCAGATTGAGAGGCCCCCTGGCAGAATGTCCCATATCTCAGTGGGCAGAGCACCCATCTGAGAGGTAGGCGACCACCTGTTCAGATCTTTTGTCCCTCCCTAACAGAGTGGGGCATTGAACTAGATTTCCCCCCAACCTAGGTAAGTCCTCTAACCACTGGCCTAGAAAGTTAAGGTGGGCATTCCTCCACTGGCTGGTTTTGTGTGGCATAAGGCAGGTACATAACTCATTCCTGCAAGGTTTCAGTGGTAGCCATGTTAGTCTGTATCAGCGCAAAAAAAAAGGCATCCTTGTGGCACCTTAGAAACTAACAAATTTATCTGGGCATAAGCTTTCGAGGGCTAGATCTGATGAAGTGGGTTCTAGCCCACGAAAGCATATGCCCAAATAAATTTGTTAGTCTCTAAGGTGCCACAAAGACTCATTTTTTAGTTTGTTTGTTTTTTCATTCCTGCAAGAAACAACTTAGGCACTGAAGTTGCCTGACTCCAGGAGACAAGTTCCCATGTGGGGATCGCTAAGCAAAGATAGGTGCTTCCCCTCAGCCTGGATTTAGGCACCTATTTCCAGGAGAGAGGCAGGGGTCCTTAACACACACCCCTCTCACTGGCATCTGCCATTAGCTAACTAAGGCAGCTTCCCACCTATCATGCTGGCTTTTCTGGATCACTTTCCAAGGTCCCTATTTCTTCCCATTCACTGCACTGGGAGCCTAGGCTCCTAACTCGGGCTCTGTGGTTCACAGGGTTTCTCTGTGATTTTTTTTGGAGGTGCCTAAAAGTTAAGTCACTTGGTGGATCTGGGTAAAGCCTTCCTTAGGAATACAAGGGGGGTAAACCAACTGCCTGGTTCTGGGACTATCAAGAAAGAGACTGGGGCCAAAAGCCAGGGGTGGGGGGAAGAGAGAATCCAGGATATAAGACAAGAATCAGAACCAGCTGGAGCCAATTAACCTCCCAGCCAGGGCATACACTTGGAAAAGAAAGAGGCTGGCTGTGGCTAGAGAATGAAGAACAGATGCTGAGGGAAAGTAACTGGGTGGAGAAGGGTGCCGCCTGTGAGTTATCCTGTGGAGAAGGTACTTGGGTTTTCTTTGTCTTGACTCTGAAGAAAAGGAGGTCCGAGAGTGGATTTGGGAGCAAACCCTGAGGAGACCTTTCACTTGCTTCTTCTTGGTGTGCCTGGGGTCCCATTGGCTGAAGGGTTTCTCAAGGTAAGATCATTGTTTCCAATCAATCTTCCTTTGCTGCCATTGTGTGTTGTTCATCCACTTTGCTCTGGATGACAAAGGCATCCCCATTGAGCTAATGTTTATAGTTACTATGTTTGTAGTTCCTTTTGGGAAGCATTGGCTTCTCCCAGCACTTCTTCCTGCTCTTGATCTAATGCGACACACATCAGCTTGGCTGGGTTTTCATAACCATAATCAATGATGCAGGTTCAGGCCTTACATAGGTAACCCATGCTCCTATAACTGATTAACAGCAGGTCTGATCCTGCATGCTTTGGGCGATGCTAATGTCAAGGGGAATTGAAAGTAGATCATGGATCCTCACAGGATCATGCCATTTGGTGTAGCTATCTTTGCAGCAGCAAAACAAACTTTACAGTATCATGAAATACTGGAACAGCTGTTGCTATCTTGTTAAAAAATTCTGCAACAGAACTAATGAGTTTGGGTTACTTTTTTAGAGAGAGATTTAGGATCAAATTCTGCCTTTGGTTATTCATGAGCAGCTCCCTTGTAACAAATGCTACCAGCAGAGCCTGACCTTTTAAAATCCAGAAAACTTTCTTTATGGGACCACAGTTCCAAGCCTGATGAGCTACTGAGCCTAAACTAGCAGGCAGTGGCTCTTTATATATTTTTTTAAATCATAGTCTCATTTTGTATTTGATTTTACTATCTGATGAATTCCTTGATAACTTCTTATAAAGCACATTGTAAAATGCATTAGCAATAACTTCTTAACAGCTGAGGCTAGCACGAGCAATTATAAATAATGACCTATTATATAGGTATTTTTGTATGTGGGCCTCTAGTGTGTGATTTTAAGTTATTCTATTGTATGCTATGGAATGTTATGTATTTAATAATTATTTATAAATTTAGCTTTGTTTTGAAGGGTTCTCTAATTACTGAACTGAGGGAAGCTTTTTAAAATTCCCCTTGGTGTGGTAACGAATGGTAATGAAGGGGGGGAAATAGCTGTTTTGAACAATGTAGCTTTCCTGCATTCATTTTAACATTTGACATGATTGTCCACTGCCTCTAAACAGGAAGTGAGTCCTCTAGGAGGCTGGGGGAGAGGGGTTCATGTTGAGTCATTTCACCATTCTAATCTCTAGTAACAAAGAATATGAATCGTTTGTTTGTCCTCAACCATAGTGTAAGATAACGGTTTTCAAACTGTTAGAACCATAACACAGAGAGATAATGGTTGCTATGCCAATTACATTACGTTTTATGGTTTTATAGCAATTACACTGCATTTTATGGTGTCATAACATATTACGTTTTATGGCTTAATATCTGATTTAATATGGAGACACCGAAGCACAGACTTTAATGAGGGGAGCTTTTCATATTTAGAGGGGAATAGGCTTTCTACATGATGGATCTGCCGAAGATAGCAGTCCTGTGGAACGCAATCAAGAGAGCTATTTCCAGTGGCTACGCTTTCTTAAAGCCACAATACCCAGTTCAATTGAATTAATGTTCTCTCTTCTCATCCCATAACAAAACCCAACTGGAATATAGCAAAGGAAGGAAAGAACTGTAATTTATAGACAGTTACTTTGCCTATGGCATGTAAAATGAAGATACTTTTCTCTTTCAGCCACTCTAAATTATACTCCAAGAGGTGAGTAACAATAAATACTAGCCTGCCAAGCAACTGTCTGCACTGGCGTTGCATAGTATTTATCAATATTCATATTACCTGAAGCAAAATAATTTGTACTGCCAAAGGATGCTAAGAAATGATCCTAATTAGATCTTTCAGATCCTGTTGTGTAACAAAATGTTCTCAAGAGTGCAAATGTCATATCCTCTGTCCCTGTTGATGCCTGGCTGCATAATTTCAGCCTAGCTATAGATCGAAGACCAGATGTTTGAAAGATTAGACAAAAAGAAAAAACAGTCCTTCTAAAACACTCATTCAAAGCTAGAGACTGACATAATTATGTAATCAGATACCAGATGATTTGCATTGTGCTGTTTGATAAATGTGTGCTTTATTGTTGAGGCATCATCAGTTGTACTGAATGAAGATCCTTTGTATAAAGAGAACTGCAGAGTCCTAAAAAAACACAGCGGAGACAATTCTTGCCACCTGTAAGATGTGAGCCTACAAACTTGGTTCCATATGGATCTAAAGCTCTTTTGGACAATTGAAGGGGAAACTTGGCTTCCTGACATTTCTTCTTCCCCCCACCCTTATGTTTTTGGGAAATGGCAGTGGTTTTTTCCTTATGCAGTATTGTTGTAGCTGTGTTGGTTCCAGGATATTAGAGAGTCCAGGTGGGTGAGGTAATATCTTTAGAACTGGTCCCTGAAATGAACAGAAAAAATAATAAAAAGATCACAGGTTGTAGCATATTGTCTTGTGGGAGGGGAATCTTGAGTATCTCTCTGTGAGGCACAGGAGTCTAAATATGGGTCTGCTTTGCTAAGCAACCTCCATGTGCTATTTCTGTATAGGCTTGTCTGAACCCCAAAGCTGCTTAAGAACGTGGCTGGGGAGTGGAGTGACCAGTGCTTAATTGGTAAGGAAAGAGGTGCTGGGGCTCAAGCTGTGTCAGTTATGAAAGTAAAAAAAGTTGCAAGCCCAGAGGTGCCGGAGCTCAGCCCTGGCACAAATTAAGCCCTAGAGACATGCAGAAGGCTGCACTGGGCCACAGAGCTGCAGTTTAAAATGGATGCTACAGGCAATGTGAGTTGAACGTCGCCTCAGATCGCCAGTATTGCTGTATGGCAAAGTACAAAAGAGGAAACTTTGGCCTACTACTGGGGATGGAGCCTGTATAGAGTGATGTGGCCTAGCTGCGCCTCAGCAGCCACGAAGCTACTTTGATCCCAGACAGTTCCACCTCTAGCCTAAACAGTGGAGTCTGAGAGTATTCTGTATATGGTGGTGGGTTGTGGGGAGTGCTATGGTGAGGGGATGGGACTTCCAGGAAGTCCTTACATGGAGTGTAGAAATGGGCAGGGTCTCTTGGACCCTCCAGTCCTATAGTTTCCCTCCTTATCAGGGGCTGGAGCCTGACCTGGCCAACAGCAAGGAGGGCTATTGAGCCTCAAGATCTGCAAGGGTACAGGCTCCCTGTGAGTCTCTCCCCCTGTTTTAGGGAATCTGCCATAAGCCCCATGGAGCAGTTCAGGGGTTACTGCTGCCTAAGGTCCCTGTGCTGGGGTACATTGGGATTGCCTGAGGCTGACTAAGGCCCAGCAGTGTCACAGTGGATCCCAGGGTCACAGGAGATGATGGAAGGTGGCAGCCATGATGGTGACGCTCCCTCCTTCCATATTCTTCAGTCAGCAGTTGTTGCCCTCATGCGTGGTTCTCCACCAAAGTATTTTTCTTTTAAGGACCCCAAAAGGGAGTGGTGGGCAGAATGGCCCATCCTCTCATTATTCTGTCCACCAATTAGGCCTATTTTCTGATGCTTCAATTATGGTCCATTGACTTCTAGTCCCATACTCATCTTGCTTATGAAACAAACCTAGTCCTTGCATGATACCAGTAGACCGCCTTGTTTGGACTAATTGAGTCTTTCTGTCTCCCTTTGCACTTTTCCTCATCAACATTTCATGGTACAATTGGAACGTTCCATAAAGTTGTATCCACTTTCCCACAGCTGAGTTCACAATTAGGGGCAATTCGTAGGCCCAATTATTACAACAGGATTTCTCTCTCTTCATTTCCTTAGATTCCTCTTGATCCATTCCTAGTAGGCTGGCCACTGATGCATCCCCAGAATACAGGACATCCAGCTTGGTTGCATGAACTTCCAGAACAGCACGGCCCTGCTCCCACTATCTTGGGCTTCTCAGGGTGCTTGCAGGGTCAGGCAGATAGGGGCGGAGCAGCACGCTCTGCAAAATGACATCCCCTGCAGAGCAGGAAGGGGCATCTCTGCAGCACACGTTACTATGCGGATTCTAGGCTGTAACATAGCCCTGGAGAGGCTACCACAACATAGAATAACTCCTGGGGCTGTTCTGACTTACACCAGAGTATGCATTGGCCCTCAGCCGACTCTGAATCCGAGCAGCATGGTGCTTAGAGCCACTTTCCCCCTGCCTCCCGTCTCTGAGGTGCAGCACAAACCACATACTAAGTCTGTTGTTTCTAGAACACGACTGCCAACTTTCCTCTCTGAGGGGAAAAAAGCTGCCTGATGTCAATGTTAGGATGCTCTGTGCTTATCCAAAGACAGAATAGTCTGTCCTCCTTAGTCTTTTGCCAATGTGACATCGTTAAGCTACATCCCAAAACAACAATTTCTGGGGACTAGGCCTAGCTGTCTTGGGTGACAAGTGATGTATTTGCTGCTGAGGTTTGCATGACAAATTTCTCCACTCCCCCAAAGAAGAAGAGGCCCAAATGCCCTTGTCATGGTATAATTCCCCACTCTGAACCTTAGCGTCCAAAAAGATGAGGTACCAGCATGAATTCCTCTAAGCTCAATTACTAGCTTAGTACTTGTAGCGCTGCCACCAACCAGGAATTCCAGTGCCTGGTACACTCTGGTCCCCCCAAAACCTTGCTCGGGGGCCCCCAAGACCCAGAGCCTCTGGATCTTAACACAAGGAAAATAAACCCTTTCCCTCACCGTTGCCTCTCCCAGGCTTCCCCTCCCTGGGTTACCCTGGAAGATCACTGTGATTCAAACTCCTTGAATCTTAAAACAGAGAGGAAAATTCACCTTCCCCCCTCCTTCTCTCTCCCCCTCCCAGACTCACCCTGAGAGAGAAAGTAATCCTAACACAGAGAGAAAATTAACCTTTCTCTCCCCCTTCCCTCCTTTCTCCCCACCAATTCCCTGGTGGATCCAGACCCTGTCCCCTGGGATCTCTCCTTGAAGCATATCGCAACAGCTGAGGAGAACAAGGAATATGAAGCAAATAAAGCCTGCAGAAGAGCTCATTAAAACAATAAATTATGACTAATTGGAATAAATCAAGACTAAACCATTTCCAGCATGAAGGTAAAAGTAGGTAGGTGTGAGTGAGCAGTTTTAATAAGGAGCAAAGGTAGCCTAGGATGGAGGAGCCAGTGTGTCCCAAGTGGCCCTTGCTGCAGTGGTATCACCTGTGCTCTGCAGTGTGGCAGAAAATAGACAGATGAAGATAATGGTAAATCAAAGATAATGGGGTTTTTAATTCTTTCCAAATTTGGGCTGGGTGTCTTTAATTGAAGTGGATGTGAGGTTCGTATAGCAGCTGTACTTGATTAGCTGCTTTGGAAGAAATAGGTGGTGGACTGAGTTATGCCTTTTTTTCTTTTAAATTTGCAAAGCTCAAAGTGGTGCTTTTAATCTCTGTGATACCACTTTATTACATGCAGCAGAAGCAAAATTATTTCTGTGCTTAATTAGCAACGAAATTGCTGCTAGAATGGTTTTGAAGCTTTCTTGGCTGTCCAAAAGTCATCTTCGAGTGACTGAGATGGAGCTGGGGCAATCCAGTGTGGCTCCCTGGTGACTGTTACAGTTCCCTGCCTGTGCCTGAGTCTCCAAGGCTCTGAGCCTGCTACAGAGAGCTTTGGATTAAGCTGCTCGTGCTTCAAGCATCAGAGGGCCTGGGTTCAATCCCCGGTGTCTTGGCCAAGATGGCGGCTGCCACATTGCAAGTGAAAGCGTGTTTGCAGGGTAGTGGTGGGTGTGTCAGGCTCTGCTGCCCCCAAGTGAACAGAATGGGTCCACTTCACTACTTGCCCCCCTCCCTTTCCTATAGCCTCCCAGTCTGTTATTTCCTCTTGCATCCCAATACAGTTACACCATACACTTCCCCTCTCGCTAGGGGCATGATATGAAGGGTGAGCACCTCCAGTTAAGTGCAGAGTAGTTTTGACTCCCATTGACTTCCAATGGAAAGGAGCAGGCTCAGGACTTCACATGGTGCCATGGTTTGTTTTGTGCCCAAGCCAGTCTCTTCTGGCAGCCTGCACTCTGATTGCCCCCTCCCTCTTCCGGCCCTTGTTCACAGCTCTCCTTGCAAGCCCTAGCAGAGGGAATGTAACTTGAGGTGGCGTTAACTTCGGGCAGGCGGGGAGTGTGGGCCGGCCCTAGAGTATGCCCCACGATGGGAATTCTAGGCCCCTGAGACAGCCCATAAGCAGCTGTTGGAAGGCTGCTGTGCATTGGAGCAACTCCTGAGGCTGCTCTAACTTATGCTGGGGGCGACCGGGGGGGGGGGGAAGGAAATGGATTGGCAGCCAACTCCCAAGGTGGGCTAGGCACAGATGGCAAAACGTTGCTACTTCCTTCTCTCCCTACCCACCACCACCAGAAGGCACGTTGCAGAACAGGACCCTATATGCAAATAGGCGCTGGCAGTGCAGGATTCTTCTGGACAGATATTGTCTTCCATTCAGTGGCTTTCCTCCCAGAGTCACAGAATCCATAGATTGTACTACTCTATGCCTATTCAGTCTCCACCTAATGTTCTCACCCCACCCCCAGCTCTTTATAGCTCCTCTCCTCTGGAACGGAGTGTGACAAAGTTTATTTTACTTTTTCTCGTGCCTCACAGGAGGACAAAGTCTGAGGCAGCCAGTTATTTATTTTACAAGTGGTTTGTCCCCAGAATGCCAAGATGGACATCCTGTGTATTTGTTTGTATTTTTTTATAAAAGTCCAAACCTCTGGCAATTCATACTCTGGGATTCATATTGCATTGAGAGGCTGAGCTGTCAATCAACCCTCCTGTGGCTATAACAAACAAAACACACAAGACAGAAAAGCAGCAGTAGCATTGTATCCATGCACAACAAGGTTTATAACTGACAGGTCATCCAGGGTAGATTTCTACCTTGCCCATACTGTGTTAAACACCAAAAAATGATGCCCTTAATTCTAAAACTGCTTCAGCAGTAGTTTCTCCTTGAACAGAGTGTGCTGCTTCTGGATTGTTTCTTACTGATACAACTCCAGGTACTTTCCATGGAGGTATTCTGGGGAGTCAATTGTTTGTTTGTTTCCAAAAGCACATTCAAGACAAACCTTTTACTCCTGCCTTTAAGACTCCAACTGCAGAGTGTGTTCATTGCATAGCAACAGAATTCCCTGACTTGTTAATAGCAACATATGCCACCAGTGTTTGTGAGAGGCAGAGCTGACTCATGGTTAGAGCTCAGCACTGGGAGTCAGGAGGCCTGAGTTCTACTTGGGATTCTCCTGCTGATTCCTTGGATGACTTACAGTATCATTCTGCGTTGGTGTCTGTGTTTCTTAGATGGGGAGCGGGTACATTCATTCACTCAGAGACTACTGGCTGAAGGGAGTTATTCCTGGAAACTAAAGCACTCTTCTTCACTTGGCAGTGACACTGGACTTTCTTCTAAAAGCAAGGCCAGGATAAAGCAAAATGGCATGTTCCAATGTTATATGATGGCAGGTCCTGTAGAAAATTAAGACACCCCCTCCCCTGTTTTCCTATAAGATTTTACTGTTTTTTAAAAAACGGTGCTATTAATTCTTTCTTTGTGCCTCAAACACTAAAATGAGGCACAAATTAAGGACTTGACCAAGGTCACACAGTAAGTCCGTAGCGCAACAGGGCATAGACCCCAGGAACCGAGTGATGGTTAGAGCAGGCCTACCACTGAGAGATGATACAACTGTGAAAAGTGAAGGCTGAGATGTTCTCAGTCAGGGCTTCCTATGAAACTAGCAAACCGACTGGCTAGCGCATTACTATAGATTCAGCCGGTAAAGGATATTTGTAACTGTCCCTGTGAAATGGATTAGTTTCATTAAGTTGAAATGATTATGCATTGATAACTGTGCTTAATGGAGCTAATGTTGTCATTCTCCTGTAAACAGCAATGTATATAATTAATAACCTCCTTTAAAACCCTCTTGCTTTTACTAATTACATTCAAGCTGCCTTATTCCTAAATCCTATTAGCTACATATTAATAGGCTCTACGTCCATGGAAAAATCCCTGTGGGGGGCTGGCTCAGATTTATAGATGGAAAACACAGAAATGGTTGTGACAATCTAGTAAATGCCAAATGAAGGCTGCCCTCTGCCTTCCCAATCTCCATCTATTTCTAGGAAACATCTAAAGAAAGTGGCCAAACTAGCTCTGTTAAGGATAGGGTGCTATGTGGATCCCCAGCATAATGCCACTCAATAGGCATTCAACTGTTTACAGAGAAATTCAGAGTAGACAAACTATAACACTGAACAGTGGCACTGCTCAGAGTTTCTAGTCTAGAGAAGCCATGGAAATTTCTTCCCTGGGTTAATTACCAGAATGACCTCCTGCTTCACTTCTGAACTGTTGTTCCATTGGATTATTGGTAGCACTGGAGTGGGACTTGAGATCTTGGTTCAATTCCTTCTGCCTTGACCACAGACCCCAGGTATGACTTTGGGCAAGTCATGGAAGGGCTGGATTTTTCAGAAAACCTCAGTTTCTTTTTAGATGCCAAAATTACTAGCCAGCTTTTCAAGAAGGAGCAAGTCTATCCCTTAACTAGGTGCCTGAATGAGAACTGAACGCCTCTGGAAAATCCAGCTCCAATTGTGGGCATTAAGCCCTTGAAAACCTAGCCTTTAGTCTGCACATCCAGTCTCCATCTACCAAATGGAGATGATGCTGATGATACTTGTCTATGTAAATGACAAATTAAAAAGCAGTTGGGTTGCACGGCACAAGTACTATGGCCAAGATCCCCAAAGATATTTAGGTTCCTAACTTTGTTGATTTCAATGCAAATTAGGAGCCTAAATACCTTTGTGGGTGTGGGCCCAAGATCCTGCAGTGAGTGGGACAATATAAACATACATTTTTACAACCCTGTGTCGAAATAATATCAAGATGGAACAATGTCCAAGATCTTTTTGTCCTGGTGTGGCTGAGACACCAGACACCATGAAGTCTTCACTTGCCTACAGAAAGGATTGAACCAACACATGTGGCAGGGGGAGCATTTATCTGCAGCTAAGGACTGAGGGAGGAGGGGGAGGTCCTGTAGAAAATTGTGCTGGTACAGTTGTATTATTGGCCTCATGGTTCAGAGCTCTCTGAAAAGGAAGACAATATTTTCCTCTCTCCGTTTAAACATAGACAGAGGCATCAGTAACAGCCCTTCCCCAAGGGGGGACCCAACATTACAGTTCTCCCCACAACGCACTAGCTAGGATGCAAATTTCTAAGCATCTCGAGTCACTCATTGGATTAAACTCATTCCGATACAAGGCCTATGCACCCTATTTTGAGAGCTTAAATTGCACACAAGCCTTGTGCTGGGCTCTGAATGATGCCAATTCCTATGATCATGGCTTCTCCCCCGCTGCCCCACCCGTAAATGCATCTATAGCAGCTGTTCTCAGTGACTAGCTTTCATTAGCACTTGCCCTTGTCTGTTACCAAGCACCTACTGACCCCAGCCTCATTTCCTGCAAATCTCTTTAAACCTCATGTTTCCAGCAATTCCAGTCTTCTCCCCATTGGCCCCGCCACATTCCCTCCCCTGCACTATATGCTAGGGTCCATCCTTGTCTTACTTATGGCCCAGAGGTGCCAAGTGCCCTTAGCTCCCTTTGACTTCATTGGTAATTCAGACTGCTCAGCACCTCCCTAGATCGGGCCTTTCGCTTGCAAATTACTGGGTGGCGTCTGTTGCCCTCTGATCGCTATTTATATTTGTGGTTCTGGCTGTTCCTGTTCCAGCACTAACGGGGGGTCAATGGAAGAAACCGGCTGGTAAAATCAATGTGTGGATGACTTTTTACCATTCTTTCTTTTCATCTGGGCCTGACATTTCCGCGTGTTTTTAAATATAGTTTAAGTGTAGGCGCGATCCTTTTAGAACATGGAACCTCTAGCTTTTCAGAACTAGAGCAGGAGGCCGAATGTTAATGGGCTGACTCCTTCCAGAAAGCCCTCCTCCTCCTAAAGGGGGGTATGACTGTATGTTTCAAGACAGCTGTCATGCAGCCTCTCTTTCTCCTTGCTCCCCATTAACCAGGGGGCGGGAGGAAGAGAGAAATAAGATGAGCTTCAAGCTGCTCCTCAAATGATCATCCTTGGAAGAAATGACCAAACTAATTGCCTTTCTCTCATTCCTCCCACCCATCCCACCTTGTTCTCGCTCTTACTCCTACAATTTGATCAGTCCATTCAGAGTTGCTTCCTTTTAACACCTTGTTTAGCAGCAGTTTAAAACTGCATTTGTTTTCCACGCCACCCATCACCCCCTTACATCAAAGCATAGGCAAAAAAGAGAGACCAATTTACAGTGGTGGTGACTTCCTGCAATTTCTGAAAATCAGTACAAACTCCGGGAAAGCAGGCTTGGAAGTTCAGTTCCACACAAGAGCCCACATTGGTGAGGTGGAGGACAGGAAGGGAACACAACACCAAAACCTAGGTTATGCAGTCATTGCCAGAGAATCCCTGATGCTGCAGAGGCTTAGAGCCTGCAACCCTTACTCATGCTAATAATAAAAATTCCTAACTCTGTGAAGGAGGGCAGCATTATCCCTGTTCTACATATTGGGGAAACTGAGGCACAGAGGTGAAGTGACTTGCCCAAGGTTACACAGTAGGCCAGTGACAAAACTAGGCAGCTAGAGATGCTAGCTCTCCTGAGTCCCATTTGGAGCCCTAGCCGCCCTCTCTTCCGAGGTAGTGGTCCTGTTTCTCGTCGGTAGTCAATGGGGTGAGTAAGTGTTGTAGGGTCAGGCCCATTACTGCTAAAACATATTGACAAATGGCTGTAGTTAGAACTGGACCCTAATGCACTGGGCTTACAGAAGTCATGATGAATACAGCTGGTAGACCACTGTGGCTGTACAACCAGGGTATAGAAAAACTTGGAATGTAATATTATGATATTCATTTCCTATCACACTGGCTGAGCTCTGCACATGTAGAAATCCAGATTGGCGCCCATACTTAGAGAAAGTGCTTGTCAAAATAAATAGTCTAAACCAAAATGGAGTAAATGATCTGGACTGTCCCGATGCATCCTCCATATCTCTAGCCAGGCGGGCTTGGGGAAAGAAACAGCAGGGAAGAGTTGACAGAAGAAGCTTGCACTTTCCCTACCCTGTCTAGTTAGATTCCTAGTTCTCTGGGCCAAGGATTGTCTCTTACTCTGTGTTTGTACAGTGCCTAGCACAATGGGCCCTGTCCTCAGTTGGCTTGTAGGCATCAGCATAAAACACATGATTACTAGGGACTTAGAGCTGCACTCTTGATGACTCTTCATTCAAGACAGAGTGGTAAAACTCATACAGTATCTAGAACTACTGTATGATCAAACTCCTAAATACCCAATGTGGAGCTTGAGTAAGGTCCCTGTCATCTGGGGTCCTGCCTTTTGTCAATAATTATATACCATAGCAGCACCAAGTGTTTACCAAAGTGGGTAAGTAGCATTATCCCCATCTCACAGCTGGGGGAAATGGAGGCACAGACATTAAGTGACCTGCCTGTGGTCCTACAATGAAGCTGAGACAAATCTGAGTAACCCAGGTCTTGTGAGTCCCAGTCCTACTTGCTTTCCTTTCTACATAACCACTGAACTAACCACTGGGGCCTGATCACAGGACAGTATTGCCCCCAAAACTCCCACTTCTGTGTGTACAAGGCCCAAAATGTGAAATGATGCATTAACGTAGGACCACTAGGACTTTCAAAGCTGCTGAGCACCTATGGCTACATATAACTCAACAGGAGTTGTGGGGCTTTTAAAAGCTTCAGAGACAGATGATGACTCTCGTCCTTTTGAAGATGATCTAACATACAGGAAACCTCACGGTAGCCCTCCTTGACTTTTAACTATAAGGTCTTCTGGCCCAAAGGGGCTTGCATCCAGTCTCATTCCCCAGCTGTCTTCATCCAGTATCAGCTCTGCTATGGCACTACTCATCTGCTTCTCAAGGGAGAGCTCTCCTGGGGATGGACCAAAAGGTCTGGCTGAGATGATCAGACTCCCTGGAGAAATGAGGTAACCCAAACTTGCACCTGAAACATCTTAGCATGCCCCAGATCCAAAGCAGCTCCATTCTCCTTGGCCTTGTGAACTGGCCATGCTCTGCCATGGCAATGAAAGAGTGAAGCATACAGGGAGCTAAGCCTCTGACAGCTGTACTGACTCGAACAGTGATTCTCTATTGATTTGAGGGTTGTTTTATTTAAACCATGAAGCAGTTGATTAAGGTTTGTCTCATCCGATTAGTAAGGTATAGATTACTGCCTTGATACACTGGCTGTACCAGAGCTAGAATCTGTTTATGCAATCATTAAATTTTAAGCCAATTAATACTTAACATTGACTGGGCAAGAATAACTATTCAATTTATTCCACAGTCAGCTCCTTTGGAAGTAAGTTAATGTGTCTCAGTTCCAGGGGCTTGCAATACCAATTTAGCACTTGGCTGTTTAGCACTTACTGGACACTAATGACTGCCTCGTGATGACAAAGCTAAAGAGGGAAGGAACTTGCTAGTAGGTTGGAAGACAGACCAGCATTTCACGTTTCCAGTTGCTGGGATGTGTTTAGAGCCTTGTTGTGGGGGTGTTAATTATTTGTTTTTATAGCAGTTAAAGTACAGATCCTCAATGGCTAGGGTGACCAGATACCAAGTGCAAAACATCGGGATGGGGTGGGGGGTAATCAAAAGCCACAAATATCGGGACTGTCCTTGTAAAATCGTGACATCTGGTCACCTATCAATGGCAGATGTAAGGCTTTAGATCATTCACTGTAGATCATTCCAGCAATCGTAGTCCCACTTATTTCTTACAAGGTCTGTAGCTAGTTTCTGATCAGCTCTCTGTTACTCTTGCTCAAGAAATCCCAAGTAAGACGTAACACTTTGCACTTTACCCAGATACTTTCCATGCAATAATGATTATTGCTGATTATTTGTATTATGGAAGACTAGCTGTCCTAACTAAGATTGGGGCTCCATTGTGGTAGGCAGTCTATAGAAACCTAGCGAAAGTGGCAAAGTGATTGATTTGCCCAGGGTCACAGAGCTGAACAGTGGCATGGCCAGAAATATGGAGCACAGTCTTCTTTTGTCCCCCTGTCCAGTACCCAATCCACTAACCCACACTGCCTCTTGCCAAGTGAGCCTCACAATGCCCCTGTGATGTGGACAAGTATAATTCACCCTGGTTTAGGTTTGGTGAAACTAAGGCAGAGAGAAGTGAAATGATTTGCCCAAGGTCAATGGGCAGATCAGTGGCAAAGGGAGGGACAGAACTACATTTCTTGGTTCATGCTCTTGTACGTTAACAGTTTTGGCCTTCATTTCCCTACAAGCTGATAGGGAAGCAATTCTAAAAATATCCCTAATAAAAAATTATGCCCAGAGCTAATGGGACTTCCTCCTAACAACACTGTAGTTGGACAACCAATGGAATGGATAAAAGGGAAATAAATCTGGATTCTATTAACCAAAACCCTTGAGCTGACCTAACTGGACAGCTCCATCATCAATGATTCCTCCCACCCTGGGGGCAAGGGTGCAAACTAAAATACAAGAGGGGAAGTCTCTTACATCTGTGAGAATAACTTGTCCAAACATCTCATAAGCTGAGGTTGAAAATCCTTCATGTTGGGAGGGGGGAGGGAGAGACAAAAATTTAGGCAGAAAGCATCTTACTCTTTCATAGCTATACAGCAAGTCTTTCTGAAATTGCCATGACATGAGAAAATGCCCTTTTAAAGTGGAACCAGGTGGTGGGAGAGAAACATGCTATCTGAATTCTGTTCAGATAAACTGAAGCTAAAGGAGGTTTTAAAAACATAGGGGTCTTCCTCCCCACCCCCAATAGCCCTTGCTACTGAAATGATACCAGTTGAGTCATCAAACAGAATTAGCATGATCCTTATGGCACTGCCTAAGAGGAGGCTTGGAAAATAGTCTTATCTGAATCCTAGCATCTAATAGCAATTAACACTGAGCAATCCCAACCTCTGACAGTTTAGGGTTTGTATTTGCCATGAAGTCACCATGAAAGGCATATGCATCTCTTGCAAAGAGAGGAAGTCTTCTCACAAGTTTTCTTTGGCACTCAGCACCAAGAATCCTAATGGTGTTTCTCTGTCTGATAGAATAACTACAAGAGTAATATGAATCTTCGTCTTCACACCACCTGGCATCAAGCAGGCTGTCTCAGCACCTCCTGAAGTTCTCAGAAAAATGGCTTGCAGATCTGTGCAAACAAAGAGAAAACCTCACAAAAAGTTCATCTGGATCTCCAAAAGCATATTGATTGTGTACAGCCTCTTTGTGTCTTCTTTCATGAACACTTGAGGGTTTGAGTTTTACTATTAATATTAAATTAAAAAACATAACAGTGGCTGTACTAGGTTAGACCAATGGTCCATCTAGCCCAGCATCCTGTCTTCTGACAGTGGCCAGTGACAGATGCTTCAGAGGGAATGAACAACAGGCCAATTAGTGAGTGATTCATCCCCTGTTATCCAGTTCCAGCTTCGGGCAGTCGGAGATTTAGGGACACCCAGACCGTGGGATTGCCTCCCTGACTATCTTGGCTAATAGTTCCATAAGTGGCTATCTTCCTTTAATGTATCTAGTTCTTTTTTTGAAACCAGTTACACTTTTGGCATGCACAACATCCTCTGAGCGATGAGTGCCACTGACTGTACGTAAAGAAGTGCTTCCTTCTCTTTATTTTAAACCTGTTGCCTATTTCATTGGGTGACCCCTGGTTCTTGTGTTTGTCAAGGAGTAAAGCACATTTCCTTATTCACTTTCTCCACGCTATTCATGATGTAACAGACCTCTAGCATGTCCTCTTAGTCATCCCTTTTCCAAGCTGTCAAAGAATCCTTTACTAATAGTATTACATCTTGCTTTCATACTTAATTCACTACAAATCCTTTTTTTTTTTTTAATCTGCCTGAAGCTGTCAAAGCTTCTCGCCAGAGCCCCACAGAAACAAGCCAGCCTCGCCACAGAGCTTATGGCAAGGCAAGCTTGCCACAAGGTACGCGACACCATCTTCGCAAATTCTCTGGCACGCTGGTCCTCGGATCTGTGTCTTAGGAGTTGTTTCATGTGGCCCATGATTTCAATGCGAGCACGTTGCCCCTTAACTACTTATAAACTGTCAAAGAGCACAATGGAAAGGAGCCCTCACCAAACGTTCGGACGTGGAGTTAGACTGGGGCTTGTAGCATGGATTGTATCTGAACACCAAATCCAGATGGCTCGGATGGTGGGGAAGTTCTGGTTTTGCATCCAGAGTTTAAACCCCTGGAATGTGGGGTTCTGCCTGTTACATTAGAGACTCAGTGCCAAACATTGGCTCTAAGATTTCAGCAGTAGTTGAAGACTGAACCAGGAGGTGCAGCTGAGAGTCAGCGGTGCTGCTTAGCAAGCAAGGGGCAGTTTTATCTCATTTAGCAGAGAAGGGAGAGCTGAATCTTTCCTCGCCTTCACCCTAGATTTTGGTTCAGGCCCATTGCTCTTGGAGATGGGGAATCTAAAGTTAATTAAAAATACCAAGAGTGTGCTTTTCAGAAATGGATACTGCAACACCTTTCTCAGATCTTAGTGCATTTTCCTCTATCCTTTTATCTGGAACTGTTTTTCCTTTCCAGTACAGAGTTACCCATGGATGGTGCCCTGAAGTACTACTACTTCTGCTTAATGCAAATCCCCCCTCTCCGCTGTGCGCCTCCCCCCCCCCCCCCACCCCAGCAAGAAAAGACCAGTGATGCTGGGCCAAATCCTCAGCTGCTGCAAGTCATCCTTGCTCTGTAGCAGTCACTGGACCTGTGCTGATTTTATACCAGTCGGGGATCTGGCCTGTTGTCTTCAAGACCACTGTAAAGCTTCTTCAGAGTAACTCTGTGGGTGTGCGTGTTCCCTTTGTGTTCTTTTCTTGGCATTGCCTCAGGTTTGGTCTTGCAATGGCTGCCAGCTTATTAAAATCCTGGCAACTTGCAAAAGCACAGAAATGATGGCACATGGCAATGAGTACATGTCTGTCCCAGTGCAAAGAAGAAATATCTTTTTAAAAGCAAAATGAGTGCAGTTACAGTAGAACTTCCTGCACTGCCATCTCCCAACTGCAAGCAAGTATTTATAGGCCAGTGTTTCTCAAATGCCAAGACTTGCTTCTAAGGGGGTGCACTGAGATCTTCCAATGGAGGCTCCGAGAGGCCCATGGAAAAACTATAAATGATATGATATTGTTGCATGACTTCCTCTGAGTGCCCAATAAAAGCCAGGCTCTCAAGGATACAGTCCTCAGAGGAGAGATTTACTTTAGGGAAATGTTTATGGGAGGTGCTAGTTTTGGGGGACACTCTGTTTGTTTGTTTCTCTGTGTATGTGGCTCTCCTTCTATGTTTTGGTTAGAGAGTGTAGGCCCTAAGCCAGCATTGGTGGCCTCCCCTGAGGGTATGCACTTGTCCCCCAGAAGCACTCACTGCAGCTACTAGGTGGGGGGAGGGCAAATTTACTAGTGTCAGGAAAACCCCTTCCAGCCCTCTAGCAAGTATCTACACTACTGTGCTGCAGCGGTGCTACTGTAGCAGTTGTAGTGTAGATCTAGCTTTTGTGTCATTAAACAGCATAAAAATGGCCATATTGGGTCAGACCAATGGTCCATCTAGCCCAGTATCCTGTCTTCTGACAGTGGCCAGTGTCAAATGCTTCTTGCAGTTGGAGGTTTAGGACACAATCCCATGATCCTGGTGTCCCTTGACCATCTTGGTTAATAGCCATAGATGGATCTATCCTCCATGACCTTATTTAGTTCCTTTTTTTTGAACCCAGTTCTACTTTTGGCCTTCTCAACATCCCCTGGCAATGTGTTCCACAGGTTGACTGTTCCTTGGGAGAAGAAACACTTCCTTATGCTTGTTCAAAGCTGCTGCCTATTAACTTTGTTGGGTGACCTCTGGTTCTTGTCTTTATGTGAAGGGGTAAATAACACTTCACTTTCTCTACACCATTCATGATTTTATAGACCTCTATCATATCCCCCCTTAATATCTCTTCTATGATGAACATCCATCTTTTTAATCTTTGTATAGAAGCTATTCCATACCCCAATCTTTTTTGTTGCCCTTCTCTGAAATTTTTCCAATTCTAATTTCTTTTTTGAGATATGACCAGAACTGCACAAGTATTCAAGGTGTGAGGATCCCATGGATTTTCTGTTTTATCTATCCCTTTCCCAATTATTACTAACATTGTTTATTTTAGTTTTTTTGTTTTTTAAAGAAAAAGCTGGGAAGCAGTGGCCAGCACATCCCTCGGCCCACACTGCTTCCCGCAGCCCCCATTGGCCTGCCATGGTGAACCGCAGCAGTGGGAGTTGCAATCGGCCGAACCTGCAGATGATGCAGGTAAACAAACTGGCCCAACCCACTAGCGGCTTTCCCTGAAGTGCCACGTGTCAAAAGTTGCCAATTCCTGACTTAGTCAGACTTTCTGAAAGTCCAAGTACACTATATCCTCTGGATCACCCTTGTCCCTATGTTTGTTGACTCCCTCAGAGAATTCTAATAGATTGGTGAGGCATGACTTCCTTTTACCAAAGCCATGTTGACTCTTCCTCAGGCCAGGAAACATTTGTCAAGGCAATTCCTCACTCTGTTCTCTTCCTGCAATTACAAAATGATTTGGTTAAAACTGGTTGAAGCGAAATACATTGCCGTTTAGCACATGGATATGGCCTCAGATATTGTGTGTGTATGTGCACATAAGAGGGCAAAAACGATTTTCTAGTTGAATTCAATACCACCTAATATTATCATCAAAGCTTGAAATGTACGGTGAATAATGGGCATCTTTCTTTTGTGACTGCCAGGGCTTTTAAGTAATAGGTGGTAATAGCATGATCTGGGGGAGAATTAACACTGAAAATAAAACAGTTGGTGAAGACAACACATCTCTGTTATTGCTGGAGATCTGCAAGCTCTGTAATGTGCCCACTGCAATGCAGCCAGCCTAGCATGTTTTGCACTTCTCATTTATGTCTGTTTGGCTGGTGCAATCTGTGACATGGTTGAACAACAACTTATTGACTTGAGTCACTACAGTTGGTGAGCTACTGTTGTTCCATAGTCCGTGGTTGAATGGAAATCTTACTGCTCCACTCTCCAGCTATCTTGCATCCAAGAATCTTCTAATACTTCAGACAGAATTGCTGATGGTGATTATTTAGGATTTAGCACATAGTTGCCTTTTATAGCATAGATTTTTTCTGTATTGCTCTAACTATGCAAATTAGCATGCTTATAACTGACCCCATAGGACACTTGGGGCCAGATCCTACTCCCGCTGACGTCAGTGGAGCCAGGATTTCACCTGTAGTGGGTGCATTGCCTCTGCAGGGGTAGCCTAATGTTCATGGGGATTGACACTACGCTTTTCTGGTGCTCTTTTAAAAAAAAAAAAATGGATCTGATTTTAAAAGTGCACCGAGATGAGTAGCTCCTCATTGTACATAGTGCAGGGTATGTGCAGAAGGATGCCACTGGGTATAGTCAGCTGCGTGAGTGTGCACTCAGTCATAGGCATATGCAGATGTAGGAATGTACGCTTGTCCTGTATAACTAATATACTTTAGTTGTACACTTAACAAGCACCCGCTGGTTCATGGGCAACTGCTCAGTTTACAAATGTTGTTCGCCAACAGGCCTTAGTTATAAAATTGCTCTTTTTTTTTTTTTTTCTCTTTTCTGCTTTTAAATAAAAAAGGGCGGGGGGGATTCAGTGTAGAAGTGCTGTGGTTGTGAAGACACGCAGCTGTTCACTCAGGAACTGGGAAGCAGGAAAGCTTTGGTTAGGGACCTTAACTATGTCTCCTTCTTTGCATGTCTTAAGATTCTGATAAACAAACCTGACCTCAGCTGAGGTCAATGGAGTCGTTCAGACCTACCAGTACTTATGGCAGTAGCGAACCGGGGCCATAGTCTTAAATGTCATGGGACCTGATTCTCCATTGTAGTCACACTAGTGCAAAGTGAGTGAGAAATGCTACCAAATCAGAGTAGAAGCATTTTACATTCACACTTCACCAGAATCAGTGATGCCAGGCAATGGAGATCAGACCTATGATGCAATAAGGTATATCTGTGTTATTGCTGTGTAGTATTTGGCAAATACTATACATTCAAACATTTGGAAATCCCAGTCTTTAGAGGAGCTTGAGGGAGCTGAGTGCCCAAAGCTGATTTAAGTTTCAGTGAGAGATGGGCGTTGAGCTGGCTGGTCCCCTATGAAATCACCAGCGTTCAAATCTATGGTCAAAAGGACATACATTCATTACAGCTTGTAACCTTAGGCATGGGGGAAGCAAGACCTTTGCACACCCAAGTTCAGGCATGAGCACGTGTGTGCATGATTTTGAAGATCTGGCTCTGTTATGTTCTAGAAGTGTAGAGAGCAGAGTTAAGATTATAAGTTCATCTTTTCTAACCTTTTGAGCACATAACTGCTTAATGTTAAGTGGATACAGTGTTTGGTAATGTGATCTGTACTGATTAAATACTGGTGTGATCAGGATTAAATCCTGTTTGAATACACTTTGTACAAATGATGTAATTTATCGCAGGATCTCCTCATTCATTGTTTGGGCCATTGTTTCAATATTATTTCTCTACATAGTAAGCCATAAACGTTCTCAATAGTGGAAAAAAGAACATTTTAAAATAAGTAAATGCTAAAGAAGCAGCCACTTTCCATGCTGCTCATCTCTGCACTGAAGGGGTTATCCTATATTCAATACAACCTCAAATACAGAGGTAAAATGACCTCTGTATTTGGCATTGGTGTGACCACTGCTGGAATACTGTGTCCAGTTCTGGTGTCAACAATTGAAGAAGGATGTGGATAAACTGTAGAGGGTTCAGAGAAAAGCCATGACAATGATTAAAGGATTTGAAAATCTGCCTTGTAGTGATGGCTTGGGCTCCTTGAGTCTGTCTATTTTAACAAACAAGATTAAGGGGTGACTCGATTACAGTCCAGTACCTACATGAGGAACAATATTTAATAACACGTTTCAGAGTAGTGGCTTAAGGCGTGCTTCAATCTAGCAGACAAAGGTATAAGAAGATTGAATGGCTGTAAATTTAAGCTAGACCAATTCAGACTGGAAATAAGGCGTTAATTGGTAACAGAGAGGGCGATTTACCAACGGTCATGGTGGAATCTCCATCTCTGGCATATTTTTTTTTTATTTTAAATCAAGAGTGGATGTTTTCCTAAAAGTTTCTATTTGAGCTAGAGCTGATCTATTTGGGGAAATTTTCTATGGCCCATGTTATACAGGTTAGACTAGATGATCACAAAAATCCCTTCAGGCCTTGGAATCTGTTGCATGTTTGGGGTATGAGAGGCTTTGGAGTGTTTTTTTGCCTGTAGTCACACTTCCATTCTTTTTTTTTTCTTCTGAGATCACATCTGATTTACCATGTATTTAAAGAGTTTCAAAGTTGATGTTTGGGGGGGGGTTATAACGGAGTGAAACGTAGAGCCATCTAACACAGCACTTCACAAGCTAAAGAACTGGCTGATATTTTAAAATATCTATCTTTACACTTATATTCACGTATATCTGTAAACACACACTCACTTACTCACTCTGTATAGAATGGTAGGTAGACAGGTGTCTACCTAAGTGTGAAATGTAACTTTTTCTTCTCGTTGGAAAAGTTTCTACAAGATATGAAAGCAGCAAGAACTTGGTGATAATGCAAGCTGACTAAATCTCAGCTTCTCCGGGCCTGCAAGGAATGGTATTAATGAGAGAGATCTTTAATGAGTTTCCCTCTACATTTCAATTGTTCTAACAAGCTGATACTGCAGTCGAGAATGCAGCTTCAATATTGCACTTCAGGAAGTTTTGACAGGTTCTGGAGGAATCTTTTGGAAGTGTCAGGAATTTATAATAAAGTGCTTTGAAAAGGACCCCATCTTGCAGATGCTGAAAGTGGTGCCATGTAAACGTACAAGTCTGGGATCATTGCACGTTGCGAGTTGCTGTTCCCTAATATGGTGTCTGGTGGCTTTTCCTAAGGAAAGCTTTGGCTTTTTTCCCACCTCCTTTGTTTGTTCTAACCTGCCCGGATCAGTTATGTGGAACCTGTAGCTCTATTTGGATCTGAAATGAAGGCGGTGTTCGACACTGAAAGATCATTGAGTAATATGCCTTAACCCAATGCTGTACAGATCTTTTCAAGGAGTAAGATGGCACCAAAGACAGATTTCTGAAACCCTTGAGCTTTGCAAGCCTGTGTGTTGCTCTGAAAAAGGAAGGGGTGGGGGGGAGAAGAAATCATCTCCAGGGACTATAGAATGTGGGCTTCGTCTATTCCAGTGTAGCTAGACAGAGCTTTCCCTGATTGGGCCCTGAATACCACAGCTTAGGAGAGTGTATTTTTGTTGCTTTCCTTTTTCTTTTAAAAAGACAGATTCTGCTACAACATTGCACTTGTGGTGCTGTCCAGTGCAGAGCGCACACAGGAAACAAAGAGCTGGGGGGGGGCATACATAGAACAATGAGACCCTTTGCACATGCTGGGCCCAAGTCTGCAGCTTTTACTCACATGGAATAGTACATACATCCCTAAGTAGTCCCACTGGACTCAATATGACCAAGGGCTGCAGAACTGGGTACGTGTGATGCTCTAAGACCAATGCTATTATTCTTTATTTTTATTCCTGGAGCACCCAGGAGCCCTGCATCAATGCTGCTTTTCTATTTTGGAAAGAGAGTTAGTTTGGAAAGTAAACTTCCCAGGGTACTTTACTGAATCTTCAATGATCTCTGAGGTAAACAGCGTTCAAAAGCTCCCCTCGCTGGACTCTAACTATAAAATAAAACCCTTTTGGTCTAGTAACATCTTCCCCCAAGTATGGCAGGTGTATCTTCTTGCCTTGCTAGGCCAGTAGGACCCCATCCTGCTGAGATCCAGAACCACACTCTCCGTAAACAGTGTGAGAGCCTCAAGGCAAAGGTAGTGCCTTCCTTGCAATCTTCAAGCTTCATTATAACCACTTCTCGTGGGATCCTCAAGCCCGAGAGAGGCGCCTGAGTCTTCAGTACAATGCACGGGAGAGTTAGGCACCTAAAAGGGGGTCCTGAAGCCAGCAAGCTGAGCAGGGACTGGTGAGCTAGCCAGGAGTAAAACACTAAGGAGGGGAGCGAGCAGGAAGAGCTTTGGTGCCTGTGCAGCTGGCGGATAGGCCAGAGATCGGCACCTCCCTCCACTCAGGATCTTAAGCTAGGGACCCTCTCCCGGAGCTGGGCACCTAAGCTCTAGTGGACTCCACTTAAGCAGTCAATGCAGCTGAGACCACGCTTGTGTGTGTTTCCTACTCGTGCTTTACGCCTTTTTTTATTTTTTTTTTAACCTGTGTCCTGAGTCCCCCTGCAGTCTTCTATGAAGGTCCGCCCTGCTGCTGCCCCGACCCCATCAGTTGCCTGCCTCCGGCCTTGGTCTGGCGGGTATCAGGTGACTCAGAGCGTGCCCATGGCATGAGGCCTAGTGGTGAGAGGCTTTTCCCCACCTAGTTTGAGAATCCTGCTTTAGGGCTTCAACTTGAGCTAGGGCTCTGAGCTGCTTGTCGGCTACAGAGTAGTGTCAGGGCCCAGGTGGCTTGGCAAATGGCAACCAAGAGAGACTTAGCTACCTGCAGAGTTAGGCAGCAGCTGAACAGTGGCTTAATGGTAGACTCCGGTCCCTAAATACCTTTGCGAATCTGGGCCTAAGTGATTGATTTGCCCAAGGTCACTGCATAAGCCTGGCAGAGCAGGACATCTGAGTCCTATCTCCTGAGTCTCAACCCACGTCCTAGCCACTGGACCATCCTTCCTCTTCTAATAACTGTGTTCTCCTCCCTGGGCCCTGACTTCCTTAGTTTAGGAATAGGGGGGAAGGGCTTCTGGCTGCTCCCGTTCATTTGCTTAACACTTCCCAAGCTGCCTTGTGTTAGGTGGAGCAAGAGAAGCTCCAGACAAATCCATGGACTCCTAGGAACAGCAGAGAGCTCCAGAGCCACAGGTGCAGTATTGCCATGGGGAAGCCATGCAGAGGGATGGGGACAAATGTTCAGGGCCTCACCCTCTCCAGCCTGCCAGTGTTACAGGCTCTCATCATTATCAGGGCAGAGTTTGGCATTTAGACATCTAACAACCCAGTTCCCCCTACATATCAGGTTCGTAGGCACAGAAATGAACTCAGCTGTGCCTGCAGCTATTTGTACATGAAACTTGGCATAGAAATGGAAAAACTGTCCTTTTAACCTCTTGCTCCCCCACCCGGCTTCAGGAATTACCTGTGTGTATTTCCAGTACCTTCACTTTGAGTAATCCACCCCCTAACAATAATGCGCTGTAAGCCACAATGCACAGACTTTAAACCTCACACAGCCTATAAATCTCACTGCTGATCTTCCACACCACTTTACAGTAAAGCTACATCACAGCTGTTGTGTAATAAAAACCAAGTGACATCAACTTGTTTATGGTTACTACATTTTTCAAAAAGGCTTAGGCATAGTTTTATTGATCCCAGCTATAACTCTTTGCTTTCCCCCCACATCTCCTATTGCTGGAGGAGAGAGAGGATAACTGCAATAGTGAGGTTTAGGGGGTGCCAGGAACCCGTTTGTTTCAGATTGAGTTAGGAGTTGACCCATTTTAAAAAAGAGTCTAGAAGTCTGAGCTGTTTAGGGCGCCAGGCATGTGAGAATTTTGGGAATGCTTATAATCTAAGTAATTGCTCTTTCAGGACAGTATATTAACAGTCTGAAGAAAGAGAGAACTCCTGCTCTGTGAAGGGCCTATTTTGGAAGCAATTGTTGACTTGTGCTGCCATGGTCTTTGACACGATGTCCCAAAGAGAGGTTGCTTTATCTCCCAAAGAGAAAGCATTATGCTTACTTCCAAGAGACAGCTGGAAGAGTGACACAGCTTCTAAAACCAAGGTGTCTGTGCTGCAATCTGTTATGACAAGTCACCAATGAATAAAACATTGTGACCCTTAAAATCAGGAGGCAGAGAAAGGGGAGGGGAAAGAAGAAAAGAGACTAGACTCCATACTGAAATTATGAGAGAGCGATGCTGACACAAGCTGCTCAAAGGCTGAAGGCTTAGCAGGGTTTTCAGAGCATCTGAAAATACTTGTTGGTGCTCAGTTTGCCGGTTTCTGCATCGGGGATTGTTTGCTAGGTAATGCTTGGCAGCAGGCAGACCATACCACAGCCAATTCCAGTCTGTTTTCTAGCAACATCTAATTAGCCTCCATGGAGATATTCTTCCGAACAAGCACAAATCTAGCACTGTGTCAAACAAATTGCAATGCGCCTGACATTATGATGTCTCGTATTTTAACAGAGTTGCACTTTTCTGTATTTTGCCTGTATATTTGCTCCTTCTGTTAAATTACATGGCTGCTCTCCAAGTGAGGCCAATTAAAAACTGCTTGTTACCTGATCTCATCAGAATCATCTAAGTTGCTCACATTTCAACTTTACTATCCTACTCTCTCCTCTCTCATTCAGGCTGGTCTTTGTCCTATGGGATGGGAGTCTAAAGGAGTTGTAGGCAGTGCAGATTCAGGCCTTTTTGTCTTTTTGCCAAAGTCCTTTTTCTCAGAGTAGTTTTTGAAAAGCTACAGGGTGAAATCCTACTTTTATTGAAGCTAATGGGAGTTTTGTAATTGACTTCAGTGGGGCTAGTATTTCATCTGCAGCGCTTCCTACTTTCTGGTCAATTATGGCATCTGTTCCCATATAGCACTGAGGCTGATGCACTTTTATGCTTTGCTGTGCATAACCGGAACATACAGGGTGTCTGGTCTGATTCTCCCCTCACATCTGCTTTGTCCGTTGACTTGCATCAGTGTGAGCAAGAGGAGACTTGGGCACATAGTTACTAGCAGCAGAGCACTCAGAATTACTGTTTTCAAGTACAAACGCTGCTGTTGCAAAAGGTGCAGTAGATAATATTTTTGACTCCGGTCCCAGTCATGACTAATCCCTTCGCTATGTACTGTTAAAGTATTAATCATGATGAGCTCATTGGGCATTAAGGTGACTTCATAAGTACCAGTGCAGGCAGAGAAGCAATGGAAAGAGTAACCTCTTCTCTGATTCATTCATTAACCTCAGCATTTGGAAGATCCCAGACACATCTCAAGAGTCCTAGCCCAGGTTGTGACGCCAGGGTGAATGAAAGGATGTTCTCATTAACCCAAGTTACGTGGCAAACATCCTACCCAGCCCTCCATGAGCTGTGATCTGGTTCTGTTTGCTGCAATGGAATCAGGTCCACAGGCACCTTTTCACACCTGTTCCTATAGAGCTAAAAGCTCACTAGCGATGCTGATAAGTGCTAGCGCTGTGTTTTATCGGATGCAGAGCTTGCCAATCCAATTTACGGCAGCCTCATCAGCAGTGTGCAGGGCCCCCAGGCCACCATCACATCTGGTGAGAGGGCAGTTGTTAGCAATGTGTGACATAGTCTGTCTGCCTTTGGCCACAGCTGCAGGGTGGGGTCAGGCTGTCTGGAGTGTCTCACAAACATGGCTGCCAACCTCAGGGAAGTGTGTTACAAACCAAGGCACAAGCCCCAAACTGGTTTGTGTGTTCTACAATTAGATGTTACCAACCAACCAACAAGTGAACTCCTAAAACCCCATAACAGCCTTAACATGGAATGACAGACAGGCGTGCCCGAAGGGATTATCACCACCCAGGCAAGCCTGCCTTTGTGGCAGATCATCCCTTAGATCTACTTTGTTCTCCAAGAGATGGTTTTTAAAAGAGGTGACTCCAGCTGGAGTGAGCTCTGCCTTCACCTTGACCTAGGACAGATGGTCCTGTGGTGAAGGGCAATGACCTGAGATTTAGGGGACCTGGAGTCAGCTCCTGGCGCTGACACAGATTCACAGAGGCTGATTCTCTGTTGTTCTGCTCTGTTGCTCTGCCAGTGCAAAGAATTTTACAGGCACATTGCGCAGATGCAAATGACCACTCAAGCTGCAGGGCAATGGAAAATTTACTTCCCCTTCCCCCCGTGAGTGACTTTGGGCAATTTCATGCCCATTTCTCTGTGCCTCAGTTTCCCAGCTGTTCAATGTAAAAAATAACACTTACAGCTGGTCAGAAAATGGCTTGTGTTTTCCATGAACAATTTAGATGTTTTGCTTGGGAGGGGGACAATTACCAGAAAATCAAAAATGTGTTTACCAAAAAACAATCAAAACTCTAGATCATGTGGCAAAAAACTACTAAAAAGTCATTGGTTTTTCAATTGAAGGGGAGAGATGGGCAGGTGTCTTTTCTGACTAGCTCTGTGTTTTTGTTCATACTTAGCTGGAAGATTGGGTCTCAAACTAAATGCCAGGAAAACTGAATTTTTGAGGAAAAACAGTCATTTCTCCACAAAATTCTTTTAGCTGAAAACCCACCATTCTGTCAGACATTTTTTTGATGGAAAATTTCAAGCAGCCCTAACAATACTTGCCCACCTCCTTGGGGGCAGCTGTGTAGATGGTTTCATTACAGCATGGGAGGTGCTTGGACTATGGTGATTGGTTCCACAGAAATGCCTGCAAAATAAACACACACTTGCTATGTAACCAAGAACAGTATTAACAGCATTCAGAATGGCACTTAAATCATTCTGTCCTCCCTCACCCTCTCCAGCTGGCAGACAGTTGAGCTGGCAGGCAGACTGAATCCAGGCAAGGGGAGATTTCATTTTAGGATTAAAATGGTTTTAGTGAAAACAGATTTTGAAGTGAAGGCTACCTTGCTCAGACTGTCATTAGAAATAGCCCCGTACGCCATCCTGGTCTGAAGAAACCAGAGCTGGATCGGATAGTCAAGAATATGAAAAGCATCAACATGCGGGTGTGGTGGTGGTGGTTGTTCCCACAAACCACAGCTCTTCACTGGCAAACTCTTAACTCAGTTTGGTTTTGACCTTGGCTTTCCCACCATGACAAGAGACTTGTTGCTGCTCTCTGCTGGAGGACCCATGAAAACCTGTAGCTCGGGTTTTTGGGATGTTGCCCTTCACATTCGTTCACCACTTCAGCATCGCTAAAAACTCAGTCCTCTGGTCACAGATGAAAATGAGTGACTGCAAGGATATCGTGTCCCAGGGCCTAATGAGAGACTCTTCCAACAGACAACTTCTCTTCCGCCGGCTTCATTATCCCTTCTGGTTTACCTCAAAAAGAACTATTATTTGTGAAGTCTGTAGCATGTAGTGCTCATCACTTTCTTGTTGAAATTAAATAAACTGCAGGACCTGGTATAACTCTTTAGAACCTCTATGAAGCAACATCTATTTCCACAGATGGGAAGCTGGTTTTCCTTTTTATTGCTGCTTTAGTTAATTAGTTAGCTAGGAGGTTGCATTTATATTGCTGGCTTTGTGAAATATCCCTTTAACTACTTTTCATATACTTTTATGAAGTCGGCCACTGAAATGTGCAGATTTATTTTTATGGTGACAGGCTTAGAGGGTTGCTGGGGGCTGCTTGCCAGATGTTGGGATCATAAAATAATGTTTGGCTTGTCTGCTTGGGAGGAAAACAGAAGGTGAACAAATGCAATAGGCGAGTCCCGAGCTACGGGGGTGGGGGGTTGAATCTTGACAGCTTCTGAACAAACTTTTCAATCTGTTTCCTTCATGTGGTGTGAAAAGTGCCTGTTCTTTCTTCAGCTTCTTGCACAATTGACTTTGCTCCACATTCCACGCAGTGGCCTACTCATGGAACGCCAATCTCATGTGGAGTCTGTGCAACTGCTGCCCTCTCCTCCTTCAGATCTCACAAGACCCACCTCTGGCTGATTTCTTATAGTCATCTCATAATCAAAGAGGGCTAGGTTGATGGACAGAGAAGGGCTGGCATTTACTTATCCATTGCCACTACTGCACATCTATAAAGGCCCAGAGAATTGAAACAATTTACCCAAGGTCCCGCAGGGGTTAGATTCTTCATTACTCTGTGCCTTTTGGTATAATTTGCCCCCATCACATACATATACGTTTTAAACTTTTTTACAAAGGTATTTTTTGATGCTTTGGGGGCTCACTCAGACACATAAGGAGTTGTCACCACCTTCTGGGTAGCCCTGGGCACTTTTCTGCTGTGCAGCTTTGGCTAGACAGCCTGTTCACAGCACAGTGACTTTAGCCTCGTTTCCCCCAGCCTGGATGATACTCCTTGCAGGGTGACACCAACAACCCTGAGTCCCCCCAGCAAGGGCGGCTCCAGGCACCAGCGCACCAAGAGCATGCCGGGGGAAGCCTGACAGTCGCCATGAGGGCAGCAGCCAGGCTGCCTTCGGTGGCATGCCTGAAGGAGGTCCGCCAGTCCGCGGTTGTGGCAGTGGGTACACCAAAGGCCCGGGACTGGTGGACCTCCCACAGGTGTGCCGCTGAAAGCCGCCTGCTTGGGGTGGCAAAATACATAGAGCTGCCCCTGCTCCTCAGAACCATCTCCCCTGCAGTGCTCAGCCCCCCTCACTGCAGCACTAACCAAACCTTCCCAAGTTCTCTGCTCCTCTAAAGATAGAGGTGTCAGGCTGTCTGGAGTGGCTCATGACTGAGTGCCAACCACAGGGCAGACTGCTAAGAAGCTGGACACAAACGCCAAACCGGTTGTGTGCTCTATACTTAGATTTCCCCAACCAAATATCAAGTGTGAACCCCTCAAGCACTGTAACAGCCTTAACGTGGAGCCAGAGACGGTCCCCTTGGGCACTCTGGCCAATCTTGCCACCCAGGCAAGCTTGTCTTTGTAATTAGATGGTGCCTTGCACCAAAAATCACAATAATACTCCATTTACTCCAAGTCCCAAAGGGCTAGTCACTTACCCCAAGTCAGTTGTACCTCAGATCTCACACCCAAGATACTTGTAGCCAATCCTATAAGTAGGGCTCTACCAAATTCATAGCCCTGAAAAACATGTCACGGACTGTGAAAACCGATCTTTTGTGTGCTTTTTACCCTATACTATACAGATTTCATGGGGGAGACCAGCATTTCTCAAGGGTTATTTGGGGCAGGGGGGTTTTGCGGTATTGCCACCCTTACTTCTGCACTGCTTTCAGAGCTCGGTGGCTGGAGAGCAGCAACCGTTAGCCGGGCAGTTGCTGAAGGTGGTGCCCCCACCAGCAGCAATGCAGAAGTAAGGATGGCAATACCATGCCATGCCACCCTTTCTTCTGCACTGCTGCCTTCAGAACTGGGCAGCTGGAGAGTGATGGCTGCAGACCGAGGGCCCAGCTCTGCAAGTAGAACGGCAGCTGCTGCAGCTGCCCAGCTCTGAAGGCAGTGCCGCTGCCAGCAGCAGCACAGAAGTAAGGGTAGTAGTACTGCAACCCCCCCCACACAGTAATCTGGTTAACACCCCCACACACACACACACACACACACACCACTCCTTTTTGGGTCAGGACCCCTACAATTACAACACTGAAATTTCAGATTTAAATAGCTGAAATCATGAAATTTACTATTTTTTAAAAGAAATCTATGACTGTGAAATTGACCAAAATGGACTGAATTTTGTAGGACCTAGCTAGAAGTGTCCCTTTTAAGGACACTAGCTTTTTGCTCCTGAGAACAGCCAATAGGCAGCAGTCTGGCAGAGGTATGGCTTGTAACTCCCTTGTCCCTTAAGTCTCTAATAAACCCAGTCCACTCCATCCCAGAAAGTGTGAATCTTGAGGCTGTTGTTCCCATACCAAACCCTTCCTTATGGCAGCATGAGATTCCACTGTAGCACTGCCTCACCTTGAGACTTTGTTAACAAGAAATATCAATAATGAGCTATGATTATCATGATCACATGGTGATTTTTGTAAAAATCGATGTTCCAGCCGAATTCCAAATCATTAGAGGTAGGTTTGTTTTTAAAAGCAATTTTCTGGCATGTTTCTTCTGTGAACAAGAACATAAAACACATTAGGAATAGGAAATAGCCATCTGGTCCAACACACTTGCTTAAGTCTGGTTTATTTCAAGCCACATTCCATCTTTTTCACAAGGCTCCTCAAATCCTCCTTTTCTGAAACAAATCTAGATGCACAGTTTATAAACAAGACTTCAGTTGCACCAATCAAGAAGTAGCTTCATTCCATGCTTGTTTATGGAATGTGTTATCAAGTTTCTTATGGTAATGCATAGGGACCAACACCGAGCAAGGCTCTGTTGTGGTAGGTGCTGTGTAAACACACCGCAGTAAACAATCCTGGCTCCAAAGAGTTTACAATCTAAATAAACAAGTCAGCCAAAGGGTAGGAGAAAGGGACAGAATGTACAAGCAGAGTGATCACTGTGATGGTGGTCAATGTCATGTTAGTGCCACTTTTTTTTTTTTTTAAGGGGGTGGGTAGGGAGGGTTGGTTGGAGGTCTAGCCAAGGCAAAGATGAGGGAATGGAGAGTGGGAGAGAGCAGGTGTGGAGTGAGACTCAGGTGAGGGAACTGTCAGTATGTTTACTCTGCAATCAAAGTGGTGATGGCAGCACATGTGGCATACCCCATCTAGCTTTGGCCTACCTAGCTCGAATAATAATTGCAATGAAGCTGGGATTGCATGGCTGGCAGAACAGGCTAGCTGCTCTGCTCAAATACATACCTGGGTGGACTTGTGCAGCTCATCTGCCACAACTTCACTGCTATTGTAGCTAGATCAAAGCTAGCTGGGGTATGTCCACATGTGCTGCTGTCACCCTCTGATTGACGTGTAGACATGCCCTTTGAGACTGAGGACAGGAAGGGGCTGTACAGTACTTTGCTGAAGTTCTCCATTTACTCTGTTTCTTATCTTACAGTCCTCTGTGTTTTCCTTTATCCAATTGTCAGATCATTTGTTCACTCTGGTTACAGACCCTTCTGGCTCATCACTCCGAATAGAGGAGTAATCCTTACTCATTCTAGTCCCCCTCTAACTTCAACTTTTCTTGCAGTGTTGGGCTTGGAGGGCCTCTTCAGGTCCAGATATGGCTCAGAACCTGTGTCGGAGACTCCCTCTCATTTTCCCGTCTGATTATTCTGCAGACTCAGGGATGCAACCTGACCTGGAAGATTAACATCAAATGAGTTTGCTGCTCTTTTTCCATGAGATTGTCCCCCCAGGTCCCTTCATTATGGAATGGTTCAAGAGGCAATTACTGACAATGCTTCAACGCAGTGAAGTCCACTTCTCAGGATAAATTCCAAATGGATGTCTTGTTCTTTATTAGTATTTTATTTTTAGTGTTTCTGGTGTGCATGATACTTTCTAGACTAGTATGAGAAGAAAGGGGAACATTTTCAAGTGTTTAAATCTCATTGAAAGTCAATGGGATTTAGGATCATAAATCTCTTCGGTGCTTTTGAAAATTTTACCCAAAAGGCCTAGTTTTTCACTGCCCTGTATCTTGTGCATTCACTTACACCAATGCAAAGTGGTAATCTGGAAAAAAACTTTACCAGTTCAGAATCCTAGTGATTTGTACCTATTGTGCCCTCATTTGTTAACCAATAGCCAAGATTCAGGCAACATAGAGGCAGGCTGATAAGCCCCAAACAATTTTCAGTGGTTACCATCAACTTGAAAATCTCATTTCTGCCTAAAAGTCTTGTCCATCCTAGCTGAGAGTGTCAAAGCTGCCTAAGTGGTGCGGGCATCCAAATCCCTCCCTCTCGAGTTCCGAACAACATTAAAGCTCACAGTAGCTGAAGGAAGTTAATGAAGGGGGGGAAATACTTCCTCTGTTTTTTTTTTCCCCATTTGTGCATTTGATAGCACTTCTTGTGTATTCGTTTGTGCTGCTTCCCCTGTACACAGGAGCAGATTTACCATGAAACAAACAGTGTGGTGGCACAGGTCCCCCAATGACAAGGGGACCCCAAAATGCAGGACAAATATGTAATAACCTGCCCCTGAGCCCCAGCTGGCAGTGCAGTTCCTGGCCAATGGGAGCTGTGGAGTCAGCACTCTGGACGGGGGCAGTATGCAGAGACACTTCCTTTCGGGGTGGGGGGACAACAGGGACATGCCAGCCGCTTGCAGGAGCAAAGCAGCCTGGAGGAAGGGAGGCAGAGCAAGCAGGGAGCCACCTTAGCCCTGTTGCTGGCATGTCTCTGCATGCCCCTTGTGAAGAGGGGGGCAGCAGAGCCTCCTGCTTACTATTCCCCCCCCCCCCACCCCACCTATGCCAGACATGCCAGCAGCCGGTCGCTTCCGGAAGTGATATGGGACCACCAGCCACAGCATGTAGGCTGCCTGCCTGAGCCCTGTTGCATCGCTGGCCAGGACTCGGGGGCAGGTTGTCAAATATGTCCTGCATTGGGGAGTGGGGGGCTGTTGTATGTATTTTAAATAACTTTTTAGCCTTCATGGTTGGAGTGAAAAGCTTGAAGCGAGTGTATCCTAAAGCTTCAGAAACCAGAAGGTAACTAAAAAGAACATGGCATTTAACGCTTGCTTGAGATTTTCAAGACAATTGTGATTTTTGGGGGGCTGACTCCATGGTTTTTTATGCTTGAGACTGGCAGTGCTGCTTATTTACCAAATAACTATGGGAAAAGTCGTGGTCTGTAGCTCATGTGCACACGGTGTGTTAATGTTCTTACATATTCAAAATTCAGGCTAGTCAAATTTGATGTATAGGGTGAAATCCTGGCCCCTCTGAAGTCAGTGGAAAAACTCCAAGGGCTGCTTACTACTTATTTATAGTGTAACCACTTTACACCACTCTAGTCATGCCATTGTGCTGGAAGTGGATATAAATAGACCTTATTCCTGCTTTAAGGGGCCTTTACACTACCCAAGTGATATAAAGGGGCCTTTGTGTGAATGAGGTTCAGGCCAATAATTCACACTACGTTTTTTGTTGCCTGATTCAGAGCTTATTGGAGTCAAAAGAAGTCTTTTGATCGGGTCCTGGGGCGTGTAATGTAGCACTAGATTTCTTGTGTGAATATGCACAATCACAAGCAAGCATACTTTATTTTCTGCAGTTCTTTTTCAACATGTGTTGCAGAGACCCAGGACATGTGCCATTTCTGCTATAAACTCCATCTGAGGAAATTAAATAGGGAAGGGGAATGAACATAGTGGAACCAGATTTGTTTTAAAATTCAGATATTCACAGAGTGTTTTGTGTTCAACCAATTTTCATAAACACGTCCCCTGCAGCCTGACATGGAGGTGTCAGTTAACCTATCCTCCCTCCCTCCTCCCCAATTTTGTGGGGTAATATGCATTTGGCTCAAATGCCTGAAGATTGACACTTACGAAAAATATTCCCTCTTTGCTGCTGGATTAGGCTTACTGATTGGGCCAGCTTCCACCATCCCTGCACTATGACTTGAAAGGACACACATTGAAGATAATACTCCATTCAGATTGAGAAGGAGGCGCACACCTCTGCAGATGCTATTGCTTTGACCCTTTGGGTAGGAAAATTGGCTCAATAACTAAAATGAGGCGGGGGAGGGGAGCTTTTGCTATTTCTTGACAGAACTCCTCCCATATTAAAATCAAACTTTTTGAAACTACGGAACAGAGCACAATTGTTTTGGACAGGAGGGCAAGAGCACAAATATGCAAATCTTTTTATTTTCTGCACAGTGATTTTCTATTGGCCTTGTGCTTGATGCCCGATAACGGTGTACACTGGAATGCAACTATTATACATTCAAAATGTCACATTCTGAGATATTTGCTTGAAAGACAAAGGGTAATTTATTAAGAGGTGCCATTAAGATGGAAGGAACTGAAGGAAGAGCGAGTTTCTACAAACCTGCCAAAAAAGGAGAAAATACTGGATCATCTGATAGCCAGGAACCAGCTTTGAATTTCTGAGACTGCCCTTGAGGAATAAGAAAATAGAGGCGAAGGACAGAAAATAAAAAATGAAGTTTTTTTTTTTCCCTTTAAATACAGTGGCAATAAAACTGAAAAAATTGTGGTAAAAAGACATGTCTTCTACTCTGACAACCAAGAAATGATAAGAATGTAATTTGTAAGAGCTGTTAAATTGCCACCAAAATTGTATGTTGGCTGGAGAAATTACAGACAGAAAACCTTCAAAAATATACAGTCATCCCTGTCTTTCTCAGAATAACCCCTGAAAATGTGACTGGACAGTGAATAGAGCAGCAGAGAAATGTATCTGAGATTGCATAAAAATGGGTAGTAAAATAATCTGATGCCTGTAGAACAGATGCTGTGACCAAATTGGAAAGCTCTACTCCTGATTCTTCACATGCCACAGAATAAAAAGGTTTGTGCACACTGTCTCCAAAAATGTAAAACTGCAAATCCATTGTTTTTGTTTCTGAAGAATATATATACAGCGCTGCCTTCGAGAAAACAGTGGCATTTCCATATAAATAGACTAAACTGAGCCGCACTCAGTGCTGGGCAAGGGGCTTGAGCATCTTGGAACTGATCCAATTGTTCATTCTCTGCCCCTCCAGAGGGAATTTTCAAGGCAGAGGAAGTGTTGAGGGACAAACTCAGCAAGAAGTGATATATACAAGGTGGAGAAAGAAGACTACCTGACCCTTCCTAACACGGGGCCCAAAGCTGTAGACTCTTTTAATGCAGGGAATCTCCCACTGAAATCATACCTTTTTGCCTGGTAAGAAAGAGGCTGCTAGTGCAGAAAGTTGCATGTAATACTTTAAAGGGCCAGGGTCCCTTCTTCACACCTGGAGTCAGCCTATAGCATGCGAGGAGAAGTGAAAACAGTGAAAGAAAGAAGAGCAGGAGATTCTGTGGTGGTGGAGGTGGAAAGGAGGAGGCATGAGAGTGAGAGAGCTTGGTCAGTAAAGACTGGATACAACACTAACAGCTAAATGATAAAGGCTTCAACTTTTACTGATAAAGATGCTTTGTTTTTTTTTTGTTTGTTTGTTTTGTTTTTTTTGCTGTTAACACAGAGCAAACAAACATGCACTAGCTATCTAGCTATAGGGTGCTTGTAGTGCTTCCTGTGAATTGCCACCTCCTTTTCATGTGCTAAGAAACCCACCTAGGGCGACCACCTAATCCGAACTGGGCGGGACTATTCTGAAATGCAGAGTTCAAGTCCCAGTCCTAGGCTGAATGACTCCAATACAGAATTTGTCCGATTCCCTGTGGTACCAGGGGAGGTGCCAGCCTCTTCCCAGTGGCCCACCTCAGCCCCTCCTTGCCACAAGGCCCTGCCCCTGCTCCTTTTCTTCCCTGCGAGGCCTCACTTCCAGCCAGGCTGGAAGCCAAAGCTGGGCCATAAGAGCTGCTGTGGCTTCCAGCCAGGCTGGAAGCCAAAGCTGGGCCATAAGAGCTGCTGTGGACAGCCCTGGACCCTCAACCTGCCCTAGATGGTGTGCACCAAGGACACAGGCTGGGGGCTGCCCTTAGGCATCCCAGCCAGGGCTTGGCAAAGGGTTCTTTGTACAAATTGTGGCTATCCACTGCTCCATAACACATCTAGCAAAGAGTGATTATACCAGGGTTGTCAATTTGTTTTTAGGTACAATTCAAGCCTGTACGCACTTGAGGCATATCCAGAAAGTCATCTGTTCATCCAATCGTTTGAGGAGAGAGTGACTGGAGCAAGGGAGCTAAGAGGATAATTTCTGTGCATTCTGAATGGATTGCAGGGAAAAGAGGAGTTCATTATTTCAGTGATAAGATTTGTATACTGTACTATCAGATGTGCTCAAGAGCTTTGGATGGGTGGATTTTCTAATGAAATTGAAATGAAATAAATACTTTTGTTCAAGGTTCAGCTTGATAGATTATGGGAGGGGGTGGTATGATTGCATACAATGGCACATGGCCCATCAGCAACTGTATGTAGCAAATATCTCCAGTGCCTGGAGATGGGACGATAGAGGACGAGGGCTCCAAGTTACTACAGTAAATTCTTTCCCTGGTGTCTGGCTGGTGGGTTTTGCCCACATGCTCAGGGTCTAACTGATCACCATACTTGGGGTCAGGAAGGAATTTTTCCCCTAGGTCAGATTGGCAGAGATCCTGGTGGGTTTTTGCCTTCCTACGGAGCATGGGTCACTTGCTGGTTTGAATTAGAGTAAACGGTGGATTTGCTATGATTGGAAATCTTAAATCATGATTTAAGGACTTCGGTAACTCAGCCAGAGATTAGGAGTCTATTACAGGAGTAGGTGGGTGAGGTTTGGTGAAGTGTGATATGCTGAAGGTCAGACCAGATCATGATGGTCTCTTCTGGCCTTAAATCTGAGTCTAAATTAGGAATGTTAACAAGAAGACTGAAAATAGGTAAAAATAGATCTTGAAGCATTATTCATTAGAAATCTATGCACGCACACACAACATACACATGCTGCCTGGCTGCCAAAACAAACAGTGAGAGCTCCAACGTCAGTGCCAGGAGATGAGCTCGGGAACGGTTACTTGCTTTAGTCTTCAGCTGTATGAAATATGAGTTTTTTCTAATGCAAACAAATCACTAAGACCCATCAAATCTCAATTTTTCAAGGACCAGGATCATTGTATGTATGTAAAATCAAAATTTTAGTCATTGGGTTTTAGGAGCAGCCTTAATTTATTTTTTCTTTTTTTTCCATGATGATAGTAGATCAGGCCTTTCTATTTAAATCCCTAGAATAAAAGTCTAACGCTAAGTGAGATGTTGCAATCTGTATTAAGAAAATCATGGAAATGAATTATTTCCTTAAGGTTTTTAGTATGTATATACACCTGCTGTTCACGATGTTGCAAGATGCGGGATCAGTGGCAAAATGAAATTAACAAGACTCTGTTTGTCAGAACCCTTTAGCCTGCAACAATCCTACTGCTACTGCTGCTTCGTCTCAGTTCTGACTCGCCATCTCAGAGTGCTGGTGGCAGTAGCATTTTGATTTATATTTGAGTGAGAACAAAACTAAATATATGAGCACATGGGAGTCAGACACATTAAAAGCCAAGAAAATTAAAATGAGAAACCAGAAATGAGGTGCAATCATCCAGAACAGCCCAAGCAGAATGCTAAGAAATGCCTTTAGATGCTTCCTACAGTAACAGTTTTCACTTTGAGAAGACTGAGACCACAACTGGAAAAGCAGGACAAACTTTTTTTTTTCTTGCCAGATCACCAAATGTGAAGTCTTAATTGCCTGTGGACAAATGATGGGGGGAGGATCCCTACCTTGCTCCGCACACAGATAGAAAAGGCCAGGTGTTGGAAATGGTGCATAAGGAGCAGTATGATTTGGACAAAGCCTGACTGAGGGAGAGGGGAAGAGTTAATCTTTGGTATCTAGTTCTGGCTAGTAGGTTTAGTCCTCTCAATCTTCCAGGAATCTGATTTCTCTTTTATGTAACCTAAGTGTCATGTCACTTTCAAAACTACTTGCCTACAAAATCAGACCTAAAACTACAGAAGTGTTACAGCACATTATTACTGAAAATTTGCTTACTTTTCATTTTTACCATACAATTATAAAATAAATCAATTGGAATATAAATACTGTACTTACATTTCAGTGTATCGTATATAGAGCAGTATAAACAAGTCATTATCTGTATGAAATTTTAGTTTTGTACTGACTTCGTTAGTGCTTTTTCTGTAGCCTCTTGTAAAACTAAGCAAATAGCTAGATGAGTTGGAAGACCTCTGTATACTCCCAGAAGTACATGTACCCCTTGTTGCGAACCACTTCTACAGGTAGGAGGGTTGGGTAAATTTATTTTACAGCATTGCCATGAAAGATGGCACCTTGGACTGTGGGCAGCTAGAATACATAACTGTTTTTCAAATCTTATTTCTAGCAAAGTTTATTTAAAGTAAAAGAAAACAAATGGGAGGGGAGTACTGCAGGCTTTCCCCCCACGTTTAAGCATCTCTTTTTAGGAAACAGAACATGTATTTGTAAATAATACCCTCCAAAGTTTTTTATAGAAGTCAAAAGATTGGGAGAGTTTTTAACAAGATACAAACGTTCATTCCCTGGAAACTCTATACTATAAATAATATGCTGTTTTCTCCTGCTATTATATGTATTGTAGGCCAGAAAAGAGAGAGAGTATTAAACTCATCTTGAATTCTCATTTTCCAGCCGCTAGGGTTTGTTTACCAAGATTTGCGTGAAGTCTGACAAGTTGTGCTGAAGAAGCTCACTGATAATATTGTGTGGGCGTTGTGGTTTTTCTGTTTAAAGTTGGCTAGTGGCTAGAGCTTCCCCAGGGAAGCAGGAGATTTGATTTTCTAATTCTATATAGCTAACAGGCTATGGGCTGAATCCTGCACTAGGTCTGCCATTGTCTCCAATAAACCAGGTGCATGTCTGGTGTGTGTTTGACCAAGGAACCTCTCTTTCTATACTTCACTCTTCCCCTCTATAAAATGGGAGTAAAAAGCTCCACATAGAGTATTGTGAATATTAATATCTCCAAAGAACTTTGCACTTCTCTGGATCTTTCATCTAACATTTTTCAACCTATTAATCATAATATAATTTCATGATCTCGACAACTGGGAGCCCAAATCATGGGTAATACAAATTTGTGTTCCCCTTATGCCCGGAATCAGTTCAGTTACCTACCAGCATGAGTGATGCTGGTGTGCATACACAATAGCATATATTGAAATGCCTTGATGCACGTGTTTTATGGTTTTAGCTGTTCCCCCTCCCCACCAACGCCCAGTTCTGAATCTGCTGCTGTTCCAGCTTCAGTCTGCTGTGCCTGGGGAACATAACTGCCCACTCACCACGGATAACGCAGGGAAAGGGGGAGTAGGTAGCCGTTAGGGGTGCTGAATGCTGCAAGCCTTTGAACCGAGCTGTAACCCCCCTGGAACCACTTCAAGCTGGGGGGCAGCAGCACCTATGGTAACAATCCTCCCAGCTTCCACCAGCCAGGGCCTTGTGAGCACTCCTGTGTGCGCCCTACAGGCGGGGGGCTCTGTGTAAAGCCAGACCTCGCAGGCTGTGGGGCCCGGCTTCCGCCCTGCAGGGCCGCCCTAGCCAGGCGGTCAGAGCTGGGCCGGGTGCAGCTGGGAGTCCCAAGCGAGTTACTAGGCCCCACCCCACCCCCACTCCAGCGCCCCCCAGTGGGGCAGGCAGGTCCCGGCTCTGCCCCCCGGCCGGCGGGGGCGGGGGGGAGCACTGCATAGACGCGCCGTTGGCACAGTCCAGTCTCCTGGCGGGTGACGTCAGCAGCTCTGCCCCGCCCTCAGCGGAGCAGGGGCCCAAGGGGAGGCCGCCGAGGCCCGTGACGCGTCGTCAGGGGCAACAGGGGACGCCGTCTCGGGCGGGTGGGCTGGGTGGAGAGGCGCTGCCAGGGACACGCTCCGGCCGACGAGCTCGGGGGCTCACACCTGGGCTCAGAGGGGGTGGTTCAGTGGGCGGGCTCAGCACCTGGGCCCCGGGGGGAGGAAGGCTCAGTGGGGGGGGGGGGTCTCAGCACCTGGACTCAGTGCGGGAGGGCCCAGCACTTGGACTAGGAGGGGGAGGCTCAGTGGGGGAGGGCTCAGCACCTGGGCCCCGGGGGGAGGAAGGCTCAGTGCGGGGGTCTCAGCACCTGGGCTGCGGGCTCAGCACCTGGACACAAAGGGAGGCTTGGGGCAGGGCTCAGTGAAAGGGGGGCATCAGCTCCTTGACCTTGGAGGGTGTCTCTGAACTGTGTGGCGCTCTGCTCCTGAGCTCAGGGCGGGGGGCCTCTGTGCTGTGGGGGTGGGGAGGGGGGCATTGCCTGGTTTGGGGGCCCTACCTATCATCTTGTTAGAATTCAAATTGCAAGGAGATAGTTTTTATTGTGTCTTTTGAAATGAATAAATAAAGCTGTTCAGAGGGATCCCAGAGAGCTCTCTATTCAGCCCAGTGTGTTGTGGGTTCCCTGGCCTGTTGGTTGTGTTAGTGGGCTAGGGTTGTGGGTTTGTTCATAAACAATTTATCTCTTCTGGCTGAGGGTACTGCAGAGTGGATTGGCTTTATATCTCAAGTTATTTTGTGGCAGATGCTTTTGATAAGTTACTTTGTAAATTAAAAGGAAGATCAGCTCTGGGGTCCATGCAGGAGGTGACCGTTGGTCTTAAGGGCTGTGTTCTGTGGCAGGGGTTGCTTGGAGGTGAAAAGAGGGGGATCAAGATCACCAATAGCAGCAGTAGAAGCACCAGGGTCCCACCCAAGGACCAGTATAATTAGCCAGCTGGTTGATGAGCAACAAAATCAGGATGCCTGGGAACACCAAGACTTTGGACCCTCGTTATTTTGTGCTCATAAGACCATTGCCCATCCCCACACTGAAAGGTGCAAAGGTCCAAGCTAGAAGTAGTACCGTTTATAACTGCTGGGAATCCACAAGGGAGCAAATGTTTTGGGAGAGCTACCACAGGAGGCACAAGCAACTCACTCAGCATGGGTACTGGACACCCAGCTGGAAACCTTACCAGGAGCTTGGAAAAATTCTCTACTTAGAGCCAAAGAAACTCACCCTCCACTATTTAGGACAGATGCCCCAGGTAAGAACATAAGAAAATTCCTCTTCTGAATTATTAACTTTTCAATTTTTTTCATTCCTGCTTTTAATAGCAAAGCAAAAAGGATCGTCTTGTAAGTAAATTGTAGAGGCACATTCTACTGGAAAAGAATAGTCAATTTTTGCTTTAGGACCAAAAAGGCAATGTGAAACGTGCTGTGCCAGCCTATTAATCAATCATTCCAATATAATCAAATTAGTAATGACACCACAGAACATCAGTAGAAAAGTTAGACCAGAGGAAAGTGCTTTGACCTTATATTTTGCAGTTTGAGAACAGAGAAGAGCCTTTTAAACTTGGTCTTTGGAGGCTTTAGCAGAAGCAGTTTCAATAAAGTGGAGAAATTAGAAAGACAATTGGGGGGGGGGATCCAAGAGAAAACTGGGGTAATAGGAATATACAGCCTTTTTAAGGAGAGGTAACCAGATCATTCTTGAAAACAGAAAGGAAGGAGCAAATAAAGAGAGAATGACTGAGGATGAGGGGAAGATGAATTAGGAGACGGGAAATGTTGGGGTCTCAGGGATGGGACAATGGGTTAGAAATTGAGCATAACAGGGACACCTCAGAATTGGAGATGGGGTGATGGAGCAAAGGAAAAATCTGGGGGATGGGGGTTAGGATTGAGGAGAGTTGTTAGAGAAGTGGTGTGAAAGCTCTGGTATCAAGTAGAGATACAGATGTACAGTTTTAGATGTTATCACACATATGTTATGTTCTAAAATGTATTTGTATTTGAGTTCATAGAAAGTCTACTATGGTTAACTATGGTTATTTATATGCTACTTTGGCTGCCAGTGTAATTATCACCTCCTACTGGTTTCCTTTGCTGTTACACAGGGGCTCGGTAAGGGGATCTTACTCTTCCATAGGGCCCTTTTACTGTCTGATTTAATGATTGAGTTACAAGGCCAAAAATATCATTTGCTTGGTTGCCAGCACTTGAAATTCAATTGCAAAGTCCCATCTTTTGCGTCTGTTTTCTTCACCATTGTGGTTCATGCAAGGAAATCTATAACTCTCTGAGTTGTTGTTGTTTGTTTATGCTCTCCTCCAAGTGAAGCAACATGTATTGTCTGAATGTAGTCATCTTTCTCTCTCTGACTTTGCAATTATAAAGCAAGCCATAGTGACTTTGGCCCAGATCCATGCAGGGATTTAGGTGCTGCTTAATTTTCTGCACTGATTGTGTGTTGGAATACATATATAGCTTAAAGTTTCAGATGGAATGTTTTTCAAGCTCTAAACAGAGACTGGCTCCCATGCACTGCATTTGACTGCGCTTCTAACATCCTATCATCCTGAAAGGGAAAAGGCTTTTGGTTCTATGTGTACAGCAAGTTTTGCCAGTATTTTTGCCTATGATGCTATTTTTGGCTTTATAGCAGGTAACCACTGAAATGCCCTTCCTTCCAACTCTAGAAGAACCATTCATGTTTAGATATTCAGCAGCAACTGTCGTTTAGACTCTCACACTAATCTTGAAACTCAGTGGTAATTTTGCACAGAAGATTAAGGTTCTGGAAAGAAATTTGAACTCTGCTGATTGAGATTTGAACTAAATGAGCAGGTTAAAATGTATAATTTCTATGAAGAGTAATTTGATCTACACCAGGCAGGTGCATTGAAAATACTGCGTATGATGGTAGCAGCTTAAATTAGAGGTTTTCAGAGCCACTAGCGGGATTTAGCCATTCAACTCCCATTCATTTATACGGACACTGTGTTCCTAAATCCCCTGCTCAGCTTTGAAAATCTCAACGTCATTATATAGTAAAACATGATTTTACTCCCAAAAGACTTCAGGGCCTGAAGAATGGCCATATATTGATTATTTTGTAATTCAGTATGTACTTGAAGACTGCAGACATGAGAACTACCGGTATACTTTTTAACCACTGGGTGAGTGAGAGCAGTAGTCTTCCTAGAAATGAAAAGCTTAATTTCTTCAATATATTTGCTCCCAAAAATTAGCATTTGTTCTGATCACCAACATGGCCAGAGGATAATGATGGTGAATAACAGTTAAGTCTGTGAACAGCAAAGCTCCGTAACCCTCTGGATTTAATAGGACTTGAGCTGGTGCTCTCCTGTGAGCTATTATCTATTGACAACCACTACTTCCTAAATTGAAAAGCTCCTAAAATGGGCTAAAAGTGATTGAGGACTTATTATGAAGTGATTACATAGGAAGATATGGGCATAGGGTGCAATGATCATTGGCTAATTGCACATATAGGGTATTATTTAAGTGATTGGTAGTGATCAGTATGATTCTAGCCAACAAATATGTCTAAAATAGCTGTATTTTTTTCCTGTTCATTTCTGCATTATTATTATTATTTAAGTAAATCTATTATCCCTGGAAACTTACAGCTGGTTTTTGAATATTTTAGCTTTTGCCCATCTGAAAAAGGTACTCTTTCATGCTTAAATAACAATTTGGAATGTGTTTTCTACTTTACAATGAAAACAGTAAGGCCGTGTCTACACTACAAAGGCGACTTATGTTATGTGAACGATCATCCATTGCTGTAATTAAACCACTTCTGCATGTCCACACAATGCTCCATATGACAGTAGATCACGTCCACAGTTGGTGCTCATGCATTGACAGAGAGGGCAGAGCACCATGGATACCTATTCCACTGTGCAACTCACCACCATTTGCCAGTGGGTGTTCTGGAAAGGGTTCACAGTGACTCATGGGAGCAGGCTCACCATCCCATCATGCAGTTTTGTCCGTCCCATCATTCCATGGGCTTCTGACTACATTTCACGCCACTTTTCAACAGTGTATGAATGCCGCACAGCCTGCTGGAACTCGCAGCCCCACCCCCTTACCAGGCCGCTCAAAGCAGCAGGAGCTGCCGAGGAGCGGTCCAGAGTGCTGGCACCGGCAGCATAGTACGCTGAGGCTCTGGCAGAGGGGGAAAGCGGGGAGGGGCTAGGGGAGCCTCCCCAGCCGGGAGCTCAGGAGAGCCGGATGTGACTTGCAGGCCGGTGTAACAACAGAAAAACCTCTGTCTCCCAGTTGCCCACCCCTTTAACAACCAGTTCTAAACTGGCTTCTAAATTTAATAACCGGTTCACGTGAACTGGTGTGAACCAGCTCCAGTTCACCACTGGCTGCAGGTTGAGCAGGGCTGTCCAGAGGATTCAGTGGGCCTGGGGCAAAGCAATTTCGGGGGGCCCCTTCCATAAAAAAAAGTTGCAATACTATATTCTCATGGGGTCCCCTGCAGGGCCTGGGGCAAATTGCCCCACTTGCCCCCCGGGCAGCCCTGGGGTTGAGGCAGGGGCAGGGGTGTGAGAGGGGGTATGGGCTCTGGGCTGGGGTGTGGGGTTTAAGATGTAGGAGAGGACTCTGGGTTGGGGCATGTGCTTACCTTGGGTGGCTCCTGGTCAGTGGCACAGCAGGGCTAAGGCAGGCTCCCTGTCCTGGATCAGGTCCGGCTCCTAGGCAGGGAGTCAGAAGGCTCCATGCGCTGCTCTCTTGCCTACATGCACCGCCTGCCCCCCAGTTCCCATTGGCCATGGTTCCCAGCCAATGGGAGTGCAGAGCTGGTGCTCGGGGTGGGGTCAGCACATGGAGCCCTGTGGTTTTTTCCCCCCACAGGAGCTGGACCTGCTGGCTGCTTCCGGGACGTAGCGCGGTGCCAGGACAGGAGGGACTAGCCTGCCTTAGCCCTGCGGCATCACCAACCAGACTTTTAACAACCCAGTTGGTGGTGCTGATCGGAGCTGCCAGGATCCCTTTTCACCCAGGCATTCCAGTCAAAAACCAGACACCTGGTAACCCTACTTTAGCAGACATGAGGGGCCTGCTTTCCTCTAATTTATGAAGGTTTTATTATCTGAGGGCAGTTGGGTGGCCCAATCCCATGTTAGAGCCTCTATGTTTGCAGGAGTTAAAATGCCTTGACATTCCAATTACCCCCCACAATGTCAATGTTTTTTAGAGGTGGCCTAAACATGCCTGCTTCATACTTCTGTCCCTAGTTTTTGCCCCAATCCACTCAGTTTAATTAGGCAACCAACTGGCCACTCATCTCCTCCAGAGCTTCTTTCCTGGTTCCTGGCATTCTGTCTTTATACAATTGTTTGTGGGAAATATACTCCCCAGAAGGGAGTATATTTCAGCATTGCACCCAGTTTAAATGCTGTCTAAATGGCATGACTGACCCCTTTTTAAAGCATCCATTACATATAAGTTGAAGTAACTTCATTTGGTTTTAGGTATTGTTTCTCTCTCTCTCTCCTCCTCTAAAAATGTTGGGCACACACGAAGCAGACAGGACTGATTCATTAAAAGTCAAGGAATGTCACTTTCCAGACAGCATTTTTGATTTCCTAAGTGTCAAGAGCAGTGTGTTAAAGGTCTTTTTGTGATTCCTTGGTGTAACAGTGCGTGGTGATAGTAGTCACCTTTTATCATTTTCATTAATTGCTGTAACAAATCCATTTGCAAAACCTCTGGGGTGGATTGTTGACTTTTTACATGAAAGAAAGGTGGCCTTTTTGACTAAGCCTAAAACAATCCAATTCCACAGAATTTGCAGTATCATTAATGTCCCAGCCGACTCTGTGCTTGTGATAAGAGTATGTTCTGTAATTGTGTGTGTTAGGTAAATAGGTCACTAGATAAGATTGATAACAGCATCAGCAAAGAAATGTTTTCAACTAGCACTGGAGAAGAAATTACATAGAAATTTGGATAGAAATCACACTGGTGTTATTCAGATTGCCATAGTTAAGAGATTTGTCAGGGTTTCCATTGCGAATCCTTATTTTTCAGAGGACATGTACTCCACTGCAAAAATTCTCTGCTCCAGGCTGAAGCTTAGGGACAAATTTATGGCCACTCCTGCCGGGGTGTGGTAGAGCAGGGAAATAATGCAAGGGGTCTTTTCCCTCTCAGTTCACCCTCGCAAGGGGCAGTCATCATTTAACTGCCACTCTGAGGAGAGTAGGAAAAGGAAGTTGGCTGTTGTATTGCCAGAGCACTGGCAGCTCCAGAGGGGGCAGGTTGGGCAGACAGATAGCACTGGCAGGGAGCACTACCAATGGCTTCGGAAACAAGTAGGATGGTGTTTGTACCTTTCCCCTACAAAATATTATTATGCCTTAGGCTGACTTAAAAATCCCAAATGCAAGTAAATATTTAGGACATGGTTTTTCTTTTTGATGCCTACAGTATATCTCTGCGCAGGAAGCCTGAGAAAGTCCAGTGCATGTGCTGATCAGTTCAAGTCAGCGCGGTTGCAACCATAATACCAGTAAATGCATGTTTAGTTTTATGATTTATTGCCATTGCTTTCATGGGGGGGGGGAGTTGGGAAGGGGCTGGCAACATTTACCCAGAACCACCCGTGACAATGTTTCTGCCCTATCAGGAATTGGGAGCTCAACCCAGAATTCCAGTGGGCGCCAGAAACTGCGGGAACTGTGGGATAGTGACTCCAAAAGTCAACACTAGCCTCAGTACTGTGGATGCACTCCGCCGACTTAATGGTCTTAAGTGGGGACACACACAATTGACTGTATAAAATCAATTTTTAAAAAATTGACTTCTATAAATTCGACCTAATTTCGTAGTGTAGACATTAGAGTTAAATGACCTTTACAGTGTCATGGCATTAGAGTGAGAGCTTTAAAAGAGAAACAATTTTTCATTCAATATTTTTCTTAGAATCAACTTTTCCCTATCTCTTCCCCATGTAATACTTTTCCAGATTCCGCACACTGTAGTGAGAGAACCACCAATTCAGGAATTACAATAGTCCTGTGAGTAGCTGCTTTGATGCAGATGGAATGCACAGAGAGAGCATGGGGGGATGTGACTGTGAAGTCCACACTTGCAGCTACTCCAGTTACCCAAAGTTGCTCCGATCAGCCATTGTGCATTTCAAATGTAAAAATTACTTGGGAATCAAG